>NC_141049.1:49698032-50173032 GCF_041138505.1 Cibotium barometz | reverse complement strand
TTTAATTAATAATAATTTTTAATACTACGTAAGGATGCATGGTGAGGTGTGCTCACTCTTAAATAAGTGTATCTTACATACAATGTCTTTCGTGTTTTCTTTTGCATGCTAATGTGTGTGATTGTGTGTGCACATACACACGTATAGGTGATTGTGTAATGTTGACTTCATATACGTATGACAAATGCAAGTCTCTTGATTGTGTGTATATGCTAGTGTGTGTATGGTGTAATGAGCATACGTCTTTGTATACATGTGTGTGCACATGTACTTGTGAATGTGAGTGTGTGTATATGCCAGTGTGTATATGTGTGTATATATATGTGCTTATCTACATGTACATGCATGTATGTGTATGTGAAAGCTTGAGTGTGTGTGCATGTAAGTGTACATATCTCTGTGTATGCACGTGTGTCCATGAGTGCGAGTGTGTGTTTGTGTGCATGTGCGTGTGTGTGCATGCATATACATGTGTATGTCAACATAAATACATATCTATTTATATATACATGCTTACATGCCTATAGATACATACATATTATATATGTGTGTGTGTATGTATTTATCTGTGTGTGTGTGTGTGTGTGTGTGTGTGTGTGTATTTATCTATGTATGTATAGGTAGGTATATTCTCTCTCTTACACATGCATATAATATTATATATGTGTGTATGTATGTATTTATCTGTGTGTGTGTGTGTGTGTATTTATCTGTGTGTGTGTATTTATCTATGTATGTATAGGTAGGTATATTCTCTCTCTTACACACATGCATATAATATAATATTAGAAGATATGTGTGTGTGTGTGTGTGTGTGTGGAGGAGGAAGAGGAGGGAGGGGTGGGTAATTTGCTTTCTAATGTATTTTATATATATATATATATATATATATAAGAAACTCATTCAATGAGCAAATGACTTGATGGTGATAATTAATTGTGAGCCCAAATGTAGCTAGGCACATGGAAAAGAACCCCCCAAAGACTATCTTCTCTTCTCCTTTCTTCTTTTCAAAAGTTATCCCTCTCCTTTCTCCATGTAAAGGCTAGGTTTATAGGGTAGGCACCCTTGCTTTATCTTGTACATATATAAATGTATGTGCATATACATTGTATATGTGTGTGAGAGTGTGTGCATGTACACATGCAATTATGTATGCATGTGTGTCTATGTATACATATGTGTACATCTGTATTTGTGTATGTGAGTGTGTGTATGTGTGTATCTATTTGTGCTTATGTGCGTGCATATGCATGTATGTGTATGCACTCCCTTTAACACACAATGATATTAATATTCCCCCAGGATCTTCCTCGCCCAAGATCTCATTCCCCATTATTTTACACCTAATGATATGATTTAGTAATCTCGCGCACTACGCATTTGCATTCCTCATTTCTTGGGGATTTCCTGCCCCCACTCTGAGTAAACCTTTAATGAACTAGTATTGGACCCCGTTGTTGCAATTACCAAGGTTTTCCAGAAAAGAATTGGTTCTCTCTCTATAGCCATCTCTCTCTCTATCTCACACATGTAGCCCCCATCTCTCGCTCTCTTCCACCCTCCAAGCATGTCCCCATCTCTCTCTCTCTCTCTCTCTCTCTCTCACACACACACACACACGCACGCACGCATGCACACACTCACTCTCCCCCCAACATAGAAGCTCTCTCTCTCACACACACACACATACTGTCTCTCTCTCTCTCTCTCTCTCTCACACACACACACACACACACACACACACACATGTAAATATTAGTATATACATCTAGCTATGCATAGATACATTTACTTATACATACATATATAGGTGAATTTAGAAATATAAATACACACGCATACATATTTTTAAATAATTTTGATTAAATTTTAATGTATGGAGATGGGTGGTAAGGTGCGCTCACTTTTAAATATATAGATAGATATATTATACACACAGATACACACACATACACGCACACAGATATATATTTCTATATATATATGTGTCTGTGTGTACAGTTAAATATATATATGTATATGCATATACACACACACACACAAATCTTTATATACACAGACATATATATATATGTATGTATGTATGTATAAATGTAAATAAAAACACACATACATGTATACACACATATACATATTTATATTTTATTTTATTTTATTTATATTTTATTAAAATCTACTTTTTATTCTCTATCTCTCGCTCTCTTTCTCTCTCTTTTCACCCTCTCCCTCTTTGCGCCTCTCTCTCTCTCTCTCTCTCTCTCTCTCTCTCTCGCTCTCTCTCTCTTCCCAGGCTTGCCCCATCTCACTCTCTCTCAAGCACACACACATAGATGCATATGTACGCACATGCATGCACTCTCTCTTTCTCTCAGATACACACACACACACACACACACACACACGTAAACACCCGCACATGCATGCACTCTCTCTTTCTCTCACATACACACACACACACACGTAAACACCCGCACCACATGCACTAATGCAAACCCACACTCTCTCCTCCCACACAAACTATCTCACAAATAGAAATTCTCTCTCTCTCTCTCTCTCTCTCTCTCTCTCTCTCTCTCTCACGCACAAACACACTCCCTCTCTCTTCATACACCCACTCTCTCTCACATGTAGAATCTCTCTCTCTCTCTCTCTCTCTCTCTCACACACACACACACACACATACACACAAGTTTAATTAATTAAATTTAAATGGTGGGGATGTGTGGTGAGGTTTGTGCACACACACATGCACACACACACCCTCTCTCTCTCTCTCTCTCTCTCTCTCTCTCTCTCTCACACACACACACACACACACACACACACACACATGTACACACCTGCACATGCACTAATGCAAACACACTCTTCCCTGCCACACATAGACTTCCATGTCTGTGTTTCTCTCTCTCTCTCTCTCTCTTCGAGTCACACACACACACACAGTCTCTATTCTCTCACACACACTGTCTCTATTCTCACACACAATCTCCCACATATAGAAACTCTCTCTCTCATACATACACGTACACACACAAACACACATTCTCTTTGTCATGCATGCATGCACACACACACTAACACATATATGTAAATATATATTATCTATAATATTATGTTTTTTTATTTTTAGAGATATGTATGTGTGAGTGTGTGGGCATATACCTATATATACATGTGCATTTATAAAATACGTAAACACACATACACATATACTTTAAATAATAATAAATTTTAATATGTGAGGATGCATGGTGAGGTGTGCTCACTCTTAAATAAGTGTATCTTACATATAATGTCTTTTGTGTTTTCTTTTGCACGCTAATGTGTGTGATTGTGTGTGCACATACACATGTATATGTGATTGTGTAATGTTGACTTCACATGCGTATGTGTCATGCAAGTCTCTTGATTGTGTGTATATTCTAGTGTGTGTATGGTGTGAGTGTATGTACGTGGTGTGTATGTGTGTATCCATGTGCGATTGTGTGCATGTACGTGTGTGTGACCATGTGGATATATCCATGTACATCTTTTTTTATCTATGTGTGTGTACGTGCACGTGCATGTGTGTGAGTGTGTGCATGTACCATATGCAAATGTGTATGAGCATACGTTTATGTATACATGTGCACGCATGTGTGTGCACATGTACTTGTGAATGTGAGTGTATGTATGTGTGTATATGTATGTGCTTGTGAACATGTACATGCATGTATGTATGTGTGCACATGTACTTGTGAATGTGAGTGTATGTATGTGTGTATATGTATGTGCTTGTGAACATGTACATGCATGTATGTGTATGTGAAAGCTTGAGTGTGTGTGCATGTAAGTGTACATATCTCTGTGTATGCACGTGTGTCCATGAGTGCGAGTGTGTGTTTGTGTGCATGTGTGCATGTGCGTGTGTGTGCATGCACATACATGTGTGTCGACATAAATACAGATCTATTTATATATACATGCTTACATACCTATAGATACATACATATTATATATGTGTGTGTGTATGTATTTATCTCTGTGTGTGTGTGTGTGTATAGGTAGGTATATTCTCTCTCTTACACGTGCATATAATATAATATTAGAAGATATATGTGTGTGTGTGTGTGTGGAGGAGAAGGAGGAGGAGAGAGGGGTGGGTAATTGTCTTTCTAATGTATTTTATATATATATATATATATATATATATATATATATAAGAAACTCGTTAAATGAGCAAATGACTTGATGGTGATAATTAATTTGTGAGCCCCAATGTAGCTAGGCATATGGAAAAGAAACCCCCAAAGATTGTTATCTCTTCTCCTTTCTTCTTTTTAAAAGTTATCCCTCTCCTTTCTCCACGTTTAAAAGGCTAGGTTTATAGGGTAGGCACCCTTGCTTTATCTTGTACAGATATAGATGTATGTGCATATATGTGTATATGTATGTGCATATATATTGTATATGTGTGTGAGAGTGTGTGCATGTACACATGCAATTATGTATGCATGTGTCTATTTATACATATGTGTACATGTGTATTTGTGTATGTGAGTGTGTATATGTGTGTATCTATTAGTGCTTATATACGTGCATATGCATGTATGTGTATGCGCTCCCTTTAATACATAATGATATTACTATTCCACCGGGATCTTCCCCGCTCAAGATCTCATTCCCCATTATTTTAGACCTAATGATATGATTTAGTCATCTCGCGCACTACGTATTTGCATTCCTCATTTCTTAGGGATTTCCCGCCCCCACTCTGAGTAAACCTTCTCAATGAACTAGTATTGGACCCCGTTGGTGCAGTTACCAAGGTTCCAGAAAAGAACTAGTTCTCTCTCTATTGCCATTTGTCTCTCTATCTCACACACACATCCCCCATCTCTCTCTCTTCCCCCCTCCAGGCATGTCCCCATCTCTCTCTCTCTCCCTCTCTCTCTCTTACACACACACGCATGCATGCACGCATGCACACACTCACTCTCCCATACATAGAAGCTCTCTCTCTCTGACACACACATACTGTCTCTGTCTCTGTCTCTCTCTCTCTCTCACACACACATGTAAATATCAGTATATACATATTGTCTCTCTGTCTCTCTCTCTCTCTCTCACACACACACACATGTAAATATTAGTATATACATATAGCTATGCATAGATACATAAACTTATACATACATATATAGGTGAATTTAAAAATATAAATACACACGCATACATATTTTTAATGAATTTTAATTAAATTTTAAATGGGTGGTAAGGTGTGATCACTTTTAAATATATAGATAGATATATTATACATACAGACACACACACATACACGCACACAGATATATATATTTCTATATATATATATGTGTGTGTACATTTACATATATATATGTATATACATACACACACACACACACATCTGTATATACACACACATATACATATATATTTTTTATTTTATTTTATTTATATTTTATTAAAAGCTACTTTTTATTCTCTATCTCTCGCTCTCTTTCTCTCTCTTTTCACCCTCTCCCTCTTTGCGCCTCTCTCTCTCTCTCTCTCTCTCTCTCTCTCTCTCTCTCTCTCTTTCCAGGCTTGCCCCATCTCACTCTCTCTCAAGCACACACACATAGATGCATATGTACACACACGCATGCACTCTCTCTCTCTCACACATACACACACATACACACACACACATGTAAACACCTGCACATGCACTAATGCAAACACACTCTCTCTCCTCCCACACAAACTATCTCACACATAGAAATTCTCTCTCTCTCTCTCTCTCTCTCTCTCTCACGCACACACACACACACACACACACACACACACACATATAAGTTTAATTAATTAAATTTAAATGGTGGGGATGTGTGGTGGTGAGGTTTGTGCACACACACATGCACATGCACACCCTCTCTCTCACACATATACATGCACTCTCTCTCTCTCTCTCTCTCTCTCTCTCTCTCACACACACACACACACACACACACACTTGCACATGCACTAATGGAAACACACTCTTCCCCCCCCACACACACTCTCACACATAGACTTCCATGTCTGTGACTCTCTCTCTCTCTCTCCAGTCACACACACACACACTCTCTCTCTTCTCACCACACAGTCTCCCACATATAGAAACTCTCTCTCTCTCTCTCTCTCTCTCTCTCTCTCTCTCATACATACACGTACACACACAAACACCCATTCTCTTTGTCATGTGCATACATGCACACACACACTAACACATATATGTAAATATATATTATCTATAATATATTATGTTTTATTATATTAGGAGATATATATGTGTGAGTGTGTGGGCATGTACCTCTATACACATGTGCATTTACCTATATATACCTATGCATTTATAAAATACATAAACACACATACACATATACTTTTAATTAATAATAAATTTTAATACGTAAGGATGCATGGTGAGGTGTGCTCACTCCTAAATAAGTGTATCTTACATATAATGTCTTTTGTGTTTTCTTTTGCATGCTAATGTGTGTGTTTGTGTGTGCAGATACACACGTATATGTCATGCAAGTCTCTTGATTGTTTGTATATGCTAGTGTGTGTATGGTGTGAGTGTGTATGTTTGTGTTTGTGTGTATCCATGTGCGAGTGTGTTCATGTACGTGTGTGTGACCATGTGAATATATCCATGTACATCTTTTTTTATCTGTATGTGTACGTGCACGTGCATGTGTGTGAGTGTGTGCATGTACCATGTGCAAATGTGTATGAGCATACATCTATGTTTACATGTGCACGTATGTGTGTGCACATGTACTTGTGAATGTGAGTGTATGTATGTGTGTATACATATGTGCTTGTCTACATGTACATGCATGTATGTGTGTATACGTATGTGCTTGTCTACATGTACATGCATGTATGTGTATGTGAAAGCTTGAGTGTGTGTGCATGTAAGTGTACATATCTCTGTGTATGCACATGTGTCCATGAGTGCAAGTGTGTGTTTGTGTACATGTGTGCAAGTGTGTGTTTGTGTACATGTGTGCATGTATCGTGTTCGTATATGTGTGCATGCACATACATGTGTATGTCAACATAAATACAGATCTATTTTTATATACATGCTTACATACCTATAGATACATACATATTATATATGTGTGTGTGTATGTATTTATCTGTGAGTGTGTGTGTATTTATCTATGTATGTATAGGTAGGTATATTCTCTCTCTTACACGTGCATATAATATAATATTAGAAGATATATATATGTGTGTGTGTGTGTGTGTTTGTGGAGGAGGAAGAGGAGGGAGGGGTGGGTAATTTGCTTTCTAATGTATTATATATATATATATATATATATAGCAAACTCATTCAATGAGCAAATGACTTGATGGTGATATTTGTGTTGAATCATTTGTCTAGTCTCTTTCTATCTCCTCATCATCACTAAGGCCCCTAAACATAAACCAAATTCTTACTTAATTCTGCTTGTGGGACACATGCACATGTGATGGGAAAGAACATTCTTTCAAAGAGCCATTAAATTCCTAAATCATTACACAATTTTATGATTTATAGTGGAGTTGTTGCTTAAGTACTTGTGGGGTGTGGTAAATAATTGTTGTCTGGTAGCTTGTGGGTATCTAAGGGAATCTAGTGCTACATATTTGTGTCGGCATTTTGAGTGGAAGAAAATGAGACTCACTTACTCACTGGATATGATCTCTGGGAGTGGTTAGGTTGAAAAATATCTGTTGCACTGTGACACGAAGTTGGGGTTTGGACTTCGGTCACTTCTTAGAATCAAAAACACATTTGAATGAAACCTCACAGCCTCCTCACCTCCCTTTCTCTCTCTAGGTTAAGATAAAGATGTACACATCAAAGGTGAGATCATAATTCATGGAAGGAAAGATGAAAGGCTCCGGAGAAGTAAGAATTTCTGCCAGTCTTGCAGCTCCAAACAAGAGGGCGATTCTTTGTTGGAAGAAAATCTTCCGACTCAGGATTATGTGAACGGAAACATACGGGGAATATTGGTAAGGTTCATCCGTTCGAATTGGGAGATTTGGACGGAACATATTAAAGAAAATAAATATAGCAATTACTTATAAGAGGATAAGACACATGGGGTTTTTCTTTTGATAAGAGATTAGGAGGAATTAATCATGATTAAGAAGAAATAATGGCCAAAATTCTATAAAAATAGAGACACAAAGAGAATTGCAGTTTTAAATCCATATAGGCTGTGCAAGAAAGGATTAGATAGATGCGTAGAGCTTGAAGAGAGCTTCACCCCTATATAAAAACTTTCAAAAACGGGCAACCGAGCGAAAAGTTATGAGCATTTTACTACAAGACTATAAAACTGCCAAAATTCGCCTAAAAGTTAGCAACTTTGGGAGAAATTCTGATCATTAATGAAGTGAGGGATTAAGAAACTAGTTACATGAGTGGAAAGAGCATATAAAGAGCTTCCTAGCCATATAATCAATTTAAGAAACCAACACCCGAGTGATGAGTAATTACCGGTTGAAAATTGGGTTTTGGACCACAAAACTGCGCTTCCCTCTCTTTGCATGAAACCTCAATTTTTACATAGCCTCTTGCCTTTCATCTCCTTCATGATTCAAGCTAGAGGGTAAGGGTTAACATTGCGCAGCGGACAATCGTAAAGATTTACCTATGGTCCCCAAAGTCTTTTCGCATGCTCATTACCGCTAAAACCATTGGTACCTCCAAAGGAGGGCGGCAATAAGGCAAGGGCTACCTTGAGAAGTCACAGGCCCACCAAGATAATAACTCCTTATCCCACTTATCATGAATCATCAAAGAGGTCCAAAATTGGGTTAAGCGTGAGGAGCTAATGCTAAATGAGACATTCACATGTAAAGAGAGTGTTTGAATAGGGGTTTGAAAGATAAGAGAATGGCAATGACACAAAATGCTCAATTGAGGAGGCTCATTCCTTGATTTGAAAGGGAGAGGAGGGCTCCTTTTATAGGTGGAGAATCACCCTCTCTTCCATTGTTACAAATTACAACGTAAAAATCTTCAACCCTTCAGTGACATAAGGGTAGATGTCACCATCAATTGTCCTCTTAGGCTAAGTCTTCTATTGATTATTAAATTGAAGACTTTTTGACTTTGAGAGTGTGATGAGATAATAGCCAAGCCTAAGTGGCGTGTAGGTGGAGATCCCACTTAAACATGGCGGAATTCTTCTCTTCCATGTAGGCATTCTAGAAGAATCTTTCCCAATTATGCACCTACACACACTCCTCCACATGCCTTCCACACTCCCCAACTTGTAGCCTTATGGTGAATACCATATTAATAATACAATAAAAATCCATGTGAGCATGAAGGCCCACTTTTATTTTCCACATCACTAGCCTATCTACCATACCAAAGTATTTATCAAGCATACTTGTGGCATTTACAATGTGTGCACCCTAAATCAAGTAAAACCATTATATTTGAAGATAGAATGCTGTTATCGGGGTAGCCACCAAGCTGCCGCATCATCACGCCGTTATTCCATTGTGGGTGTCGCAATCTTCTTGGACAAGCTTCCACCTTATCACCATTGAGAAACCATCAAAATATGCACAAAATTGACAATGAAAGATATCAATTTTTCACGTCACATCTTCCCCCCCAGCAGATCCTCCATGCTTGTCTGGGGGATCTGCTGGCCATGGTGCTCGAGGGTAAAATATCTTTAGCCGGTACTCATTGGCACGTCCGGGAACCTCCTGGTCACTTGCATGCTCTAAAAGATAGGTGTTATTTTTGAACTTTTGCTTTATCCTGAAGGGGCCTTCCCATCGTCGAAGAAGCTTCTTATCTAGCCGTTTCTCCACACGGCCATCATACCTCATGAGACTAAGCTTCCTTGCTTGAGTTCTGGCTTCTTCTTCTTCCTCGTGAGAGTGTCATGCCTTGCCTTGCGTCGTTGTTGTGCAGCCTCCAAATTTTGAAGTGCCTGAAGTCGCCGCTCATCCAAGATCTCCAGTTGTGCTAGGCGTTGGGCATGTGTTTCTTCTTCATTATTCAAGCATGCAAAAGATGTGCGAAGGCTTGTGATTTCCAATTCTATTGGCAAAATAGCCTCCATTCCATAAACTAACTGAAAAGGTGTGAAACCAAGAGAGAGTTTGTGAGTTGTCCTATAGGCCCATAGGACCTCTGGCAAATGCACATCCCACTTTCTCTTCATAGTATCCACTAGCTTAGACAAAGATCCACAAAGCAGTCCATTAGTTTTTTCTACTAAACCATTACATTGGGGATAATAGGGAGTTGACATAGCATGCTTTATTTTTAATTTCTGCACCAAAGCTTCAATCAAGTCATTCCTGAAAGACCTCCCCCCATCCGTAAGGATTTCTAATGGACACCCAAATTGGGCACATATGTATTCCCTGAGAAAGGATGCCACAGCCACTGCTTTATTATTGACCATTGCCTTTGCTTCTGCCCACCTTGTTGCATAATCTGTGGCCACCAATATGTAATACTTCCCATGTGAGGAACGAGGAAGTGGGCCCACAAAATCTAATCCCCACCTTTCAAATGGACCATATGCTGGGATAGGGTTTAAGGGTCTGGGAACCAATTGCTTATGTCCATATGCCTGGCATACTTCACAGCTTCTGCACCACTCATAGACATCTTTGCTGAGTCGAGGCCAATAATACCCTGTGTTAAGGATCCTTTGAGTTGTGCTGGCTGAGGCAAAGTGACCTGAACATTCATGACATAATTTCATAATCCTTTTAGATTCTTCCAAGCTCACTACCCTCCTAAGAATCTTATCCTTACCTTGCTTGTAAAAGAACATCCCCTAGAATTGTGTAAGGATGAGCTTTCCTGGTAAGCCTTTGCTTCTGTTGAGGATTCAATCCAGGAGGGAAGTATCCTGTATCTAAATAGTGTTGAACATCTTGGAGCTCAGGCCAACCTGTATCCATTAATGTAAGAGTAGCTACTTTGAAAGAAGCCAAGGTTTTAGTAGCCAATTCATCAGCCTTTTGATTATCCTTCCTGTTAACATGCACAAATTTACAAAACTCAAAAGCTTCTTTCAACTCCATTGCCCTTTTATACAATTCTTGGAGATTAGGACTCCTCACCTTATATTCTCCTTTCATTTGTTGAATGACTAATTGTGAATCCCCTTTAACCTCTACCTCTTCAATTCCATCTTTTATGCAATCTTCTAATCCCCAAATTAATGCATTGTACTCAGCCACATTATTTGATATAGCCTTTGGAAATTCCCTACCCTTGGTCCATACCTCTTTTCCTTCTGGATCAAATAAAACTATCTTCCCAGCCCCACATTGCCTGGAAGGGCTAAAGACTCCATCAAAATGCATAGTGAAAGCAGTTGGTGGTGTCTCCAAATCTTCATACACTTCTTCCTTTGCTCCTGTTCCTTCTTCCTCTTCCTTCCTAGTAAGCAAATCTGCAAGAGAGGCCCTAGTGGTGTTTTCTGTGATAAAAGTGAAAGAGAATTCTTGAAGCTCACAAATCCACTTTGCAAACTTCCCTCCTGCTGTGCAGGATTGGGTTTACGGACCAAGAATTGTAAAGAAGGTTGAGATGTGAGGAAGAAAAAAGGGTGAGGTAACAAGTATGACCTGAACTTCTTTACTGCAAAAACAAGAGACAAACCACCTTTCTCCATTTCACCATACCTCTCCTCGGCATCAGTGAGTTGTCGGCTTGCATAATACACTGGTTGCATACGCCCTTGCTCTCCCTTTTGCAAGAGTATAGCACCCACTGAATGTGATGAGACACTTGGGTTCACATAAAAGTCCTCCCCCCACCTAGGAGGCTGCACAATTGGACTGCATTCCTTGAGCAAACAAAAAGATTGAATTTGATCGGGCCCCGATTGGAAAGAAACATTCTTCTTTGTCAACAGATTTATAGGATACATCTTCTCAGAAAACATGTCAACAAAGCGTTGGTAGTACTTTGTTTTACCCAAAATCCTCCTTACCTCCCGTACATTGGTAGGTGGTGGGAGGGCCACAATTGCCTGCACCTTCTCAGGATCCATCTCTATGCCTTCTTGTGAGATCACATGTCCCAAGAGAACCCCTTCCTTCGTGCCAAGCGGCATTTTCCAGGATTAAGACACCCTTTTGCATCATCAATACTTTGCAAGGCCAACCTCAACTTTTCCAAGTGATCCATGCGGCTTGAATAAATGCAAAAATCATTTAAAAAGACCCTTATAAACTTCCCCAAGTAAGGTGCAAATACCTGACTCATGAAGCGTTGAAAAGTTGCTGGTGCATTGGTCAAGCCAAATGGCATCACCCTATAGGCATACACTCCCCAAGGGGTGATAAATGAGGTTTTCCTTTGATCTTCTTCACAAGTCCGGATTTGAAAGTATCTAGAGTATCCATCACACACTGAATACAACTCATGACCTGCAACTTGATCCAAAATCTCATCCTGAAAGGGTAGAGGATAATAATCCCTCTTTGTGCATGCATTCAGAGGGCGAAAGTCCACACACACGCCATTTTCCACCCTTTTTGGGAGTGACTACAACTGGGGAAATCCACTCTGAATTCTCTACTGGAAAAATAAATCCAGCTTCAAGAAAATTAGTTACCTCCTTCTTAAGCACCTCTGCTTGCACTACTCCCAAATGCCTTAGCCGCTGTACCACTGGCTTACTTTGGGGCTTGAGATCAATCTTGTGCTCTACTAGGGTAACTTGGCATACTTGTGAGTAGCTGTTTGCAAAAAGGTTAGGAAATCCATCCAACATTTTTAAGTAATCCTCCCTTTTAGTACCTGCTATGGACTCATCAAGAAGTTCATTCTGTTGGTGAAGACTAGTGAGGTCCACATCTCTTTTCTTGCACATGGTTGAAGAAGCTTCCCCTTCCAAGGTTCCATTGTCTTCAGCATCCCCTCGATCCCTTCCCAGGGAAAGACCAAATGCAACTCCCTCCACCTCTCCTTCTGAGATGGAATCCTCGGAGCTACCACTTGTCTCTTCTTCATCGGATGACTCTGACTCTGAACTTTCGGAAGTTGAAGGTTCACCTCTTACCACTTTCTTGCGACGACTCTTGATGTTGTAGTGGACCTTCTTATTCTCACCTTGTAGAATAAGATCACCTGTCTCCCACTTTTGAATCGCCTTCACTTGGCGAAGCCATGGCCTACCCAATATCAATGGGTAAGCCCTAGCATCAGGCTTTGTAGGAATGACCTGAAAAGTTGTAGGCACAGAAATACCACATACATCCACTCCCAAATTCCTGACAATTCCTAAGGTTTTCACCCTAGTATTATCAGCAAGTTTGATGCGATAGGGAGAGTTAGTAGAAGACAACTTTAAATCAACATCTTTCATTGTTTTTTCACTCATGACATTGATTGACGCACCTCCATCAATGTATGCATTAGAAATTGTTTGCCCCTCAATGATGACATCAATCACAGGCACATCATCTCCTACATCAATATCCACCTTCTGAACCATAGGAGTCCCATTATCCCTCTTCTTCTTTTTCTTAGATTCCCTTGTGCTAGCCAGCTTACCCCATTCCTTTCTGAGCTTTGGAGAGAGTGCCAAAAGCTGCCCAAATGTGATTTGTGCTGTTTTCTCCCTAAGATCTGTTAAGAGGTCATAACTAAGAGATCCTTGTCCAAGAGGAAAGTCAGATTGTCCAATTTTTCTCCTAGACGACTTCTTCTTCTTCTTATTTTTCTCCTCTTCTTCAGATTTATCTTCTTGTTCTTCTTCTTCCTGGCTTCTAGTTTTACGACCCCTTTTGCCATTAATGGCATCAATGTTTCCTCTTCTTCTGAGCATATTTCCTCTAAAAGTGCTAAACTTTTATCCTCACTTTTCCTCAATCTTGGACACTCAGTGCGATAGTGCCCCTTCTCTTGACATTCATAGCATGTGACACTACTTCTATCCCTAGGTTTATCCTCAGCTCGTGGAACCCTAGGTGGCCTTGCATTGACTAAGTGTAACTTCAGATCAGCAAATTCTGCCATAAGTTGTGCAATGTTATGATCCAAGGATGGAGCTTGTACCTGAGATGTTGAGGCTATCTCTACTCGTGGTGGGGTTGGCACACTCGGAGAAGATTGGAATGTGGACTCAATATGAAGAGTGGCCTCCTTCTTCAAAGCAATATGAAGAGCCTCTTTAAAACTAGTGGGATCTTTGTTAAGAACTTTTCCATGCAAGCGGCGATCCAAAGCCCTGATAAACTTGCTCATTTTAAGGTGCTCCATTGCTAAAGAACTCTTTGAAACTTCTATAGAAGGTGAAGAATAAGAAGCAACAACATGTAAAGCAGCTTGTTGATATTTGATGAATAAGGCTTCATACCTCACTGAAAAGGCAGAAATTGACTCTCCTTCCTTTTGGAAAATTTGATCCAATTGCAAAATAGTAAAGCATTTGGCGACTCCAGTGTCCCAAATCTCTCCTTCATTGCTTTGGTCAACCTTTCCCAATCATTCTTGGACTCCTCTGGCAAAGCCTCATGCCAAGTTAAGGCCACACCCTCCAAGAAATCTGGAAGTCTTTCTGCCCTTTCCTTCATAGACCAACCCGTCAAGCGGCATGCTCGGTTAAACTCTCGGAGATAACTCCCCGGGTCTTCTCCTTCCGATCCTCGGAACACCGGAATGTTGAACATCTTGCACCAAAAGATGAGTAGCAACAAGGGAAATTTGCTTATTTCAAAATAACTTTCCTTTGATCATACGGGACCTTGATGTTAAAATAGAATAATTCTAAGTAAAACCTGCCCGCCGTCTCTACCAAAAGATGTGACACGAAGTTGGGGTTTGGACTTTGGTCACTTCTTAGAATCAAAAACACATTTGAATGAAACCTCACAGCCTCCTCACACCTCCCTTTCTCTCCCTAGGTTAAGATAAAGATGTACACATCAAAGGTGAGATCATAATTCATGGAAGGAAAGATGAAAGGCTCCGGAGAAGTAAGAATTTCTGCCAGTCTTGCAGCTCCAAACAAGAGGGCGATTCTTTGTTGGAAGAAAATCTTCCGACTCAGGATTATGTGAACGGAAACATACGGGGAATATTGGTAAGGTTCATCCGTTCGAATTGGGAGATTTGGACGGAACATATTAAAGAAAATAAATATAGCAATCACTTATAAGAGGATAAGACACATGGGGTTTGCCTTTTGATAAGAGATTAGGAGAAATTAATCATGATTAAGAAGAAATAATGGCCAAAAGTCTATAAAAACAGAGACACACAGAGAATTGCAGTTTTAAATCCATATAGGCTGTGCAAGACAGGATTATATCGATGTGTAGAGCTTGAAGAGAGCTTTGCGCCTATATAAAAACTTTCAAAAACGGGCAATCGAGCGAAAAGTTATGAGCATTTTACTACAAGACTATAAAACTGCCAAAATTCGCCTAAAAGTTATGAGCATTTTACTACAAGACTATAAAACTGCCAAAATTCGCCTAGAAGTTAGCAAATTCGGGAGAAATTCTAATCATTAATGAAGTGAGGGATTAAGAAATTAGTTACATGAGTGGAAAGAGCATATAAAGAGCTTCCTAGCCATATAATCAATTTAAGAAACCAACACCCGAGTGATGAGTAATTACCGGTTGAAAATTGGGTATTGGACCACAAAACTGCACTTCTCTCTCTTTGCATGAAACCTCAATTTTTACATAGCCTCTTGCCTTTCATCTCCTTCATGATTCAAGCTAGAGGGTAAGGGTTAACATTGCTCAGCAGACAATCGTAAAGATTTACCTATGGTCCCCAAAGTCTTTCCGCATGCTCATTACCGCTAAAACCATTGGTACCTCCAAAGGAGAGCGGCAATACGGCAAGGGCTACCTTGAGGAGTCACAGGCCCACCAAGATAATAACTCCTTATCCCACTTATCAACATGAATCATCAAAGAGGTCCAAAATTGGGTTAAGCATGAGGAGCTAATGCTAAATGAGACATTCACATGTAAAGAGAGTGTTTGAATAGGGGGAGAATAGGGGTTTGAAAGATAAGAGAATGGCAATGACACAAAATGCTCAATTGAGGAGGCTCATTCCTTGATTTGAAAGGGAGAGGAGGGCTCCTTTTATAGGTGGAGAATCACCCTCTCTTCCATTGTTACAAATTACAACATAAAAATCTTCAACCCTTCAGTGACATAAGGGTAGATGTCACCATCAATTGTCCTCTTAGGCTAAGTCTTCTATTGATTATTAAATTGAAGACTTTTTGACTTTGAGAGTGTGATGAGATAATAGCCAAGCCTAAGTGGCGTGTAGGTGGAGATCCCACTTACACATGGCAGAATTCTCCTCTTCCATGTAGGCATTCTAGAAGAATCTTTCCTAATTATGCACCTACACACACTCCTCCACATGCCTTCCACACTCCCCAACTTGTAGCTTTATGGTTGAATACCATATTAATAATACAATAAAAATCCATGTGAGCATGAAGGCCCACTTTTATTTTCCACATCACTAGCCTATCTACCATACCAAAGTATTTATCAAGCATACTTGTGGCATTTACAATGTGTGCACCCTAAATCAAGTAAAACCATTATATTTGAAGATAGAATGCTGTTATCGGGGTAGCCGTCAAGCCGCCGCATCACCACGCCGTTATTCCATTGTGGGCACCGCAATCTTCTTGGACAAGCTTCCACCTTATTACCATTGAGAAACCATCAAAATATGCACAAAATTGACAATGAAAGATATCAATTTTTCACGTCACAGCACCACACAACCATTGAGAATTTTGAGTCACTAGTTGATGAGGAATTAATTATTAACCACCTGCCAAAATTAGGGGTAGGAGTAGATGAGACTCACCTACCCACTGGTAGGGAGCTTTATTTGATTAGATTGGTAGGTTGGTAGGTTATTACTACACATATGCATTAGTTTCTTGTGGTTGGCACTTTGTCTTATTGCATTGAAGTGAAGGAATCTTATAAGGTGTCATGTTTGTGCATTCAATTTCCTCATTTACTTCACACTAGCATCTAACACTAGATCTGTCAGTATCCTACCTAGCTCCACATGGGTTTCTTCATGGTCGTGATCCTCCTGGACATGAGCCTCACGCCTCTTGGCCTCCATTGTGGTGTTGCCTCCTCTGAGGTGTGAGTTATCCATCCTTGGACTTTCGATTTTGTGTGAGCTTTATATCTACCCGCCTCCTCAATGTTCCCCCCGTCGAGGTGTGTTCCTCACGCGTCCAGATCCATAGTGAATCGTTAGATTGATCACCTCATATTTCTTCTTATCAGGTGTTGCTAAGTGGGGTTGTACCTTCGCCTCTAAGCCTCCTTAATGTGGCTCTTGGGGTGTGAGCCTTACGGGTGTGAACCTTCACAAGAGTGAGCCTCATGGGCACATTCGGACATTTTGGAGGTCATTTGTAGGGCCTTGTAAGAAAATCATCGTTTTTTATTTTCTCTCTCTAGAAAAAATCTTGAAATGTTAAAATAAAGAGAACGTAAAAGTTGTAAAAGTGTAGTCTCTGAGCCAGAGTGGTAAAAGTTGTAAAAGTGTAGTCTCTGAGCCAGAGTGGTAAATCTTCTCCTAGGCGGCCGTCATAATTTATAAAGTTTGTTGGAACCTTCTTTGAAATGATACATTCGACACTGCAAGAATAAAGTTAGTTCAGGAGGATATTATTGCGTGGAAGATAGTTTGGACGAATGATAACCTTCATCTCTCCAATTTCAAAAGACAAATGCAAGCCTTCTCTCACCATAGTGAGTCATATTCTTTCACTCTGCCTCATATAGTATACTTACTTATTTCTAGAACACTTTAATGGAGAACAACCATGTACACATTCTATTGAAGAGTCTAATCATGAAAGAATTAAGAGAAAGTACCATCTGCACATTGATCTAGATAGTGAAAATGCACCCATTCAAAAATGCAGAAGTGGTCGACTATTGATCTCATCAGATGTCAAAGATCATATGAGGTTGTCGAGGAAGCAACACATAGACCTTTGGTGGTGTAATGGCTCCATCTATCCTATTTACCCTCATACTGCTTCACATCCTCCCTTTTCAAATCCCACAACTCTCTTGCATTTTGCAGGTGTGATGGCGCCAAAGGCTTACTAGGATATTGCAAGTAAATTTCTTACATGCAAGAAAGAGAGAGGCATTATTCACAACATTTAGCAACTGAGCTTCTTGGCTCGTTCGGTGAATGCAACACATAGAAAGTTAGATTGGAAGAACAAGAGTGTCAAATCAACAAACTAAGAAGTGACCTCCGCAAATATAGAGAAAAAGACACAAGCATTGGATCGCGCATACGGAGAAGAAATCTCAAAAATGTTGAGACTTGAGGCCCGGTTCTGGAGGCCCGAAGAAGAGAATCCAAGCCATAAGGTAAGACTACACTCAATGCATTCCCATTCACATGTCTTTTATGTTAGCAGCATTTAATATTATTTTATTTATTGGGATGCTTTGTGATTTACACGTTCTCTTAGTAATGAGTAGTCTTGTATTTGTAGGGTTGTCATACATCCTGATAAAGAGAATACTGTTGAGATTCAAGCTCGATGTCAGTGTGAGCCAGCTATGCTATATGTGCTGGCATGTTAGGTAGGAACATGTGTGAGACATAAATGACCGCGTGTTCAGCTGGTCATAGTGTGTGGACATTAGCTAGGGTTAGATGTGTGTGGACACAACTCATAGTGTGTTGTGTGTATTATGGATTATGGCTTTATGCATTGTGTGAGTAGGGAGATTGCTTTCCTCTATGGTTAGGGTTTGTAATATACATTAGGGTTTGCTCATGTGTGTGTGTCTCCTCCCCCTCTACCGTTCTTTCAACATGGTATCAGAGCCTTGTGCTGTCTATTAGGGTTTATGAGTGAGTGAGAGAAGAGGGAGAAGAAGCTGTGAAGAAAAGCTGTGAAGCTTGCCATTGATGCTGTGAAGCTTAGCACACCGATTACTATCAGATCTGAGAGCTTGGCCTACCGGGTAAGGTCTTCTAAACATCCTTGAGCGGATTGCAGGTGATTCAGGCAAAAACAAAGCAAGTTAGAGCAACTCAAAGCAAAGCAAAATTCGGGTTTTTTGGAAGCTTTCCATTAAAGCTTGGAAGCACTGATGTATGGTGGAAATACATGTAAATCTGGCAAAAGACACATGTATCTGACAAGGAGAAATGTATTGGCAACTCATATGCAAGCCCTACTGTGATTTTGGAGCAATTTGGAAGCATTTGAATGAGTGAAAATTTTTGGTTTTTGAGCTCTCACAAAACAGAGAAAAGCAACTCAAAATTTGATGCATTTGGAGCGTGTTTTTGGTAAAAATCCAAGCATTGACTGGTTGCATACATACCTAGGTGTGTTGGGGACTCAAACTTATCATCAATTAGTATTATAATCACTCCCAAATCCCTGTAGAGCAGGCGACGCAGACTGCACAGGGAAACAGAGCAAAATTTTGATCATTTTGAAGCGAGGAGATCAAATTCCACTTGGTTGCTTGATTAATTTCATAATTTCTTTAGCAATTGGTTGCTATATACATTGGAGAAGAGGGCTACATGGTTGGTTTGATCAATTATGCCTAATTGAGCTGGGAATGAGCTGATTAAAAAGCCTGTCCACTGGTTGCAGAGAAATAGAGTGATTTTAATTGAGAAATTAATCTTTGGTCTTAAACAATTGGACAAATTCCTCTTACATGGAGTTAGTGGACATCATTGCTAAGCTAATGAATGCCTGGTTGCTCAATTTGGACAAGGATTGAAGAAATTAGAGCCAAATTACTACTGGTTTTTCTAGTTTTTCTGGTTTTTCCCAAAACAGAGAAAGGGGTTTTCAAAAATTGATATGTACACATGTCAGATGGTGTTAATACTCTACATTGAGGTTGTTTAGGTGTCAATGCAAGTTACCCATACTTGATTGAATCACTACATTGTGATTTGGAGCCTTGGAAGGCGCATCAAAACAGGGTATCTCGGACTGCATATCAGTGAATGTATTATGCATCACTTTGGAACGTGGTGCAATAGGGATGACGTACCACCATTTAATGTCATGCACCATTGGTAGATAGATAACCTACTCAAATACACATACTGCAGTAATTAATTAGCATATCAAAAGTCAAGGGGTACGCGAGCTTAGATATATATGTACATGAAACACATTAGTAAAAAAATGCATACCTGCTCACATTGTTGTGGCAATACGAGCCTATCTTTCTTTGTTTGCCAAAACTTTGTAGAGTCAATAGTTACATAGCCACTCGCATGGCGTTTTATCGTTGCATTAGGCCCTTTTTCCACCACGTTCATTTGTCATTTGACATCCAAAACATACACAAAGAAGCCACGAAAGTCAAGCCTAAATATGTCTTGGATTGTGCCACAATAATCATCCATTTTTCCATTAGCTCCCTCAAAGCTACTAATGACACCGCAATCTTGTGTATTTCTCTTTTCATCAATTCTTTATGTTCGAAAATGCTTGCCTTCACACCATATAGCATTGAACATAGTGCACTGGACCAAAATAGAAGCAATATTTGTGTAAGCAATGTGAATAAATATTAAAAGCAAATCACTTATAACTAATGAAAAACATTAGTTCTATGTACCTTTAACATGCATCCTCGTGCATACTCCCATTCTTCCGCCGTGATAAGTAGCCCCTCATCACTCTCTGCTCTCTCCATTTCCTCATGCAACCAATCAACATGGATATCATTCAGAAGTGTTGCTAGATGCTTAGGGTACGCCTTACGAGAGCCATGTTGCCTCCGAAAGAGAGCTCTTTCTGCTTGCCTTTTTTTCTTTGCATCCTCATATCTTGTAACCTATCTTCTCATCACATCACTATTAAGGATGCAAGTGAAATTGAGATCATCAATCAATGTTCAGTCAATTACTTTACTCTATCCTTTTCCTTGAGGCACAATAGAGGTCATCCTCAAGTCCTCTTCATTGCTCCATAGTCGTGGCAAAGAGATGTCCACCTGACCAAGAAATTCTGAAATATATACAAGAGACTCTTGTATCAACCAACCCTCGGCCATGCTTCCTTCAGGCCTTGCACTTTGCCTCACAAAGTCTTTTAAGGTCTTCATGAAGCGCTCTAGGAAGAACATCCAACGTGCATGCAAAGTGCCACATAAAGCGATTTCGTCCACTAAATGCACAATGAGATGTAGTTGACTTGTGAGAATGGTTCGCGGCAAAGTCTCCTCTACCAAACAAACCACCTCCACTGCCATAACACGCGCATCATCCAACGTGGCTGGATCAATTGCTTTGGAACTAACATATCTAAAAAAAAAATAGTACGTTATATCTCATGCACGTTCATTTTGCAAGGTATAATGAAGGGTGATCTAACATGGGTTTTACATACCTCACAAGCTCGCCCATCTTATAAATTCATTTTTTCAAACTCTTATTTGCACAATGGTCGATGCTAGTAGGTAGTATGAACTACGCACATAAGAGCACATGTATGTATGGTTTATGGCATTACAAAATTTAGTTTCAACGTACAAGACTTGGAAAACACTTACTTGGAGCATCTTGTGCCAATCGTGGGACTTCAACCCATATAGTTGCTCGTCTCTTTTCTTAGTGGTTGTAAAGGCTCCCTTCAATGATCTCATGCATCTAGTGGGAGTACGCAAAGTGGTGATGGCCTGCTTTACCTGCTTCTCCTCTTTCTTTGATATAACCCATGGTGCAGGCGGAAGACGAACGTGCCCACCCTCCTCTCGTTGCCAAGCTTGACGCATACGTCCTGCGACCCACAAGTCCTCACGTACACTAACATTGTCTCGTTTACCAATAACATGTTCCCAAATACCAGATCCCACATTCTTGAAGATGTGCATGGGATCAAGAAGATGGTTGATCTTAAGATGGGTCCAATATGGTAGCCGAAAAAAAATGGAGTACCTACACAAGGGATTGCTCTATGTGACCTTTAATCCAATTAGAGACTACACAAAACAAGATTGAAAAACATTACTATACCTGTTCATGCCATCTGGAGGAAGAATATTTGTAGACTCCCAAATACGCTTCCAATCTTTTGCACGAAGTGTTTGTGGAGGAATGTTACTCTTACTAGCAACATATTTAGGATGATCTGAGGGGAGAAATCGATGATGATTATCGAATATGGTCTTACACAAACCGTCAGCATACTCATGTACTAACGAAGGGCCACAAACAGGACATGCATATTTACCCGATGCTTTCAAACCTGTTAAAATATAAATAAAAGTTAGAATAATAAAGTCAATATTTATAATTAATATAGCCAATAGTATTAGAGTAGGGAGGTAATTAGAATTCGATTTCGATGAGCACATGAGTAGCACAAGTAGTAGTGGGTTGAATGTATTTGTAGATCTAAACACTTGTTTGGATTTTGAAGTAGATAGTTTGGCAAGGGTTGATCTCATTGAGGATGAGATTGAACCATGGCCCATCATTGATATTGGCTAAACTATTTTACATATTGTCTCATTCTCCTCACCTCACTTATTTTTTGTATATTTGGGTTTACAAAAAAGCATTGATGTTTTTGTTAAAATTATGTGCTTTGATAATCATGGGTAATTTTTGAAAAGCAGTGATGTACATTTACCAGCCTACACCAAAATCTCACTTCTTGTACTCTCTGTTTTGCATTTAAATACGCGTCTAATTCTCAGTGTAGATGAACTAATAGACGCGCTTATACACGCGTAAATAAATGCTCTAATATACGCGAAAATAGACGCGCTGTTAGACGCAGTATTAGATTTCCAATGTAGACGTCCCAATAGACGCGTCAATACACGTGCAAATACACGCGCTATTAGACACGTCCGTAATTTCTCTATTCAAGCAACGCCAATAAACGTGCTCGCTATTTTGCGCGTCTATCAAGCACGTCTATAGTTGCTTTGTGTTGTTGTGCATACATTAAAATTTAATCAAAACTAATTAAAAATATGTATGCATGTATTTATATTTTTAAATTCACCTATATATGTATGTATAAGTATATGTGTCTATGTATAGCTATATATATATATACTAATATTTACATGTGTGTGTGTGTGAGAGAGAGAGAGAGAGAGAGAGAGAGAGGATGTGTGTGTGAGAGAGAGAGCTTCTATGTGTGGGAGAGTAAGTGTGTACGTGTGCATAAGTGAGTGTGTGTGTGTGAGAGAGAGAGAGAGATGGGGACATGCAGAGAGAGATGGGGGACTGTGTGTGAGGGAGATTCAGAGAAAAAGCTATAGAGAGAGAACCAGTTCTTTTCTGGAACCTAGGTAGCCGCAGCAACGGGGTCCAATACTAGTTCATTGAAGGTTTACTCAGAGTGGGGGCGGGAAATCCCCAAGAAACGAGGAATGCAAATGCGTAGTGCGCGAGATGACTGAATCATATCATTAGGTCTAAAATAATGGGGAATGAGATCTTGGGCGGGGAAGATCCCGGGGGGAATATTAATATCATTGTGTGTTAAAGAGAGCGCAACTAATTAGTACGAGTCACTACGACGATTCCCCGTATGAGTACGAGTCACTACGACGATTCAAATTTCACAGAATGTACGTTTGGTAGTCATCATAAATGTTAGATCTTATGGAGATGCGGTTGATTATTATGTCTTAGAGCGGGCGTAGATCACGCTTGCTTAATAAATGTTAGATCTTATTGATGCGGTTGATTATTATGTCTTAGAGCGTGCATAGATCACGCTTGCTTAGCTAATAGCGGTTAGGCTTATATAATCCCGTGAGATATTGCTGTTACAATTCAGCAGTGAATCCTGATTCTCCAGCGATGAACATTATTGAACACTTGCTGATGAAGCTCATGACTAAAGATGTTCTTCGCATGTCGTAGCTTTGCATGTGATTGGGGTCGTTGCAACTTCGATCAAGTGTTCCTAGCTAGCAGCTTTCCGTCAGCGCTACGTACCTTTTCGCTTCGTGACTGTTCTAATTGTCGCTGCGTGTCTGTTTTGTATTTGGTGGTGGTTAGCTGGATGTAAACGCAGCGCCTTTGTATGTAGGACAAAATGGGCGGAGGCGTTCCACTGGAATCGAGCAGTAATTCTGGTTTTGAAGACTGGGTGGATGTTGAACCGGCTGCTGCTTCACGATCATGGCACCTTGCAGATAAGGAAGAAGCTGTAGCTGCCGGGCTTCAAAGTAGCTCCACGGGCACAGATAGAATCCCATTCTCACGCTGTGATGCGGATAGCCCACCCACGGGCAAACCCTTAATCAACCCTTCCATCATCACAACGGGTGCGCTCTTCTCCCAATATGGATCCGTGAACTGTAATTATTCTAGTACCGCAGCTCCCTTGATGAATGATGGTAGGTTTCCTCCTCCTAAAGCTACGTTTCAGCTCATGGAGATCACCTCTGATAAGCAAGATTTGAGCTTGTCGACAAAGTTCTGGTTTCCGAGGGAGAAATTGCAGCTTTCTGCAATGCGGTCGTGGCAAGGTCTGCACGAGTCCAGCACGGCAAAGTCACCAACTTGGACTTCAATGCTTTACGTGCCGTCTCCATGAATGTTGTTGGGTTCTACGGGGATAAGGCAATCATGGCCAAGATCTTCAGAAAAGAGAGTCTGGTATCCAGAGAGCTTTTAGGCAGCATGGACGCAGACCATCTCAAACCTGGGTTATATGCTTGTGCTAACAATGCGAAGGTTTACGTCTTCTACTGGCATGCAAGAAAGCAAATGGCTGATGCAAGGAGGAAAGATATGTCCTGCAACTTTGTGAGGTATCTGGTAGAGTTGTGTGACATTGTGTATGTTTGCGTGGAAGGGGAAACTGTTGCAAAGACTGTGGCCCACTCAGTGACCAACCTCCCCAGCAGACGGCAGCGCACTCAAAGGTTGCAAATCTCTATGCGGAAGGAGTCAGAGGACGACTTGAAGATGCTGAAAGGTTTTAGTGTTGAGCTGCCTGGTGCATGCAATGGCAAGTCACGGTTTCAGCTATCTCAGGGTCTGCACCGCTGTGCTGTGCTTGCTGGTGCTCTCAATCCGCGCAAGGTGGTTTCTACCGTAGACTCTCAGATAGGTACTGCAGGCCAACTCAAAGCTTTTCTGGCTTCAAAGTTTGCCGAGTTCTCCGTAGATTGCACTCGATTGCGGGATGCTGATTTCTTGCTCCTTCTTGAGATGCTAGGCGAGCATGAGCAGCTAACTTTTTATCAAAAAGCAGAAAAGGAGTGGAAGCAGAGGCAAGTGAAAACGGACGAAAAGCTCCACTCACTGGATTCTATTATGAGGAGGAAGGAGACCCAATTTATGGAGGCATTTCAACGTGCTCTGGGATCCTACCTACTGTACAGGAACCCTTGGGAAGAGAGTTTACTTGATATAGCTGCACCGAAGGATAGATCCTATCCTGAGGACAGGGATGAAACACAAGCATCACACTCGTTAGCGCATGCACTCGTCGAATTCGAATATGAGTTATGTGGCATATGGAGAGGACAACACAGACATGATGACAGGTTTCTCTTCACCGGCGGTGCAGAAGTGGAGGTTGCCAGCGTGCGAGGTGTGGGCACTAGCACACCTTGCATTTTCTTGATTCAGGTTCCTTCTGATAGCAAGGAGTCAGCTGGCCCTATTTGCTTTGGGCAAGAAGTAATGCTGATTAGGCAGAGCAGTGGAAATGTTGCTGCTTCCGATGCTGATCTCTCTGAAGAAAAAGTAGAGTACGTAAAAGCTTTTTTGTCAAAACCTGAGGGCGAGGCATCTGCAATGAAAGAGCCGGTGATTCTGAATGAAGAGACGAAGCTTCTGACTATAACATTACCGAACAAGAACTCAAGCGAGCGTGTTCGCATCAGGCGGCTTGATGATGCAGGTTCCGGAATGAAAAATTGGTTGGATGCTATCTGTGATGGCAAGCCTTTGTGCCTCTACCAGAAGGCAGTCGCCGCAAGCGTCTTAATTGGAAAGATGGATGCTAAAGTGACGGATGATAAGTTGGTTCAGAAACTTCTCTTGGAAGAGTCAGTAAAGACATGGACAGACATTTTACCCAATCAAGCATCCTCCATACTTGTGGAGTATCTTTCTGAACACAAAGATCAAGCCACCTTCATTCATAAACAAGCGGCCACAAACAGTGCATGTCTTTACAAGGAGGCCCGTCAGGAATTGTGGGAGGCAATTCAGTCCTTTGTAAGCAAGGAAATTTGTCCTAAACTGAGGAGATACTTGCATGAGTGCCTCCAAGAAGAAAGTAAAGGCATCAAGGATGTTCTTGGCACGGAGAAACGTGATCTTCTATTGCAGATGAAGAGACAAATGCTTTCTGCTTCTCAGAGTCCTGCCGGGGAGGATAAGCCTGAATTGAAGGTCTTTTTGACTAGGCTAGAAATCTGTTCTGGAAGGGGTTTCTTCAGTGGCTCTAAGTTGAGAATAACCTACTCATTCGAAGAACTAGAAAGGGAGACCATGAGCTGGGAGGCCATTGAGATCGTGCCTGATAGAGCAGATTTGGAGGAGTTGATGAGTGCCCCATCGTCTGGCCGGGTGGTGATTCCTCTGTGTGCCAATCCTGCAGATCTCCTGACTCTGGATCCGAGTTTGGAGAGCCTTGCTAAAGTAGTACATATGAAATCAGGCCAAGTCCTAGTGTTCGTGGAGGCCAAAGACAAATCATACTTGCGCATGTATCTCTGCCCAAGGCTTGGAGTGTCAATAGGAGGAAGAAATCCACTTAGGGAGTTCAAAAGGGGGTTCGATCTGTTGGCCTTTGATGAGGTATCGAGGTTCATGGCCATGTATGACAAGAATCTATGCACCATAAGGGCCTTTCGCTTCGAGGAGTCATTTCAGCACATGGACTGGACGGGGGTGGACATTCAGCTGTCGCAATTCTCAGGTAGTAGCAAGATTGTGTGGATGGAGTTTGTTCCTGGAAAGCGGGAGCTTCTGCTAGTAGACGACCAGAACAGGTTGCGCGTATGTGAGCTGGCTGCTGGCATGATGAGCCCGCGACAGATCACCCTACCTTCTCCCTTCATCAAGGCCTGTGTCACACCCGACTCCTCGTGCTTGATTGTCTTCACAGCTGCTGAGAGCCCTTCAATGTCAAGAGAAGATGAGAACGAGAGGACTAGTATTGATGGGGATGCAGTAGAAATCAATGCTTCTCCTCTCTCTTCCAAGTGTCCTTTTTCAGTTTCTGTTTACTTGATAGGTGATTCTCTTACCCTTCTCAAGTGCTTGCCTTCAGATTCAACCGACATCAAGAACCTGCAACACCTGCATACGGAGTGCAAGTATTTTGGGTCGCAAATGCACCTTGTCTTCCTTTCTTCCAAGGACGACAAGGCTGTCTTGGTATCCCACGTCCTGGAGATCTCCTCTGCCCAGCAAACTTTTCAGCTTCAAAAGGTCGCTACGAAGCAGTTACCGGACCTAAATGAACTGCATCTTACCGAGCCAAATGCTTTGCAATCGCCTCAATCCACTCCAGCATTGGACTACATATTCCACGTCTTTGATAAGTACGCGACCAGCCCCCCGCTCTGCTCTGCAGATAGAAGTCTTCAGCTGTGTGTTCTGCTCAATCCTCCTCCCAATCAGAAGTGGGACAATACTGCAGCAGAGAAAAGCTGTGAAGAGCACATCCTTTCGTCCCAGCAAAGACTGGAGGAGAAGGGCAAAGCGTTCACCAAACTGCACTTGCATGTTTCCGCAGAAAGTCTGGAGGATTGGTGGCTCCTTGAGAAGTCTATGTCAAACTATGGATCATCTACCGCCCACTCTCCATTATTAAACATGGAAGGATGGATTCAAAAGATGCTATGTTTGGTTCCTTTGCAGATCGCCAGGGCTGACAACAACACGTTGAAACCGTTGATCAACGGTCTACAGATTCCAGCTGATGCTGCTTATTCGGATTCTGTGTCCCTTGCCTCCTTGCTTCGATTTGGGCTCTATGATATGGTCTTGGCCAACTGGAAAGGAGACGTCAAGGTGATATCGTCAATGGGCAAGCAAAGCAGTGGCAAATCGTACCTTCTGAATCATCTGGCCGGTTCTCTTCTTGATGTCGCTGGGGGCCGCTGCACTGACGGTGTATGGATGACTGTGAGGCGCGAGCCCGAATGCCTCTATGTGCTGCTTGACTTCGAAGGTCTAGGGAGCTTTGAGCGAAGCGAGCAAGAAGACATGTTCCTGTCTGTTCTTAATGCGGGTATGAGCAACATGACTATTTTCAACAAGAAGGTCCGTTCTCTCATATGCATTTTCATCATCAAGTCTGTTATCTGTTTCAACATAGTTATACGTGATCATCTGAGCCGTTTTCTCTGCAGGATTTCCACCTTGACAAAGAGACGGAGGCCATCTTCCAGCGTTTTCAAGATGGCGTTAGCCTCGTGAAGGCCGACGAGAAGCTTTTCAAGGGGCTGTTCTACATGGCTATCAAAGATGTGGACGCATCTGATGTGGAAGACCTTAAATCAGAGTTTTGTGCCAAGATAAACCATATTTGTAGCAAGTCCAATGAGAATTTTTTGACCACCATGTATGGCGGGGAGGTGGTGATAGCAGCGTTGCCTCCCTTCCAGCGACCCGACTTTCAGGAGAGCATTGCAGACATTGGATCCGCAATACAAGAAATCAAGGCTAGCTACCAAAGTGGACAACGTTTCATGGAAGATCTCAAGTTGGTGATATCCCAGATTAGTGCAAGAGACTGGTCTCCCGTTGATTCGAAGAGGCTGGTGATGAGACTATCCCATCTCCGAAAGCATCTAGAGTCAGCCATAAGGCTGGGGCAGTGCTTGGATAGCCAGTGCCTCCTCGACTTTGATAAACAGGAAGAAATTAAGGATAATCCAGTTTGTATCGGGGAGATTGTGTTTGCAGTCAAGGATGCAGGCTTGGAGCTGACAGAAGCCGCGGATGTGAAAAACAAGGTTATGGGGACTGTGCTCATGCCTTTGAGGCAAGCTTTTGAATGCGTTGTCCAGCGCCAAGGTAATGATGAGAAGTGGTACGAAATGTATGAAGGATTTCTGGCATCCCTGATAGATAGGAGGAGAGACCGCGTTCTTACATGGCTGCAAAGGAACACCCAAGACTTTGAAGGAGATGGGGATGTCCAGAAGCTAGTCTTGGAAGCAACCGTGAAGCTGGCACAGCTGAAGAACGAACTGGTCCTTTGTGCATGCAGATGCAAAGACTGCTTTCTTAGATGCATCCTTGAGAAAGGTCACCCGTCAGACCATTCTTGCCTGAGTAGCCATGTTTGCATGCATCAATGCACTTACTGTAAGGGAAAAGAAGACTTCGGTCTGAATATAGGTCTGGTTTGCAATGACTCGGCTGGTCATGATGGAGCTCACGACTGCAAGCAGAGGACCCACACCTGTAGGAGTGATTGTGTCTTCGCTAACAAATCGTCCAACTGCAACGCTAGTTGCTCTTTGCGGGTGGACCATGAAGGCGCCCACCGATGCAATTCTCTGCAGCACATGTGCAACCAGAAGTGCTCTTTACCCCACTGCAGCAACGCATGCGCGGTTCCTTTTGAGATAGGTGACCACGGGCGGCATGCATGCCACGAGAAATTCTGCCCCATGCAGTGCTCAATGGATGGATGCACCAGGACCTGTGTGGCCCCAGATCATTTCCATGAGCTTGAGGCAAGTGCAGAGCACTTTTGTGCTAATGAGCATCCTTGCCAGATGAAGTGTGCATCCGCAGGAGTTTGTAATGTGCTGACTGAGCTGCTGAAGCAGACTCGCAGTTTCCATGGCAAGAGGAGTGATTTCGACTACGATTATGTGGCAGAGCAAACTGAGGACCGGAAGGATTGCTGCATCATGATTCCTCCGTCGAAGCGGCATCACACTGGCCCACATACCCACTCTACAAACGCCAACGTACTGCACCTTTGTGGGACCAGGTGCCCGGCGTGCGATTACTACTGCCAGCTGCCGATCGGGCATGCAGGCTTGCATAAAACAGTGCATGGCAACATGAGGAAGATGAAGTTTGTGTCGGAAGTTGAGGAGATAGATCTCTTGGATAGAAAGTATGCAAGAGGAGAGTCGGGCATGGCGGAGATGTGCATGATGCATTGTAAGGCCAGGGGCAGGGGCCACACGCATCTGATACCCTGTCCAGAAAACGGGGGAGCTGGGTGCTGCACAGGCAAGTTGTTTGACGGGGCAAGGCATGTGAAAAAGAAGTGCTCAGGTCTGGGTTTGGATGTTCCTCTGGATGAGCTGACACATAATGCTTACTGGGAATACGTAAGGTTTGTGGACCCGTGTGAAGAAGCAGAACGGGAGACTTTTGCACTTTGTGACCATTACTGCCAGTCTGACGAGCACCTGCAAGGCAGTGTTCGAAAAAAACCCAGGTATAGTGTAATTTGCACCTGCAGATTTTTAAAACTACCTTCAAATTTGAAACTTAATGGTATAAAAACCTGCAAAACCTGCAGATTTTGAGGGGTTGAAACTTAATGGTATAAAAACCTGCAAAACCTGCAGATTTTGAGGGGTTGTAGAACAAAAACCTTCAAAATTTGAAAATTTTCTTTATAAATAATTTCACAATTTTTAGATGAAGGTTTTTTACTTTTTTTTGGGAAAACAGTTTTGGTCGAACACTGCTGCAAGGTCCCTCGGGCAAATCCTATTGCACTGAAAAGCTCTGGCATGCCCCAGTTTCAAGAGGAGGACCCTTCCAGATGGGATCAGGAGGGTACGTCACATTAGATGGTCATCACTTCACGTGCGATCATTCCAGGAACTCGCCACACAATGTGCTCTTTGTGATCGACAAGTCTGGCTCGATGGGAACGAGTGACATCTCGCCCACCATGGGCAAGTTCATACAGAGCGGCCACGGGAATAGGCTCGGGTGCGTATATGAGGCTGTGCTTCGCTTCATCAAGACTCGTATGCAGGCGAGCAATGGGCAAGTGAAGGATTCGGTATCGGTGGTGCTGTTCGACACTAAAGGCGGTGCGGCCGCTACGCTGGAGGAAATTTCTGAGCAGGTGGTGGATAAGCTTTTAGGGTACACGGCTTCGGGAGGGACAACGTATTCTTCAGGTTTGCAGGTAGCGGAGCAGGTACTGGGGGAGTCGAGTAGGCAGCCAGAGCTGGACAAGAAGAGCCCGGTGGTGATCTTTTTGAGTGATGGGGGTAATAACGGTGGGAGTGATCCAGTGTACATGGTGCGGAAGATGAAGCAGCAGGAGCCCAGGCTGCTGTTACACACCATCATGTTTGGCCATGATCCGCAGGTCGGGGTTCTGCAGGAGATGGCACGGGCGGGAGACGGCACCTTTCAGCGCAGCCTGGATGAGGTCCAACTGGCTAGGAGCTTCGAAGGCCTGGCTAAAAGCCTCAAACCGAAGCTAGCTGCTCTATGTAGCTCCTCGGCATAGCCATCCGTTCTCTCCCTCGTGCTGAGTAGGCCGTCTGACCTAGGCCGTTTTGTTATTACAGGCAATCTATGCTGTTTTGCAATACACACACCTCTCTCTTAGTAGCAAGCGCCAGTATCCAACTCTCAGGTTTCTGCTTCGCGATCCAGTACTACTGCTACTGCTATCTTGACAAAGTGAACACTCTCATGTAATTTTGTTTGACGACTTACTACTTAATACATGCGGCCGTTTTTGTAACACACACAGACATCTCTCTATATATATATTTTATGTGTGCATATCCTGAAGAGATTCCCACACCATGTTGATGAATTTCAGTTAGGAAACCATGCTAATAAATTTCAGTTAGCTTCAATATGATGGATCAAGTCATACCTTCTTCCCTAGTCTGTTCATCTTCGTTCGGTACTAGTATTTTGAGAATGTTACTAGTATTTCTTAAAAGTGTCCTTAATATGCTTAGACAATACCAAGCCGTGATAATACCCGCTAACCGTATTTAGACCTACTACTATATAGGAAAATGCACTATAAGTAAACTATTTGTGATTTTCCAGTTGGTAAAGTCTAAAAAAGTAGAATAAAGTTGTCATGATTTTCCAGTCCGGAATAGGCAAATTGGGCTCTTTAAACTGGTAAATTCGTTTTTCACATAACATTCTCACTCTCTCTCTCTCTCTCTCTGTGTCTCTCATGATTTTCCAGTCATGAATAGGCAAATTGGGCTCTTTAAACTAGTAAATATATATATACATATATATATATATATATATAGGAAACAGTGTGACTAAGAAGAAAAGTGTTTTTTTGTCGGTAGGAATAGGAAGAGTGGGCTCTCTTCATACATCTCTTCTCTACCTCTATCTAATCTATACAAGATAAAGCAAGAGTGTCTACCCCTTTATGTGGACAGAGGAGAGGGAGAACTTTTGAAAAAGAGAAAGGAGAAGAGAAGGCAAGTGTTTGGGGGTTTCTTTCCCACACACCTAGATGCATTGGAGCTCACAATTAGTTGTCAATCATCAAACCATCTACTCATTGAATAAGTTTCTTACATATATATATATATATATATATATATATTAGTTGTCATCATCAAACCATTTACTCATTGAATAAGTTTCTTACATATATATATATATATAGTATATTAGAAAGCAAATTGCCACCCCTCCCTCCTCCTCTACACACACACACGCATATCTTCTAATATTATATTATGTGTGTATAAGAGAGAGAATATACATATACATAAACACACATATATATTATGTGCATGTGTAAGAGAGAATATGCATACACATACACATATATCTATATATTATGTATGTATATCTATCTATAGGTATGTAAGGATGTATATATAAATAGATTTATATGTATGTCGACGCACACACATGCATGTTCATGCACACACACACACACAACACATAGACACAAGCACATGATATGTGCACACACATACAAACATACATACATACACTCGCATGCATGGACACACGTGCAACACATAGAGATATGCACACTTGCACACACACGTGTAAACATGCACATAAGCACATAAATACACTCACATACACAAGTACATGTACACATACATGGACATGCACACTCACACACACAAATGCACTTGCAAGTGCACACACATAGATGTACACACGATGGGTATATTCACATGCTCACACACGTACATGCACATACTCCCTATGGATACACATAAATACAAACATATACACCATGTACACACACACACACAACAAATACACACTATAAGAAAAAGCAATCGTAGGTGCGTTTAGACGTATTTTGACAATGTGGTTTAAAATGTTACGGGCGCGTCTAAAATCGCGTCTATATATGCATCTATAACCGCGTCTATATCAGTATAGATGCACTTATAGACGAGCATATAGACGCGATTATAGCCTTCATTATAGACGCACTCTGGAATTTTAAAAAAATTTCAGACAGCTACCTGTGCAGATGTACAGTTGCATTTTTGGCATAGGCAACTCTCTGGTTTAAGGTTTTGCTTACTTGTATATAGACGAATCAAGATCAACAAAGATATCAACATAAAAACTTAAATTAAAGATATATATGCACAAAATGAGTTGTGAACACACTTCGAATATTGATTAAAGAAGATGAGAAATTACATTTTATATCGAAAAATTTATCCATACATGATCGTAGCCACATAAGGTTTTAATAGAAACAAGATACATAAAGAAGATGAAAAATTTCATCTTATATCCAAGAAGTTGTCCATACATGATGGTAGCCACATGAGGCTTGAAAAAGGAACATAGTTGCATAAACCAAAACTATACATGAAGAAAAACTAGCGGGTAACTACTCGGAGGAGTCATCACTCTCTGAGTCATCTTGTCCTCTTTCTTGTCCACCTTGTGCCTACACAAAGTGAAGATATATATAAATAAAAATAGAAAGTATTATAAAGGTCGAAACATGTTTTGTAAATAAAAATAAAAGGTATTACCTGCATTGGTCTTCTCCTTGCTCAATCGTATTGTTCGTAAGATGATCCCTTCATATCGTGAAGGTAATCCGATGTATCTCCTCTACTGTGGCGACAATGGTAGCCAGTCTCTACCCACAATGTCACGCTACATCACAAGACAAACATTATAACACAACTCAAATAGCGAGAATACAAAGAAAAGACATGAAGTTGCACTATACATATAAACTCGGCCTCCCATGATGCGCGACCTCCAGATCCGAAGTGTGACGATCCATATCGCTCCATTTGTATTCGCTGCGCTTCTCTTTGTTGCTAGTTCACTACTTCTAAGAGCTCCTTCTTGGTTTTCTTTCACTCGCCCTTATGAGCAGTAGATGGCTTACCGTGTCCGACATCTATTTGGGCTTTCTCCTCCTTTGCATGTCTCCTTACTAGAGACCTCCTATTCTTAAGTATGTCTTTGATTTTGTTTTGTGTCCATCTACTGTTAAACCTCTTTGGTCGTGAGGATTAGGATACTTCTTGTGGACAACTTTAATGCAATCATTCACTAAGCTCTCCCTTTGCTACTTAAAATGTATAAAGCAGTCTTTATAATGTGCAAAAACTACTTGGCGCGCAAGTAGTTTACCACCTCCTTCCCACGAGAGTTATCAACTATGCTACCCACGTATGTGATATCATAATATGATATATCACCATGATGTGGTGGTGACTTTGAACAACTATCCCCATCCCCAAAGCACTACCCTAGGCATCCTCTATCTCCTCTACCTCCACTCTCAGTGCTAGTGCGGTGTGAGGTACGACTGCCACCACTGTCTCCACGAACACCCTCCCTGTGACGACGACTTCCACTGTCATGAGAGCCATGATAACTATGAGGTGTCAAATCTCCTGAAGGTGGAGGTGTAGGAGATGCTATAGCACTAACTGGGGCTAATGAATGAGGGGTGAATATAAAGGCAGGTTAAGTGCTTGGCAAGGGTAAAGTTCCTAGCAAGGGACTCTGTTGGGACCTGATGGTAAGGGGTGCTTGCTGCATAGGCTGCCAACTGCTTGGGGGTGGGAGTATAGCCAAAGATGCCCTCTACCTCCCTAGAAAACCATGTTGAGACTCGTCGATGAGAGCCTCAATCTGTGGGCATGTGGGACAAGAGGACGAGGACCCATGCCACATCTATATAAATAAAGAGAATATTAAAAAAATATTATGCAAGCCTTAGCATTATGTTTAAAGTACTATGCATAAGCTTAAAACACTATGCATTATGTTTAAAGCACTATGCGTTATGCAAGCCGTTACGCAAGCCTTGTATAAAGCATTATGCATTAGGCCTTATGCATAAAGCATGCATGAGGCCTTATGCATAAATCTTTATGCATAAAGCTATGCATGAGGCCTTAAGCATAAAGCTTATGCATAAGGCCTTAAGCATAAAACTATGCATGAGACCTTATGCATAAGGCTTATGCATAAAGCACTATGCATACGGCCTTAAGCATGAGGCCTTATGCATAAAGCAATATGCATAATGTCTTAAGCATAAAACTATGCATGAGGCCTTATGCATAAAGCTTATGCATAAGGCTTATGCATGAGGCCTTATGCATAAAGCTATGCATGAGGCCTTATGCATAAAGCATGTATGAGAATTATTCATAAAGTATCATGCATAAAGCTTTTGTGCAAACCTACAAAACAAATCCCCAGCACCCCCAAGGGTGTAATAATAATAGAGAAAAGATATAAAAGCACTTACCTTTTTTCGTGATGTTAAAAGAGAGGATTAAAGGAACTACAAGACCAATAAAAGGGTAAGGAAAAGATTAGTAATGCATACATACAAAATCTTATGCAAGATATGCCGATAGCCCCTTGCAAGCCCTAAGCCTTATGCAAGCTATGCCGATAGCCCCTTGCAAGCCCTAAGCCTTATGCAAGCTATGCTAAAGCTTATGCATAAAACATGCATGAGGCCTTATGCATAAAGCTTTAAGCATAATGCTTTATGCATGAGGCCTTATGCATAATAAAGCTTTAAGCATAATGCTTTATGCATGAGGCCTTATGCATAAAGTACTATGCATAAGGCCTTAAGCATAAAACTATGCATGATGAGAACTTATGCATAAAGCTATGCATGAGGCTTATGCATAAAGCATTTTACATAAAGCATGCATGAGCATTATGCATAAAGTATGCATAAAGCTTATGTGCAAACCTACAAAACAAATCCCCAGCATCCAAGGGTGCAATAATAATAGAAGAAAGAGAGGAAAGATATAAAAGCACTTACCTCTTTTTCATGATGTTGAAAGAGAGGATTAGAGGCCCTACAAAACCAACAAAAGGGTGAGGAAAGGATTAGTAATACATACATATAGAAGCTTATACAAGCTTTATGGACTAGATCATAGAAGAAGGTTTCCGTGCATGCAGGCTCATCCACAAAGCACATTGTTCCAAAAAGGTGTACAAATCCATCAGAAGAATGTAGCCAAGGTAGCCGATGGAGTGGTCATCAAGAGGCAAAGCTAGAGGAAAACATTCTCTAGGAGTATGTACTCAGAGCCAATACATCAGTTAGATCTTAGAATCAGTTCCAAAGGCCTAGCAAGGTATGATCAATTTTTGTAGGTGACCCATTGTGTTAAGGGAAAGGGATAGCAGGCATGGGGAAAACAGTGGAACAGATGCCCAATACCTGAAGTAGAGTTCAGAAAAAGTGGACGATGTTCACTAAGAGCGTCAAAGTCTAACAGTCAAAGTAAGTAGTCCAAGGAGGACAAAAGGATGACAGAGTATCCACCCTGTCATCAAGTTTAGTTTAAATGCACACCTGAGCCATGGAATAATCTCAACATATGCAGCATGTTCCTTAGTTTAGGACAACATCTTAGAGTAGTCTAGGGCAGTAGCAAGGCTCTCACATGGTCTCAGGGGCATTTAACCCAGTCAGCAGCAGCATGGGCACAGTTGGTAGCATAAACAACATCAAGGATCGCACATGTGAAAAGAGACAGCATTTAATGTTGATTTTCCATGAGTCATGAACATATAAGCAGGCCAACAACCTTTCAGTTGTTGGTGGCCGACCAGCTCTCCCAAGGCCTATATATAAGCATTAGACATGCATAAGAGGCCTCAGCATAAGAGGCTTATACTTAAACCTCCTTGTGTATCCAGGCTATTCACACTTTTAGGGTTTTGTATTACTAATTCTTAACTTTTTGTTTTGTTTTGTAGGTCTTATAATCCTCTCTTTCAACTTCACGAAAAAGAGGTAAATGCTTTTCTCTCTTTCCTCTCTTTTCAATTTTGTATGTATGCATTAAGTTCTTAGGGCTTTTGTATGTATGCATTACTAATCCTTTTCTCACCCTTTTGTTGGTTTTGTAGGTCCTCTAATCCTCTCTTTCAACATCACGAGAAAGAGGTAAGTGCTTTTCTATCTTTCCTCTATTATTATTGCACCATTGGATGCTGGGGATTTGTTTTGCAGGTTTGCGCATAAGCTTTATGCATAATGCTCATGCATGCTTTATGCATAAGCCTCATGCATAGCTTTATGCATAAAGCATCATGCTGCATAAGGCCTCATGCATAGGCTTTATGCATAAGGCCTCATGCATACTTTTATGCTTAAGGCCATATGCATAGTACTTTATGCATAAGCCTTATGCATAATGCTTTATGCATAAGCTTTATGCAGAAGGCCTCATGCATTTATTGAACACCTATAGATGCTTAAAGAAATGATTAGATACAGAATAGAGAGAGAGAGAGAGAGAGAGAGAGAGAGAGAGAGAGAAAGCAAAGTTTTTGCCAATAACTGGAAATAAGAGGTAGATACTTATAGCTATTTCCTTGCTTTTGCTCTCATGTGTTTCATGTAGCATAACCCCACCAATGTCAAGGTCAAGGCTAGAGTTCAAGTGCGACAAAAAGCCATGATATTAAGAATGATCTTGAAGGTTTAAGGGAGTGGTCGAATTTTTGAAAAAAAACAGTAGAGTGAAGAGCAAAAAACTGAATAAATACCCAAAACTTGCAGTCCTTTTCTCTCTTGAAGTAGTGAAGACCTCATGCACTTTGTTAAGCAGCTTTGACATGAAAACGAGAAAGTGTGATAAACTTTCTCCAAGATATTGTGGTCCTTTTAAAATCCTTAAGAAGATTGGGGACGTAGCATATAAACTTGAGTTACCGGAGAGTTCTCAAGTCCATCTTGTCTTCCATAAGAAGACAAGATCTTGTCTTCCATGTCAGTAAACTGAAGAAATCAGTTCACGGGTTAGAGAACGCAGTTTCTCCAGAGATTTTGGTGGACCTGATAGAGCTACCAAAGATACCACATGAACCTGAAAAGATTCTACAATATCGTGACAGACAAACCTGACATAAAGTGTACCAGGAGGTACTTGTTAAATGGACAGATAGGGATGAGGAGGTAGCTACCTGGGAACGCCATAGTGCAATTTCCAAAAGGTTTTCCCAGTTTGTTTTCGAGGACGAAAACTCTTCTTAAGGGGGGGGTAATGTCACGTAGGCTGTAATGCCTGTGAGACCGACGGCGCAGACCGGATGGCCATGTCCAGGGTTCAGTGGGAGAGGACGCCCATGCGGAGTCATGGGCGGCCAGGCTAGTGTGGACGGCAGGCCACACACTATATAGCCTGGGGGATGAGGGGCAATCCTCATTCTTCCTCTATGGCTGGGTGGTGAGCCAGAGGCCGTCCCCTCCTGTGGTAACGCCCGTATAGCGGCGTTACGTTTATCTAACAGATGTGATAGTGACTCTGAAGACCTATCCCCACCCCAAGGCATCCTCTATCTCCTCTACCTTCTCTACCTCCACTCTCAGTGCTAGTACGGCGTGAGGTATGATAACCACTATCTCCACGACTACCCTCCTTATACGACGAGGATGACTGCCACTCTCATGAGAGCCATGATAACTATGAGGGGTCACATCTCCTGAAGGTGGAGGTGTAGGAGATTGTGTAGCACTAAGTAGGGTTGATGGATGAGGGGTGAATGTAAAGGCAAGTGACATGCCTGGTAAGGGACTCTGTTGGACCTGATGGTAAAGGGGCTCCTACTGCATAGGCTGCCAAACTGCTCGGGGGTGGGAGTATAGCCAAAGATGCCCTCTACCTCCCTAGCAAATCATCATTGAGACTCGATGATGAGAGCCTCAACCTGTGGGTCTGTGGTGGGACAAGAGGACAAGGACCCATGCCAGATTAGAATTATCCACAAACTTAATAATAGAATAAATAAACCATAAACACCATAGCATAATTCAAGATCATAAAAAATCAAAGAACACAAGGTTGGGTGCAATCTCCCTCCCTAACCCCCCCGACGTGTGTGGCTCCACTCCCAAACGCGGTATTTAAATCATATTATCATAAATTTACTCCTTGGAGCCATAAATAGCATAGCTTTTTTTAAAATTGGTCTATTACGAAATTGAACGATAGTCCAATGCTTTTAAAGTATCTCATAAAAAATAAACCTTGCCCAACATATGTACAATGGGCCAAACCAAACAAAATCAAAATTTAGCACACATGTGCTCGGCTAGATAATCTTCTCTAATGTCCACCTCGGTTGTTCCAAACTCATGATCTATACTCAACATAGTCCACAATGTTAGATCATAATTTCTTTGAAATCACTCACAAAAATAATCCTAACAAATAGAAATCATTTTCTACCATGCTTCGCACATAAACCATGCATCACACATAATTAAATCCGATTCACTCAAAATGTCCTCACACTATGTGGAAAATAATTAATTGGATTCACTCACAATGTCTTCACAGAAATCACGTGTTCAAAGAGTTGATCGGATTCACTCACAATCAACTTAGCCTGGGCATCTCTCACATGTGTTACCATTGATCGGATTCACTCACAATCAGGCTATCCAATGACTAGGAAGTCCCATCCCCTGTGTGGTCCAAATTAGAGTCAGGAGAATCAACATATGGTAAGAAAGGGTGGTGCTCCGAAATCATGGGTAGATTATCAATAATTCTCGGTGCATGCTGATAGCTCTCGATGCATTCTGGTATAACTTAAGCATGCGGGTAGCTACCGGTATGCACCAAGAGCTCCCAATGCATGTCGGTAGCTACTGGTATGCACCAAGAGCTCCCAATGCATGTCGGTAGCTACCTAAGCATGCCAATAGATACTCGCATGCATTAATGGCCCTATTTTTTATATTATAGATGACATCCACATGGTTTTTGATACTGGGATGAGTACACCCAATGCATATACACGTGAGTCATCAATTTTTGAAGAGTTTGGACATGTGGGTCGTTCAAGGTCTTACATTGGGAGACCATCAACCTGTCTACACCTTTGTCATCACGATCTTCCTCTTGGAACTTGTCAAACTTCACTTCCAGAGGGGAATACATTCCTTCGGCCAATGTGTCAGTGTGGGACCTCGTATCCTTCATCTTTTGTCATGAACTCCCTTTGGCGTGAGAGAGGGGGTGTGTGAAAATGGTAATTTAACCAGCTTTAGAAGGCATTTTATTTTAATTTTGGTCTTGTGTTATTGAGCGACAACCCCTACTCTGGTCCGAACCCCATATATATGCATCGTTTCATATTCAGCACCATCGACTTGGGACAGAAGCCCTCTCTACTCATCAGCATTCGACATCGAGATAGCTGACAACAACCCTCTTTTCTCATCATTCGACATTGGGGCAACAGCCCTTCCTACTCATTCGACATCAACTCTAGACAGTAGCCCTCTTTGCTCTTCACCACCCCTTAGGTACTGTTTGTAGCACCCTTGTTACCAGAGCGTGCACCACTACACCTTTCGCTGCCCACTACAGACATATACCACCTCGGAGTTCCACCACATCCACCGATGTGAGCCTTCTACACCGACCACCTCATAGAGTGCCATCGTTGTCCTCAACACGTGAGCCAATCAGTGTTCTTGGATGACTGTCATCTGATTCCCATTCTCTATTCTTGACCCCCCTATCATCCTTCCCTCTTTGGCAACCTTTTCACTGAACACTTGGCCCGGTCTCTAGATCCACTCTAACTCCAATGAAGATCTATGTATTTGTTCCATCTAGTCCCTTTCCCATTCCTACACTGTCCTCGAACACTGTCTCTAGTCTTCTTTCCTAAGTATTGAGTTTGGCACTCTCACTCCACCACTTGGAGTATCAACTGAAAAGATGCAGGGGGGAAGAGAGCTTGAGCTCTTGCAAGCACACACACACACTCACAAAACCCTAATAGAGAACACACAAGGTGAGAGGCTGAATATCTTCTTCTTCTCTACTCAACACTCAACACTCCATATACAAGATAAGAGTACTCATAATATGAAAGGTACTCAACCAATACATACATGGGTTCTCTATAGTGTGAACCCAACTAAATGAGCTGGCACTATAACTATGCTAGTCTCTAGAATGGCTGTCACACAGCCTGTCATCCCACTGGCTGCATATCACCCAAGATCTCACCAACCATGCCAGTGGTGTGTGGGGCCTATCCCCCAGGCGGGTCATCAGTGTCCACCACCTCACTAGACGAGCTCGATATCTCAACACTCCCCCTCGAGCTCAACTCCATCTCATGTACACCAAGCGAAGCCCTAAATCTGCAGAGCTTCTCTGTACCCAATGCTTTGGTGAAGATGTCAGCTACCTGATCCTCTGTGCTGACATAAACAAGGTCAAGTTCTCCTGCTAAGACCTTCTCTCTGACGAAGTGGTAGTGGACCTCTATATGCTTCGTGCGAGCATGAAAGACTGGGTTCCTGGCCAACTGTATACTGCTAATGTTGTCACAGAAAATGACAACTTGTCTATCCACTGATAGACCCATATCTACAAGTAGCTTCCTCAACCAAGCTACCTCACATGCTGCCATAGCAGCTCCTCTGTACTCGGCCTCTGTACTGGATAGAGCAACCGTAGGCTGCTTCTTGCTGCTCCAAGTTACAGTAGCACTCCCCAAAGAAAACATGAATCCATTGGTAGATCTTCTATCTGAGATACTACCAGCCCAATCAGCATTTGTCTACCCATGTACACATATCTCTGTCCCAGTCTCATAGAATAGTCCACAATGCAAAGTAGACCTCACATACCTCAATATGCGTCTCACTGCACCCAAATGCGGTTTCCGTGGAACCTGCATAAACTGACTCACCAACCCAACAGCATAGCTCAAATCTGGCCTAGTGATCGTCATGTATATCAAGCTTCTTACAATGCGCCTATACATAGTAGGATCCTCCAAGATCTCTCCTGAATCTGCACTCAACTTGCCATTTTGATCCAATGGCACAGAAATAGGCTTACAGCCTGTTATACCATACTTGGACAACATGTCCGAGCCATACTATCTCTGCAGTAATCCAATACCATGTGGTGACCTAATCACCTCAATGCCCAAGAAATATCTGAGCTCCCCCAGATCCTTCATCTCAAACTTCTGTCTAAGCAAGATCTTTGCCTCAAAGATCTCTGCATCATGGTCCCCTGTAATGATCAAGTCATCTACATAGCTGACAACAAGCACAACCCCTCTATCACCATGTCTCACATACAGCGAGAGATTTGCATTGGCTACATGGAAGCCAATAGTGACAAGATATTCAAAAATCTTGTCAGACCATGCTCTTGGTGCTTGCTTTAAGCCATACAAGGCTTTCTTCAACCTGCAAACATGCTCGGGGTGACTCACATCCTCATAACCAGGTGGCTGCAACATATACACCTCTTCTTGCAAATCCCCATGCAAGAATGCATTCTTTACATCCATTTGATGTAAAGACCATTGCTTTGACGCAGCCACTGCTATCACAACTCTCACTGTTGCCATCTTGGCAAACTGGGCTGAAAGTTTCCTCATAATCAATGCCATATGTCTGCCATAATCAATGCCATATGTATGCGCATATCCTTTGGCTACCAATCTAGCCTTGTACCTGTTTATGCTTCCATCACTGTTATGTTTTACTTTTTACACCCACTTGCATCCAATGGCTTTCTTGCCTTCAGGCAAGAAAGCCTTCAGGCAATTACACTAAATCCCAAGTCTCATTTCCATATAGTGCATCCATCTCCTCATCCATAGCTTTCTCCCAACACACATTTCCAACAGCCTCATCAATGCATGTGGGCTCAACAACCTGCACAACCTTTGCCATATATGCATAGTGATGTGTCACATAACCATCATAGGTAAATCTCTGCATAGGATTTTTCACTCTCCCAGATCTTCGCAGCTTTTCATTCATGGCTTCCATAGCCTTCTTTACACCAGGTGTTCTCATAGCTGGGATCCCAAGCTCCTCATCAAGGCTCATATCTGAGCCACTAGACTCTCCATCAACATGAGAATGCCCTGCAGAAATGTCAGGCATACTAAGGGGCTCAACCACTTTCTCTTTTCCTTTACATGATGTAGTAATCACATTTGCAGGACTAGTATTATGACGCAGCCTGCCACTCCATGGTCTATCAACATACCCACTAGATGAGGACTCTCCTGGTCCACTCAAAGACTGTGATTGCTGACCTGCATTCTTTGCAACCGCACTTCCACTCACATCAGCCCCAACAGGTTCTTTTTCAGCAGCATACCAGCTGCTCATCTCATCAAAGACAACATCCCTGCTTACCCTCGGCAGAGGCCGCGGAGGAGCAGTTGCTAGGACTGCCGGTGTTATAAGTGAAGAACCGACCTTGGAAATGGCTGAAGAAGAGCGCGCCACTGTCCATGCGGCAGTAGAACACCAAGGTCCAAATAAACAATTTGGTGTAATCCAAACCCCCGCCACTCATCACTCACGGTAAGCCATTTCAGCTTTTGATTGATTGTGGCAGTAAACTTGGGTCAAAAAACAGCTATAGAAAAATGATTGTAGAGTTAGCCAGTGGGAAAGAAGTATCTCACCACTCTATAGGAAACCTTGATTTTGAACTGGGTAATGAGCAAACTCATGGTCACTTTAGAGTCTTGCCATTAGGAATTTATGATGGAATCCTTGGGATGGATTGGTTAATTGCAAACAAAGCTAGCATTCATTGTAACCAGGGGAGTATCACTTTTGAAAATGAGCATGGCCAAGTAATATCTGTTTAGGGGATCACAGGAAAACCTAAATCTAGGGTAGTCAAGTCAAGGCAAAACATCTTCTCAAGGGAACACGTAAGGGTCAGCAAGTTTTCTTAGTCAAACTCAACAAAGTCATTGAACCTAGTATGGAGACAGAACCCTCTTGGCTCCAAGAATTCTCTGACATCTTCCCTGACGAGCTTACAGGGTTACTACCTCCTCGAGAAGTCAATCATGAAACCGAGGTGATCCCTGGAACTCAACCCGTCTCAAAAACTCCCTATAAAATGTTCCTTTCTGAAGCCATTGAACTTAAGGAGCAACTTTCCCAACTCATTGAACAAGGATTTGTACGCCCCAGTACCTCTCCTTGGGGAGCACCTGTTCTTTTCCAAAAAAAAGAAGGACGGGACTCTTCGCCTCTGCATAGATTATCGAGGGCTAAATCAAGTCACTGTCAAGAATAAATATGCTATCCCTCGCATCGACAAACTTCTTGATAGGCTTCATGGGGCCAAAGTCTTCTCAAAAATAGATTTGAGGTCTGGTTACTATCAGATCAAAGTCAAGGACGCAGATATACCCAAAACAACCTTTAATACCCGTTATGGCCACTATGAGTTTACTGTAATGTCATTCGGGTTAACCAATGCTCCTGCAACCTTCAACCACCTAATGCAAGATATATTCCGTCCTTACTTGGATGAACTTGTGCTTGTTTTCTTTGATGACATCTTAATCTACTCCAAATCAATGGAAGAGCATGAGGAGCATGTGTGTAGAGTTCTGCAATTGCTGCACAGACACAAACTCTATGCCAAGAAAAGCAAATGTACCTTCTTTACTCATCAAATTGAGTATCTTGGATTCATCGTCTCCAAAGATGGCATCTCAGTAGACCCCGCCAAGAAGTTCGTGGGTTTTTGGGAATCACGAGTTGGTATAGGATTTTTATCAAAGATTATGCCTTGGTAGCTGCACCTCTGACGGATCTTCTTAAGAAGGATTGCAAAATAGTGTGGCTGCCAATCCATCAAAATAGTTTTGATCAGCTCAAGGTCATTATCACTTCTGCCCCAGTCTTGAAACTTCATGATTTCGCCAAGGACTTTGAAGTGGTTACTGATGCTAGTAGTCTAGCACTTGGTGGTGTCTTAGGCCAAGAAGGAAGTCCAGTCGCTTATACTTCCCACAAGCTGAAGCAATATGAAGCAAATTATGCCACCCATGATTTGGAGCTTTTAGCAGTTGTTCATTGCCTCAAATTATGGAGACATTATCTCTTGGGGGCAAGTTCCAGCTTGTAACTGACCACAAAAGCCTAAAGTGGATCTTCACCCAGCCTAACCTCAACATGCGGCAAAGGAGATGGATTGAAATTTTACAAGAATATGACTTCGACATCAAATTCTGCCCTGGGAAAGATAATGTGGTAGCAGATGCACTTAGCTGCAAATCTTTCTTGAGTGCAATTTCAATGCCAAATAATCCCATTCTGGTCAAGGTAGAAGAAGTCTCATCTCATGATCCAGATTATCAGAGAATGATGAAGTTAGTAGAAGAAGGGGGAAATTCAGAGAAAGAGAAGAATCTAATCAAGGGATACTCCACTCACGAAGGAAGCCTCTACTTCAATCACATGCTATGTATCCCTAAGGATCCTAGCTTTAAAGAAACTAATCCTCCATGAAGCTCATGATAGCCCTGCTCTGCAGGACACCCAGACTATGCAAAAACATTAAATGCCGTAAGAAGGATCTTTCATTGGGCAGGCTTGAAAAATGATGTGCTTCGGTACTTGAAGCAATGTCTCTCATGCCAAAGGATCAAAGCTGAAAGGGTCAAGATGCCTGGAAAACTTCAACCCTTAGATATTCCCCAAATGAAGTGGGAGTGCATTAGTATGGATTTTGTCACAAGTCTCCCCACTGTTCAAGGAGGATATGACTCCATACTAGTAGTAGTGGACTTACTTACCAAAGTAGATCACCTTATACCAGCAAAGAAGACCTTCAAAGCTTCTGATGTTGCTCAAATATTCATCAAGGAAGTCCTCAAACTTCATGGTCTCCCAAAAAGGATAGTAAGTGATCGGGATTCTGACTTCACTTCAAACTTCTGGCAGTCCTTATTTCAAGCCCTAGGAACTCAACTTTGCTTTAGCATAGCTTATCATCCAGAGACCGATGGCCAGACTGAGAGAGTCAATCAAGTAATTGAAGACATTCTCAGAGCATACTGTGGACGGGAACCAAGAAGGTGGATTCAATACCTTCCTCTGGTAGAATTTGCCTATAATGCGTCTTATCATCAAAGCATAGGAATGTCACCATTCAAGGCACTCTATGGGCAAGAATGCCTGTCTCCTCTAAATTTCTCTGATCCAACCATAAGAGTTGAGGCATCCAGGAAAATGCTCGAAGAAATGGAGGAACAAACCAAGGCAATCCAAAAGGATATTAAAGCTGCCCAAGATCGACAAAGCAGTATGCTGACAACAAGAGGTCTAAAAGGATCTTCAAGGAAGGAGACAGAGTTCTTCTACGAGTGCGACCCAAACGAAGTTCTCTATCACTTGGGAAATATAAGAAACTCAGTCCTAGGTATTGTGGTCCCTATACAGTTATCAAGTGTCTAGGTAAAAGTGCCTATAAATTCCAACTCCCAGCCCATATCAAAGTCCACAATGTATTTCATGTAAGTTTGTTAAAACCATATGTCCCCAGTCTCGATCATATTCTTGATGATGAACAAGTTGTAATCCCTACTCAAGGAGTCCTTGAATTACAGACCAGTAGCATCATAGATTCTAGGGAAAGGCAACTCCGAAATAGAACTCTTGTAGAACATCTAGTACAGTGGAAAGATTACCCTGAAGAGGATGCAACTTGGGAAGATGAAGCTACACTCTTAAAGGATTATCCCCAATTCATGACGAGATGAGGACATCTCGATTTCTTTAAGGGGGGAAGGATGTAACATACCCATCTTCACTAATACAGAAATGTTCATGTAATTATGAGTTTTTATGGTATAAAAATCAATGATTTTATTATTTGAGTCATTTCTACTTAGAATCTTCAAATTCGGAGCCCAAATTTGGAATCTGCGCACAATTTTACCCTATTATAGGATTTTACAGCATCCAAAACGGACACCGGATCAAGCCTATGCGTAAATTTCAGTCATTTTAGTTAAAAAAACGGCGACCTTTAAACCTTAATAAATGCACGACCGGGCGTCCGATTGACGAACGGTCTGAACCCCAACGACCAAGAGAACCTCCCAAACAAAAAAAGAATCGTCCCCGAGGCGGTCCGACACGCAAATCGAGGCGGACATCCCAAATTTGGGTACCCCGCTCCAAAATTTGGGCCATACACACTTACTAGGGTGCCCGTATGATGGCCGCCCACTGTATGGTCCACACGTACCCCTACGTGGACACCCATGCTGCCCCAGACCAGATAAGGTACATGCGTACAAACCTTTCTCGGACAACCGATACCGTACCTTTCCCCTAGAAGCATGCAGGCCACTGATCCATAGCCTTTGACGGTACACCGTCCTTTCGTCCTTTCTTTGTGCAGCGCCCGTACCCTCTCCCCTCACCTATATAAACCCCCGGGTGCTCCACAGGCAGCACGCAGTTTTGTGTAGCGTACGCCTTGTTGTACCGCTGTCTGTACCGCAGTCTGCCCCTGCGCAGCATACTTGCTGTCATACAGCCGCCCCTTGCAGTCGCCTCTCTCACACCCCCTCATTTGCCTCTTTTCAGATAGGTCAATTTTCCTCCATTCCCCTCTTGCTAGGAGGCAATGTCCTTAACTCTTCTCCCCCCCGTGTGAATAGACTTACAGCAGCCCTCTCAGCCCTCCTCCACGTTTTTACCCTTAAGGACATCTCACAATCCCCCCCATTTGCGTAGACTTTAATAAGGGTTTTTTGCCTTAAGATAGGGTTCGTGCGTCATACTCTTTTGCTCATATGGTGAGCAAACGAACTCAAAATTTAGATCCGACTGAAGCGTTTTGATCGCACCAGCGAGCTCTACAAGGTGACGCCTAAGATGGCCTCTTCTCGGAGACGTCAAAATATTTCCTCAAGAGGAGCGCGCAATAACGAGAGTAGGGAAGATGCTCCCAATGCGGCTCCAGCCCTCTCTTTTCAAGCTCCTCAAGGAAATGGTGGTCAGGTTAGCTTGGTTAATTTTTAAAAGAAGAGATTTTTTCTAAATTAGTGTTAATGAATGGTATCTTTTCCTTTTAAAATGACGACATAAAAATTGTATGAAGTTACAAATTATGTGATGCTGTGCTCGATAAATTGTGAATGCTATATTTAATAAATTGCATTGAAGTTGTTATCTTTAGAATTCAAGATTTTTTTGGCTTCAACGCTAACTCTGTTCCGTGCTTGTGTAGCCGGGCGGCGTCGTTAGCAAAGCTCGGGAATGGCCCAAGGTATCCCTCATACCATTGGGAGAATAAGGATCGCCGATTGAGGCGAGAGATTATGAGGCTGCCTAGTTCTGAGGGCCCAGGCTAGTACGGTAAATAAGCCCACCCTAGTGTGCAGACATCCCTCTGAGGGGCGGGAGGATTAAGCGATGGAACTTGAGAGGGTGACAGGCCGACTTGAGTCCTCGCCACAGCGGCCGAGGTGTATGGTCCCGTAGGGTTTTGCCCAGCATGTAGAGGCTCGAAGGCCGAATTCTAGATCATCGGCAGTATAAGAATAAGACAGCCAGTTTGGCTTGTATGGAATTGGTTCATGTATAAACTTTTTATATAAATATATCCCGTCTTTGGTATGATTGTATTGTGTAAGAAGGCTCAATGGAACCATCTGATTTGCATTTCACCTTATAAACCCATTTGCAACCAATGACATTTTTGCCTTGTGGTAAGGCAACCAAATCCCATGTTTCATTATGAACCAAAGCATCCATCTCAACATCCATTGCCTTCTCCCATACATGCTTCTCAATAGCTTCTGTATAGCATGTAGGTTCCACATGCTTCACCAAAGAGGTCATATATGCGTAATGCATAGCTCATCACTTTGCTGCAAATTTAACTAAGGGCTATTTAGGTCTTGTCTAGTGTGAACACCCTCTTGGGTGTAAATTCTCCTTATTAAGGGTTAGGTCAAAAGATAAGGCCATGATGCCTATAAAAGCATATACTTAGGTCCCTCATTGTTACATTAATGAGAGTACCATCAAATTCGTGCAATCCCTTTCTCATACTTGAGAAAGAGATTGCAATCTCTTTCTCATACGTGAGCTTTACTCCTCTCTCTCTCTCTCTCTCTCTCTCTCTCTCTCTCTCTCTCTCTCTCTCTCTCCCCCTTTAACCCTTGTACTTCATTACCATGGCTTGAGGTCCATCTCATGTTCCCCTTAAGCCTTATCTCGTACTCATACACATCTTCACCATGAAGCTATTCCACCCTCCATAGAGTTGGGAACTCTTATTTTCTTCAAGAACAACCAATGGGAGTTGATGATGATCTTTTGAACACGCCTCTATTCCAAATCAGCCTTGTGCCAAGATGGAGCTATGAAGTTGCTCAATTCTTGAGCTATGAAGTTGCTCAATTCTTCAGCTATGAAGTTGATCAATTCTTGATCCAATGGAGGAATTAATGTCCCAAAAAAGAAAAAGAAAACTTATGAAGGTAGCATCCCCTTACATGCTAATTTTGGGGCAGCTCTATAAATAGGAAAAAATGGTATCTTAAGACTTTATGTGTGCGACGACGATGAGTATGTTGATATTCTTGAATAAGCTCACAGAGGAGTCACAGGAGAAAATTTTGGGGGCAAAATCACTGCTTGAAAATTCCTCTATGCGGGGTTGGGGAGGCTAACAAGTGGCATGGAATATGTTAAAACATGCAATGATTGTTGCCAGTGCCATTTTACAATACCACAACAAAATGATTGGATGCTTTTATAGAACCAATAATGTATGTATGACCATTTGCTAAATAGGGAATGGATTTCCTAGTCCTACAGCTAAAAGTATGCAAGCACGATACATTATTGTGGCTATAGATTATGTGACCAAATGAGCCAAGGGGCTAATGTGACTATCAAGGCTAATGCAAGGATGGTAGCTAAGTTTCTCTATGAAATCATGATCACAAGGTTTGGTTGTCTCCTTGAACTTATCAATGACCAAGGTACTCATTTCTTCTCAAAAAAAGTAGTGGAGTTTCTCTTAGAAGAATTTGTGGTTGTCCCCACCATGTCTTCCCTACACTATCCCCAAATAAATGGACAAGCAGAGAGAAAAAATAGAGTTGGGTGCATGGTGCTCTAAAAAATAGTAGGTGCTTCCAAGACTAACTAGGAACATAAACATGTATCAACATTATGGGAATACTAAATTTCCTATAAAATTTCAACGTGGATGACACTTTACAACTTGGTCTTTAAACTGGATGCAATTCTCTAGGTAGAATTCATAATCCCAAATTTAAGAGTAGCCAAGCAAATGAAATGGACAAGAACAACTCATTAAGCTTGAAATACTAAAATAGGCTAGGTTACACTCTGTGGTGGGTATGCTTGCCAAAAACAGGAGGAGGAAAAGATGGTTTGTCCAACTCACACATCAAAAACAAGATGTTTAAGGGGACTTTGTCCTACTCTCTACAACCTCAAGAAAAATAAAAGAAAACTTAAGCTAAGGGGAATGGGCTCTTTCAGGATCTACAAAATGACGATGGGAGGAGTTGTCTACCTGCAAACACTAGGTGGAGTCCAAATGGAGGGATTCCTCAATGGAAGCAAACTTAGGAAGTTCTAGGGACCTCTTTTGTATGAGGAAGTAGAATTCATCCACCTAGATGAAAAAAGGACATCCAAAAGATTAAACAAGCTCAAGGAGAATCCAAGGCTCTCATCATGAGGATAAAGAAAATTTGAGGAGAGGCATCATGCCTGTCCATATGGCTACAATAGACAAAGATGATGGAAAATAAAAAGTGAAGCTCGCAAGGATTTTCTTGGACTTCAAGATAAATAAATAAATAAATAAATAAATAAATAAATAAAAAGTCAAGCTCGCAAGGATTTTCTTGGACTTCAAGATAAATAAATAAAAATAGTATATAGCCAAACTTGCTTTGTTAGACATAAGAGCAGGTAGGAACTTGATGTCCTATGAGAAGGGTCTGGGACTTTACCCTTAAACTTGGTGAAATCTTTCATGATTTGTATCATCTCCTTGACTATTGTTGGCCAGAACCATGGAAAATATGGAAAATTATATGTTGTACCTTCATCCCTCATTTACAGGTATAATCTCCAAGGATGTCGTCGAATGATTGAGATGTGGAGGGGATCAATCCTCTTTACTATTAGAGATTGGTAATAAATTTTCCAATACTTTGGTGGATCCTTTAAACAGGGTATTCTCCAAGGTGGTTGAAGTCCCATATCTTGCTCATCAGTGAGATGATCCGCAATGTGGAGTCAAGTGGCTAGAAGCCTTGTCGTGTATGAGGTAGGTGGTTGGCTTTCCATTTTGTGAGCATATTTCTAACTTTCTTTGCTAAATCTTCCAAGGGTACATTATCACTATAATCTCTGACTCTGTGAATGTTTGAAGCTCAACCACTAGTATATCCTCATCTTCTATGGTTCTTGCATCAACAAGTTCTGGCCCCATCATAGTTTATAGAGATGGTGAGTGAATATAAGTAATTTTATCGTACATGTGGAAAACCTCAACCTTTAGTCTGAGCCCCACTAAACAAAATAGCCAAGAGGAACAAACCATGGATGATAGTGCAAGTAGTATGGTTAGGATCTTCTACCAAACTATGGTGGATCACGAGATGATAACACATCTATGGGTGAAAGCATGAATAGGTGTGGCGGCTCAATAGCTAATGTCCATGGACACCCAGGTATAGAACTATTTGGCACTTCATACTGGTAATTTAAAGGGTGCCTCAATATTAAAAAAAGACTTTAAAGAAACATTTTTAAAAAAGTGAAGCCAACTGAAAAAAGTGGAGCCAACTGAAATGTCTTTTCACGACTCCACTCCTAAGAGTAGTGGTCGTGAGATACTCTCTCTCTCTCTCTCTCTCTCTCTCTCTCTCTCTCTCTCTCTCTCTCTCTCTCTCTCTCTCTCTCTCTCTGTATAGATTTCCATCTCTCTCTGTCTCTCTACCTTGAGCATGCATAGAGCTCTGCACAGGCTTCCATCTCTCTCTCTCTCTCTCTCTCTCTCTCTCTTCTATGGGTGCAACTGAGAAATTGAATCAGAGAGCTTTGCACAGGCTTCCATCTCTCTCTCTCTCTCTCTCTCTCTCTCTCTCTCTCTCTCTCTCTCTCTCTCTTCTGTGGGGGTGCAACTCTCTCTCTCTCTCTCTCTCTCTCTCTCTCTCTCTCTCTCTCTCTCTCTCAATTCTAATCTCTGTGTGAAATAGAGAAGTCATTAGTGTTGGAGCTCTCTCTCTCTCTCTCTCTCTCTCTCTCTCTCTCTCTCTCTCTCTCTCTCTCTCTCTCTCTCTCTCTCTATTATGGAAGGCTCACAATCAGCAATTGAGACTTGTCAAATGGAGCTTGCTACAACTGTCTAGGAATTACAAGTGTTTGGAAGTACTACTGAGGGCAATTTCAATCCAAGATTTGTTGAACAGGTGCAGAGCATAATCACTTTTATAGGGTTATTCTGAGCTAGATGGGGAGTAACTTTTGGAAGCACAGGTTTCAGAGGCACCAGTACATAAGGTACAAATGAATTCCAAATGCATGCAACAACTTGGTGAGGCTGAGATTATTTCAATACAAAAATATGAGGTCATGAGATGAAGAGGGAGTATCAAAAAAGACGCCTTACTTAGAAGCAGGCTGAAGGTGCAAGCGATAGGGAGGAACCTACTATTGAAGAGGACATTCAAGCAAGGAAAAGGATGTCGGCCACCTGCTCTTTAGTCTTCACATTCTGCAAATACACTGTACCATCCAACACTTTCTCTCTGACAAATGATAGTGGACCTCTATGTGTTTGGTCCGCGCATGAAAAATTGGATTCTTGGCCAACTATATGCTGCTCATGTTGTCACAAATGAATGACAACCTTGCTATCAATAGGCTCACCCAAATCAGCCAAGAGACTCTTTAACCATACTCCTTCACATGTAGCAATGGTTGTACCCCTGTATTCAACCTCTGTACTAGTAGATAAAGCAACAATAGGTTGCTTCTTGCTGCTCGAACTCACCACTGCACTTCCAAATGTAAAGGCATAACCACTAGTAGACCTCCTGTCATACGAGCTACCTGGCCAATCTGCGTCTGTGTAGCCATGTACATCCAAGTCTTTACCGTGCTCATAAAGAAGACCATAATGTGCAGTGGTCTTTACATAGCACATAATGCGTCTCGCTGCATCCAAATGAGGTTTTCTCGGGCTTTGCATAAATTGGCTTACTAGCCCCACAACATAACTGAGATCCGGTCATGTGATAGTCATGTAAATAAGACTGCCAACCATCTTTCTATACATAGATGGATCATCCAACTCCACCAAAATTAGCCCGCAACTTCACATTTTGCTCCAAAGGTGTACTCATTGGCTTACACCCTGTCATCCCATATTTTGCCAACATATCCAATGCATATTGGCGTTGCACTACCCATGTACCTGCATGGTCTTTGATCACTTCAATCCCAAGAAAATATCTCAATTCACCCAAGTCTTTCATATCAAACTGCCCACTCAATGCCTTCTTTGTTGAGAGCTTTGATAGCCCAAGCTCATCTACATCTTCATCTATGGCAGTACATCATGAGCTTGAGAGGGGCTGTTAAGATTCAAGCTCGATGTCAGCTTGTGCCAATTGCACTATGTGCTGGCATGTTAGGTAGCAGCATGTGTGAGACATAAATGACCGCGTCCAGCTGGTCATAGTGTGTGGACATTAGCTAGGGTTAGCTGCGTGTGGACACAACACATAGTGTGTGTTGTGTATTATGGATTATGGCTTTATGCATTGTGTGAGAAGGGAGATGGCTTCCCTCGTTGGTTATTAGGGTTTGCATTATACATTAGGGTTTGCTCCTGTGTGAGTGAGAAAAGAGGGAGAAGAAGCTGTGAAGCTTGCTATTGATGCTGCTGTGAAGCTTGGAGCACACCAATTTCTATCAGATCTGAGAGCTTGCCCTACCGGGTAAGGACTAATAAACACCCTTGAGCAGATTGCAGGTGATTCAAGCACAAACAAGGCAAATCAGGGTTGCCCAAAGCAAAAGAAAATTCTGGTTTTTTGCAAGCTTTCCATTGGAGCTTGGAAGCGGTGATGTATTGTGAAAATAGATGCAATCTAGCAAAGGAACATGTATGTGACAAGGATTAATGTATTGGAAACTCATGTGCAAGCCCTACAATGAATTTGGCGCAAGTATGATGCATTTGAGTGATTGAAAAATTACTATTTTTGAAGCTCTCACAAAACAGAGAAAAGAGGTCCATTTTTTGATGAAATTAAAGCTAGTTTTTTGTAAAAATCAGTCAATTGATGGATTGTGCACATGCCTTAGAGTGTTAGGAAATTATATATTCTCTCAATAGACACTACAATCATCCCAAATCCCCTCAGGAGCAGGCGGCGCAGCCAGATATGCAGAAACAGGGTAGTTTTTCACCTTTTTGCTAAGTGGAGGCCACAAATCAAGTCTTGTGTTTAATAAATTCCAAAATTGGCTTAGCAAATTTGTGATACACACAAGTAAGAAGGTTGCTATATGATTGGTTGGAGAAATTATGAATTATGGAGCTGGAAATGAGCTGATTAAACAGGCTGTCTATTGTGATTAGTGAAACAGAGTGTGATTAATTGGCTAATTACTCTCTCATCTTAAACAATTGGTCTAATTCCTTTTACATGGAGTTAGTGGACATAATTGCTAAGGTAATGAATTTGTGGTCTCCCAATTTGGACAAGCATTGAAGAAATTAGAGCAATCCTACTACTGGTTTTTATTGGTTTTTTTGGTTTTTCTCAAAACAGAGAAGGGGGTTTGAAAAATTTGGTATGTACGCACCTTGGTTGGTGTTGATATGCAACATTGACCTTGTTTAGGTGTTAATGCAAGTTATCCACACTTGATTGAACCACTACATTGCAATTTGAAACCTTGGAAAGTGCGCCAAAACAGGGTACCCTTGGACTGCGTATGCCAGTTCATTGTGGATGCAATCAGTTTGATTTTCTACATCAAAAGTAAGTTTGTTGAGTACTTTGGAGTATCTGGAACACTTATTAGAGTGTGGTTGAGTTGAGGAAGACTTGTTTACAGATTTGGACGTGTGCGGAAGGTGCATTTGCAAATATGTCAAACAACCTAGTACAGATTGTGGGTGAAACGTTGGATAGGAAGAACTTCCAGGCATGGAAGTATAGGATCAAAAGCTTTCTGAATGGAAAAGGTTTTTGGAACCTTGTTATAGGTGTGGAGCCAGAGCCGAAACTACCTCGACAACCTACATAGCAACAAGTTGTAGCTCATAAGCAATCGTTAGAAAGAGCATACAAAGTTTTGCATTACCTGTCTATATGTATCTCGGATGCTATACTTATACATATACATGATGTTGAGAATCCCAAGGATGCATGGGATACATTGGTAAAGCTGTTTGATACAGACACTACTGCTTGCAAGTCTCAGTTGTTGTTGCGACAACAGATTCATAATGTGAAACGGAAAGGAAGGAGCATCCATGATTATGTACAAGAGATAAAGAAGTATGCAGATGCATTGGCAACAATCAATGCCCCCATGCCTGATGATGATTTGGTAGACATTACCTTGCGTGGTCTTGGCAAGGAGTATAAGTCTTTTGATACATCCATCTCGGTTCAGAGTACAGGTTTACCAGACTTTGGTGAGTTGGTTTCACTCTTGCTTGTTGAGGAAATCCAACTCAGTGACTCTTTACATGATGCATCTACTAGCCATGATGATAATGGCCGAAATCAGGCTTTCTATTCATAAAGGGGATTTAGAGGCAGGGGGAGATTTGCATCACGTGGCCGTGGTAATGGTCGTGGATGGCAGGACAGGTCACCAAAATAGAATTTTCAGCCTACATATGGTGCTAGAGGTGGTCGTGGATATACACCTCAGAGAGGCAGAGGTAATCCTCATGGTAGAGGACGTTGGCAAGACCAACAAACATCTATGCAAAATGTGGAATGTCATTACTGTGGGAAATTTGGTCATATGGCACGTGATTGTTTTTGTAAACAAAATGATTTGAGAGGGGGTAGAGCACAACATGGTGGACATTATGCACAACATGGTGGAAATTATGCAAGTGGTGGAAATTATGCATCAAGTAGTAATGATGGCAGCGCAAATTGCTTGTTTGCCATGAAACATGTTGTGGGGTCTATGATGTCGAATGGTGAAAGTGATGACACTTGATATATGGACTCTGGAGCATCAAACCATATGACTTGTCATGGCGAATGGTTTGAGCATATGAAGCCTATGGATGTGAAAGGCTATGTGAAGACATGAGACGATACCCAACATGCTATCACACACATGTTGGAAGTGTACCATTGGTTATGCACAATGGTGAAACAAATTCTATGGTGGTAGATGTCTTGTATGTGCCTTCTATTACAAAAAGTTTGGCCTGAGTTGGTCAAATGGTGGAACAGGGTTTACAGGTTTGTTTCAACGAGCATGGTTGCTTCGTTGAGGATTTCAAAAATGGATGTGGAGTCATTGTTGCCAAAGGCAAGAAAGAAGGCAAGTTATTTAAGTTGGATGCTGGGATTCCTGAGTTGAAATTAGCCATGTTCTCTAAAAGCCAAAATGTGGTATAGGACATTGACATGTGGCATAAAAGTATGATGGGAATATGCATGTTTGTGATGCCTGTCAGTTTGGAAAGTAGGCGAGGTTGCCGTTTCCTAGAGAAGGCAATATGAGTAGCAGGCCACTTGAGATAGTTCATAGCGATGTATGGGGTCCTGCACAAAACCCATCCATTAAAGGCAGTTTGTATTATGTGACATTCATTGATGATTTCAGCAGAATGACTTGGATTTACTTTTTGCTGGATGGTACAGTGGATTTGCACAGTATGTGAAGACTGAAGAGCTAGTGGCCGACATCTTTACAAAGCCACTTAGCAGGGAGAAGTTTGAGTACTTCCGTACTATGTTGGGAGTACGTGGGATGAGCTTGAGGGGGGGGTTGAGAGCTTTGATAGCCCAAGCTCATCTACATCTTCATCTACATCTACATCTTCATCTATGGCAGTACATCATGAGCTTGAGAGGGGGGGCTGTTGAGATTCAAGCTCGATGCTGTTGAGATTCAAGCTCGATGTTAGCTTGTGCCAGTTGCACTATGTGCTGGCATGTTAGGTAGCAGCATGTGTGAGACATAAATGACCGCGTCCAGCTGGTCATAGTGTGTGGACATTAGCTAGGGTTAGCTGCGTGTGGACACAACACATAGTGTGTGTTGTGTATTATGGATTATGTCTTTATGCATTATGTGAGAAGGGAGATGGCTTCCCTCGTTGGTTAGGGTTTGCAATATACATTAGGGTTTGCTCCTGTGTGTGTGTCTACTCTCCCTCTACCTGTTTTTCATCATTCTTGACATGCATAATATCTGTAGCATGATCTCCTGTGATAATCAAGTCATCCCATGATAAGGAGATCACAAGTAAGATGACAAGTAAGATAATCCCATGATATATTTTCTTCACATAGAGTGAAGAATCTGCTGAAGAAACCTGAAATCCAAGGGAGATAAGATATCGGCTTATCTTATCACTCTAAGCAGCATGAGGTGCTTGCTTCAAAACATATAATGCTTTCCTTAATCTGCATACATGAGTGGGGTATCTCGGGTGTACATATCCTTCTGGCTGTGCCATATAAACTTCCTCTTGTAAATCACCATTTAAAAATGCATTTTTCATATCCATTTGATGCATTTTCCAACCATTTGCTGCAGCCATAGCAATGACTACTCTCACTATTCCCATCTTTGCAACTAGACTAAATGTTTCATCATAGTCCAAGCCTTGGGTTTGTGCATAACCCTTAGCTACCAACCCCGCTGCTCAATGGAACCATCTGATTTGCATTTCACCTTATAAACCCATTTGCAACCAATGACATTTTTGCCTTGTGCTGGTAAGGCAACCAAATCCCAAGTTTCATTTTATGAACCAATGTGTCCATCTCAACATCCATTGCCTTCTCCCATACATGCTTCCCAATAGCTTCTGTATAGCATGTAGGTTCCACATGCTTCACCAAAGAGGTCATATATGCGTAATGCATAGCAAAGTCACAATATATCAACCTGTCAAGTGGATACCTGACCCTTTGGGATCTCCGTAATAATGCATGCGGATTGCTCTGAACACCTGTCACTCTAGCATGTGGAGGCACGTATCTATCCTGCCTTGCACCTAGTGTGCGTAAAACTGGTATGCCAAGTTCCTCATCCAAACTTTCTGAACTTGACGACTCATAACCTGTAATGCCAATTTCTTCAACCTTCTTTTTCCCTTTATCCACAGCACTACTCCCAGTGGTCACACTCTCATGTCTCAAGCATCCTGATGACCATGGACGTATAGTACTACTCTCAGACTTTGCTGCCTCCCGAGACATAGAAATAGAACTTGCTTGTGGCAAGTTCACATGCACATCAACATCACAACGGAATCAATGACACCCTCATCCTTTGCCTTGTACCAACTACTAGCAAGTTCATCAAACACCACATCTCGTGAGATAACCACTTGCCTAGTTTGTGGATTGTAACATTTATATGCCTTGCGATCCTGTGAATACCCAACAAAAACACACTTTTCTGCCTTAGGATCCAACTTCCTCCTTCTCTCATCTGGAACATGCACATAAGCTATGCTACCAAACACTTTGAGGTGTCCAACGTCTGGCCTAAAACCTGTAAGACGCATCTCTGGCATACTTCCATCATGTATGGCTGCTGTGGGTGTCTTATTAAGTATATACATGGCTCTGGCACACGCTTCTGCCCAATAATAGTCTGGCATGCTCTTTTCATTGAGCGTTGCCCTGGCCACATCACAAATGACTCTATTTTTCATCTCAGCAACACCATTTTGCTGAGGTGTGTACCTGTGTGTACCTGCAAGTTAACTGCCTTCTTATGCCATGCTTTCTCAAGAAATTCTCAAAAGCATGTGAGGTGTATTCACCACCTCCATCTGTCCTCAAACATTTTATCCAAGAGCCATATTGCTTCTCTGCAAAAGCTTTGAAGTCCATAAACTTTCCCAACACTTCACTTTTCTCTCTGAGAAAGTCAATCCAAGTCATTCTATTGAAATCATCAATGAATGTCACATAATACAAGCTGCCTTTAATGGATGGGTTTTGTGCAGGACCCCATACATCACTATGAACTATCTCAAGTGGCCTGCTACTCATGTTACTGTCTTTAGGAAATGGCAACCTTGCTTGCATTCCAAACTGGCAAGCATCACAGACATGCATATTCCCATCATACTTGAATCTAGGCAACCCACTAACAATGCCTCTTGCCTGCATGTTCTTTAACCTTTGTATGTTCACATGTCCAATCCTTTTATGTCACATGTCAATGTCCTATACCACATTTTGGCTTTTAGAGAACATGGCTGATTTCAACTCAGGAATCCCAGCATCCAACTTCAATAACCTGCCTTCTTTCTTGCCTTTGGCAATGACTCTATATCCATTTTTGAAATCCTCAATGAAGCAACCATGCTCGTTGAAACAAACCTGTATACTCTGTTCCACCATTTGACCAACTGAGGCCAAACTTTTTGTAATAGAAGGCACATACAAGACATGTGCCATAGACTTTGTTTCACCATTATGCAAGCATCACCAATGGTACACTTCCAACATGTGTGATAGCATGTTGGGAATCATCTCCTGTCTCCACATAGTCTTTCACATCCATTGGCTTTATATGCTCAAACCATTTGCCATGACAAGTCATATGGTTTGATGCTCTAGAGTCCATATACCAAGTGTCATCACTGTCACCATTTGTCCCATGACATGTTTCATGGGGCAAACAAGTGATTTGCGCTGCCATCATTACTGCTTGATGCAAAATTTCACCCTTTGCATAATCTCCACCATGTTGTGCATAATGTCCGCCATGTTGTGCTCTACCCCCTCTCAAATCATTTTGTTTGCGGGGTAACAATCACGTGCCATATGACCAAACTTCCCACAGTAATGGCATTCCACATTTTGCATAGATGCTTGTTGGCCTTGCCAATGTCCTCTTCCACCACAAGGATTACCTCTGCCTCTCTGAGGTGTATATCCATGACCACCTCTAGCACCATATGTAGGCTGAAAATTTTGTTGCGGTGACCATTCTTACCATCCACGACCATTACCATGACCTCGTGATGCAAATCCCCCCTGCCTCTATATCCCCTTTATGAATAGAAAGTCTCATTTCTGCCATTATCATCATGGCTAGTAGATGCATCATGAAAAGAGTCATTGAGTTTGATTCCCTCAACAAGAAAGAGTGAAACCAACTCATCAAAATCTGGTAAACCTGTACTCCGAACAGAAATAGATGTATCAAAAGACTTGTACGCCAAGACCACGCAAGGCAATGTCTACAATATCATCATTAGGCATGTGGACATTGATAGTTGCCAATACATCTGCATACTTCTTTATCTCTTGTACATAATCATGAATACTCCTTCCTTTCTGCTTCATCTGAGACTTACGAGAGCACTAGTATCTGTATCAAACAGCTTTACCAATGTATCCCATGCATCCTTGGGATTCTCAACATCATGTATATGTATGAGTATAGCATTCGAGATACATATAGACAAGTAATGCAAAACTTTGTATGCTCTCTCTGACCATTGCTTATTATGAGCTACAACTTGTGGTTGTGTAGGTTGTCGGGGTAGTTTCGACTCTGGCTCCGCACTTGTAACAAGGTTCCAAAATCCTTTTTCCTTCAGAAAGCTTTTAATCCTGTACTTCCATGCCTGGAAGTTCTTTCTATTCAACTTCTCACCCACAATCTGTACTGGGTTGTCTGACATATTTGCCCAATGCAAATGCACCTTTCGCACATGTCCAATTCTGTAAATGAGCCTTCCTCAGCTCAACCACACTCTAATAAGCGTTCCAAATACTCCAAAGTACTCAATGAACTTCACTGTTGACGTAGAAAATCAACCTGATTGCATTCAAATTGAACTGGCATATGCAGTCAAAAAAAGTACCCTACTTTGGTACGCTTTCCAAGGCTTCAATTTGCAATGTAGTGGTTCAATCAAGTGTGAATAACTTGCATTGACACCTAAATAAGCTCAATGTTGCATTTCAACACCAACCAAGGTGTTTACATACCAAAAATATAAAATCCCCTTCTTTGTTTTGAGAAAAAACAGTAAGAGACCAAGCATTCATTAGCTTAGCAATGATGTCTACTAACTCCATGTAAAAAGAATTAGACTAATTGTTTAAGTTGAGAGAGTAATTAGCCAATTAATGACCCTCTGTTTCATTAATCTCACTATAGACAACCTGTTTAATTAGCTCCATAATGCATAATTGTTCCAACCAACCACATAGAAACCTTCTCAAGTGTGTGTACCACAAAATTGCTAAGGAGATTTTGGGATTAATCAATCACAAGACTTGAATTTGGCCTCCACCTAGCATAGTATTGAAAATTCTGCATTGTTTCTTCCCTACAGTCTGCGCCACCTGCTCTCCTGAGGAGAATTGGGTGGTTTGTTGTGGTAATTGAAGGTAGATGTGAGTCCCCAACACTCCTATCCATCAATGTAGTGATTTTTACAAAAAACAGCTCCAATTTCATCCACAATGAACATCTCTTCTTTGTTTTTGTGAGGGCTTCAAAACAATGAATTTCCACTTACTTAAATGCATCAACTTTGCTCCAAATTCAATGTAGGGCTTGCACATGAGTTGCCAATACATTCCCATTTACCAGATACATGATTCTTTGTTAGATTTGCAACCATTTGCCTCATACATTTGCAACCATTTGCCTCATACATTCACCACACTCAAGCTTCAATGGAGAGCTTGCAAAACAGAAATTTTTCTTTGTTTTGGGCAACTCAAATCTGGTGTTGTTTGTGTTTTTGCATCTGCAATCTGCTCAAGGACGTTTAGTAGTCCTTACCTGCCGGTAGACCAAGATCTCAGATTTGATGAAGATCCGTGTGCTCTAAGCTTCACAACTCCAATGGCAAGCTTCACAGCTTCTTCTCCCCCTTCTCTCACTCACTCATAAACTCTAATAGAGAGCATCGAGCTCTGATACCATGATGAAAAATAGGTAGAGGGAGAGGAGACACACACACAGGAGCAAACCCTAATGTATTATCAAACCCTAACCATAGAGGGAAGCCATCTCCCTTCTCACACAATGCATAAAGGCATAATCCCTAATCTACAACACACTACATGTGTTGTGTCCACACACACTGCTAACCCTAGCTAATGTCCACACACTATGACCAGTTGGACGCAGTCATTTGTCTTATACATGTTACTACCTAACATGCCAGCACATAGTGCAACTGGCATAAGCTGACATCGAGCTTGAATCTCAACAATCCTTGAGGGAGACAATTATGCTGTGAATGTAGAGGAGTAGAATGATGAAGGTGTGGAGTTCTATATTCTTAAATGTGTTAAGACAAGGTATTTGACTGAGAAATCTCTCAGAGATGCATGGGGAAACAGATTTGTGAGAGGCACTTATGTAATTACAGTGGTCCCCAACACTATACCTTGCTTGACAACATGGGTGTCAGCCACATGTACTCCCATCTTGTTAGAGCGATCAAGTTTGGCATGCCTTTGGTGGACGATGTCTCTAAGACTTACTACTTGTCCTCGTCGTTCCATGAGTCTATATACCATGCCATGCCTTATGAGGTATATAGGCCAAATGTGGAATAAGGAGAAATGATGTGGAACAATGTGGAAAGATGAGAGTTCATTAGAAACTATATTTATGACGTGTTTCTAAATGATTGTTTTATGTCAAGAATGCTGGGGAAGCATTTTGACCATCTTGTGAATGAGGTCGTGGAGACCTAAGTGATAAAGTTGCAAAGCTGACAGAGAGTCAACGGAGGACGTCTCGCGTAGCATAGTCGGCCGAGGTCTTGACCAACCTCGGTTTGATTTAAATGGTGAGCTTTCGATTGGTGGATGAGGGACCAAGGAAGCGGCCTATGAGTGAAGCGCTAGGTGACGTGCGAAGGAGCCTAGAGGGTGATACGGTGCTCGGGCTCTAGGTCTCCAAAGATACCCACGCGTGCGTCGAGGAAGAAAATGGAACAAGGAGTTAAAGTTGTTTTCTAAACTCGCGCATGGATCTAGTTGATTGTCCTTGCTGGTCCTCAACAACGGATGAGTCCATGGCTCTTTTATATGGATATGTAGGTTGATCTTGCTGATCTTCAATGGAGAGTCCATCTGGATTTTCTTAAGTGAATATATTTCCACGTACTATGAGCTAGGAACTATTGAAAAGGCCCCTGAGTGAACATGTGGTGAGCGTTCTCATTTGCCAATGATGCCATAGGTACACCGATGAAGGAATGATTGGAAATTAGAATTCAAGCTAGATATTTTGGAGGATTATGATGAGTGATACTATGGTTTCATTAAAATATTATTTAAAAGATAGCTGAATCTGTGAAACAGGCAATTTCATATTGGTGGGTGTGTAAGTGGTGTGACTATCTTGAACTTTGCTCTTGAAGCGCCGACTAGCGGTCTTGGAAACTCTTTTCCCTGGTACCTGGGGCAAAACACAACCAAATTTCTAAATGGATTCTATCACTACAGTGGTTGGGTGGTTGGCTAATCCATGGGATTGTTGGATGGGGTTAGCTGGACTAATGGATCCCTAAAATGAGACTCAATTCTGTTAAGTTACGATAGTTGAAGTAAATCTTGGATAACCCTTGTTCTATGGAAAAGAATCAACGGCTATGCCTCTTGATGAGAAAAAAAGTGTTGGAATCTATGATCCAAGTGCAAGTCTTTTCCTTGATGTGACCATGAGACTTACGGGCTCACTCGGATCAGTTTGGTTAGTGATGACCTTGACTACGTTAGAATAAAATTATCCTGGAGGAATCGCCTGTGTCTATTGGGCGAGGAAAGTTTTTTCGGGTTTGGTTTTGGAAGAACCGAGGGATTAGTCTCTTGTCCGGATATCCGTTGGTGGGTGAGGCCCCGAGTGCCTTGCGCAAGAAATGTTACTTCCGCTGCTAGCACCCCTGTATTCGTTGCGTGGAGGGGGCATGGATCTTTCAATACCAAATCAAAAAAACTCATTCAAATTATGGCAATGCCTTTGGGCTACAAGAAGACAAATGAATGGATGTCAAATGCATGCTGCCACAAAAGTTTAGTAAGCCCATCTCTCTTTCATACTCCATCTCAGTTTTAGCAACAAGTAGTGTCTATAAAAACAAGAAAGAACAATCAATTAGTGTACATGATAGTGCTATGTATTATATAGCACATAGCACAAACTAGCATAGAAGCTCTTCAATAGCACACAATAGTAGACAGTGACAAACATGCTAGTATAGTGCATGGGAGTAATGCAATACTTGACAATCCCACGTGGAATGTGCAATATAGCTCATAATAGCACATTTATGTCAATGCATCTTACACAAGTACAACAAGCACTCACAATGTGCTATGCAATATATAGCACACAATAGCTGACCAAAAACACACATTCTAGTGCAATGCATTACATATGAAGACAATAGCACATGTGCAAGCAATAGCACAGATGCAACTGCTATTGAATAAATGGTATACACCATAGCAACTGCTATGGAATAAATGGTATACACCATAGCACAGATGCATGTGGATTGCAGTAAAGAATGGCACCCCATAGCACACCATAGCACATATGCATCACCTTGTAAATCTCATGACTGCTATATAGCACACAATACCAATCAATAACACACATGCCAGTGCACAACATTAGATAGCACATGCTAGTGGACAATAGCAAACATGCTCATCTATGCTATATAGCATAGGATAGCACTTAATAGCACATACTAGTATGCTATGCAATAACTAGTATGATCTTCTATGCTATATAGCACCATAATAGCAGACAATAGCAATCATGCTAGTACATTGCTTGTGAATAATCTGTTATAGAATGCTGGTTAGCACACAATAACAGACAGTTACCCCATTCTACTGAAATGCAGTATATAGCACACATTTAGGACTATAGCAGACATACAAGTGCTATACATTAATTAACACAAACATGCAGAAAAAAGCAAATAGAAGCCTAGTGCTATATAGCACAAAATAGCACACACATGTTTTTTATTGCTATTCTGCATGCAATAGCACAGATGCAAGTGGGATGCATTACATAACACATAGTAACAGACAATAGCAACTGAAGTTGTGTGCTATGCTCTGCATATCTCACCTGCCAACAAACAATAAGAGACATATTCTATTGAAGCTATGTAAAGCCCATTATCAGATACTGGGTGACAAGTGGCTTACCTCGAGAACAGTTTCTTCTAACTGTGCAATGTTGTTGAGAGGGTTGGCCTAGAGTTGAGACATCAAAGCAAGCAGTTGGTCATGGGTTCCCTGATCTTCCATGGAACTAATCTCCCCCTGAAGCATTGTAGCAATGTTACTTGACTGCTGGGCACCCTCAGCCCTATGGAGGTCACGCACGGCAACGTCAACTCGAGATCTCGCATCACCACCAACAGCTGACCTTGCCACCTGTAACCTCTCTTGTGCAAACCTCTTCATGCTGTGTATCTGTTGCTTCTCTTCATCTTCAAATACTATCACATGCCCTGCTTGTACAACTTCACTTACATCGTCTGTTTTGGTGGAGTGCGTACTTCCATCTTCTAATTGAGATTGTCTTGTTCTCCCATTCATTTGATCTTCCCATCTCTTACGCTTGTTCTCAATATTTTACCTTTCCTCTGAGCTTCTCATGGCCTGTTCTGCAAATGGAACCTATGCAATAGTGTAAATTGAAAAGATGCAGGGGGGAAGAGAGCTTGAGCTCTTGCAAGCACACACACTCACAAAACCCTAATAGAGAACAAAGTCTCCTGCCAAGACCTTCTCTCTGACGAAGTGGTAGTGGACCTCTATATGCTTCGTACGAGCATGAAAGATTGGGTTCCTGGCCAACTGTATACTGCTAATGTTGTCACAGAAAATGACAACTTGTCTATCCACTGATAGACCCAAATCTGCAAGTAGATTTCTCAACCAAGCTACCTCACATGATGCCATAGCAGCTCCTCTGTACTAGATAGAGCAACCGTAGGCTACTTCTTGCTGCTCCAAGTCACAGCAGCACTCCCCAAAGAAAACATGAATCCACTGGTAGATCTTCTATCTGAGATACTACCAGCCCAATCAGCATCTGTGTACCCATGTACACATATCTCTGTCCCAGTCTCATAGAATAGTCCACAATGCAAAGTAGACTTCACATACCTCAGTATGCGTCTCACTGCATCCAAATGCGATTTCCGTGGAATTTGCATAAACTGACTCACCAACCCAACAGCATAGCTCAAATCTGGCCTGGTGATCGTCATGTAGATCAAACTTCCTACTACGCGCCTGTACATAGTAGGATCCTCCAAGATCTCTCCTGAATCTGCACTCAACTTGCCATTCTGATCCAATGGCACAGAAATAGGCTTACAGCCTGTCATACCATACTTGGACAACATGTCCAAGCCATACTGTCTCTGCAGTAATCCAATACCATGTGGTGACCTAATCACCTCAATGCCCAAGAAATATCTGAGCTCCCCCAGATCCTTCATCTCGAACTTCTGTCTAAGCAAGATCTTTACATCAAAGATCTCTACATCATGGTCCCCCGTAATGATCAAGTCATCTACATAGATGACAACAAGCACAACCCCTCTATCACCATGTCTCACATACACCGAGAAATCTGCATTGGCTACATGAAAGTCAATAGTGACAAGATATTCAGAAATCTTGTCAGACCATGCTCTTGGTGCTTGCTTTAAGCCATACAAGGCTTTCTTCAACCTGCAAACATGCTCGGGGTGACCCACATCCTCATAACTAGGTGGCTGCAACATATACACCTCTTCTTGCAAATCCCCATGCAAGAATGCATTCTTTACATCCATCTGATGTAAAGACCATTGCTTTGACGCAGCCACTGCTATCACAACTCTCACCGTTGCCATCTTGGCAACTGGGCTGAAAGTTTCCTCATAATCAATGCCATATGTCTGTGCATATCCTTTGGCTACCAATCTAGCCTTGTACCTGTTTATGCTTCCATCACTATTATGTTTAACTTTGTACACCCACTTGCATCCAATGGCTTTCTTGCCTTCAGGCAATTGCACTAAATCCCAAGTTTCATTTCCATATAGTGCATCCATCTCCTCATCCATAGCTTTCTCCCAACACACATTTCCAACAGCCTCATCAATGCATGTGGGCTCTACAACCTGCACAACCTTTGCCATATATGCATAGTGATGTGCCACATAACCATCATATGTAAATCTCTGCACAAGGTTCTTCACTCTCCCTGATCTTCGCAGCTTTTCATTCATGGCTTCCATAGCCTTCTTTACACCAGGTGTTCTCATAGCTGGGATCCCAAGCTCCTCATCAAGGCTTATATCTGAGCCACTAGACTCTCCATCAACATGAGAATGCCATGCAGAAATGTCAGGCATACCAAGGGGCTCAACCACTTTCTCCTTTCCTTTACGTGATGTACTAATCACATTTGCAGGACTGGTATTATGATGCAGCCTGCTACTCCATGGTCTATCAATAGACCCACTAGATGAGGACTCTCCTGGTCCACTCAAAGACTGTGATTGCTGACCTGCATTCTGTGCAACCACACTTCCACTCACATCAACCCCAACAGCTTCTTTTTCAGCAGCATACCAGCTGCTCATCTCATCAAAGACAACATCCCTGCTTACCCTCAACTCACGTGTAGCAAGGTTATAACACCTGTATCCCTTTTGCTCAAGGGAGTATCCAATAAACACACATTTTTCAGCTTTTGGATCCAGCTTAGTTCTCAGCTCATCTGGCACATGCACATATGCAATGCATCCAAAGACTTTCAGATGAGACAAATCTGGTTTTCTGCCAGTAAACCTCTCCTCTGGAGTTATATCATGTATGGTTGCAGTTGGAGTCCTGTTCATGATGTATACTGCTGTAGAAACAGCCTCAGCCCAATAGCAATGCGGCATATTCTTCTCTTCCATCAATGCTCGCGCAATCTCTGCAATGTGCCTGTTTTTCCGCTCAGCAACTCCATTTTGCTGCGGAGTGTATCTGCATGTAAACTATCTCCGAATACCATTCTTCTTCAAAAACTCAGAGAACTCATTGGAGAAGTACTCTCCCCCTCCATCTAACCTTAGGCACTTTACATATTTCCCTGTTTGCTTTTCAACCAAAACTCTGAAATTCTGAAAGTGAGTGAACACCTCACTCTTCTCCTTCATGAAATATACCCACACTTTCCTTGTGTGGTCATCAATGAAAGTCGCATAATACCTATAGCCTCCCATAGATATGGTCTTCGTAGGACCCCATACATCTGAATGCACAACATCTAGTGCATTTCTGCTCACATATCTGTTACGTGGAAACACATGCTTTGTTTGCTTCTCAAATTGGCATGCTTCACATATTTTCTGCATACCTTCCACTTTAAATTTTGGCAGCCCTGTCACAATTCCTTTTGTGTGCATAGACTTCAATCTCTGCACATTTACGTGTCCAATCCTTTTATGCCAAATGTCTGTGTCTGCAACAATTCCTGAACCGTTTGCAAACATCGCAGCACTCATTTCAGGCATGTCTACATTCAATGTAAACATTCTGCCCACTCTGTTGCCTTTTGCAACCAACCTGCACTTGTCTTTAAAATCTTCAACATAACAACCATCAGGGTTAAATCGAACCTGCAAACCCTGCTCAATTATTTGGCCAACTGAAACCAGATTCTTTGTTATGTTCGGTACATGAAGTACATCTGCAAGGTACTTCACTTTGCCATCCTGCATAGACAATGGCACATCTCCAACATGGGCAATTGGATGAGCAGTGTCATCGCCTGTTTCCACAAAACCTGGTCTTTTCGGGTTCTTCATCTCCTTGAACCACTCCCCATGACTTGTCATGTGGTTCGAAGCGCCTGAATCCACATACCATACATTATCTTTTTGTGCTGCATCAACATTTTCAGACATGGCATTCACGACATGCTGCATAACAAACAACCTTTCATTATCCTCATTATTTCTGCTTGAGGATGCATAGTTGTTTTGCTGCACTTTCCCATTTTGCATGTCAGCCTGCTTCTTATAACATTCTGCCTGCACATGTCCAGGCTTACCACAATAATAGCATTCACGTGCATCATTATATTGCCTTTGCCAATTTCCACGGCCTCTTTGACTCCCCCTACCTCTGAATTTGCCTCTTCCACCTGCGTGTTGTTGTTGTTGTTGTTGATTCTGGGACTGTTGTTGTTGCTGCTGCTGCTGGCCATAATTCTGATTACCTGTTCGGCCACCTCCTTGACCGCATCCAACGGCCTCCTCTACCTCGTCCTCTTCCTCCTGAACTCGTGTAGAAGACCTGTTTCTCTGAACTGTTTTTACTTGGGTGAAGACTGTTGGTCTTCACCCAAGTTCTTCTCTTCGCATAGACACCAAATCTGTAAAGTTGGGAATGTTTTCCCGAGTCTAAATAGACATCTTAAACGCCTTGTATTGTGGCCCGAGACCATGTAGACAGACTTCCACCTTGTCATCATCATCTACTGACACACCAATAGATGCAAGGGATTCCACAATACCCTTTATCTTCAGCGCATAGTCATTCACAGACATGCTCTTTTTCTCCACAGTATGAAGTTCATTCTTCAACTGTATCTTACGTGCCTTGGTATTTGTTTCATAGAGCTTTACCAAGGTGTCCCACACCTCCTTGGGGAACTTGGCATCCTGAATGTGCCCAATCATGGTGTCCTGTATACTAATGGAAAGCCAATACATTACTTTCCTGGCTCCTTGGTTACAGTCTTTAAACTCTTTCACATCTGCAGCAGTCGGATTTATATCCGGTATCTCTGATGCCTCTTCATGCTCACCTTCTATGTAGTCCCAATAGCCTTTTCCCATCAGGAAATTCGTCAACCTAAACCTCCAAGCATGGAAGTTATTCTTATCCAGCTTCTCAACCACAATCTGTGTTATGCCATCATTAGACATCTTGCCAAACACACAATTTTACCAGAAACTGCACTCTGGTTTTTCCTGCACAACTGCTGTATTTCTGCACAGCGGTGCCGCAGTCCACTCAAATGTCACAATACCAGTGACCTCAATGTGCATACATACACCCAATGGCAACTGTAGACCTCTTTGCAGCACCCACAGTGTCTGCACAGTCAATCTGTCTTCCTGCAGTTCTTAAAACAGAGTTCTGCAGAGAATCGATGACTTACCCACAGTGCTCGAATTTGCCTGCTTTCTGAGAAACGGAGGTCCAGACGCACCTGAAATGCGTTTTCGGCCCAGAAATTGTTGTCCGATAGGACCGTATAGTTACCCTATAGCTTTACTCCCGCGAAGAAAGCTCCTCAATCAGAGATCGTTGCCGGTGCCTCCCGTAGAGCTCCCGACAAGGGTGTAGTCACCAACACAAATAGGGAAGAGTAGTTGAAGCTCTTACCCTCGTACCGCTTCCTGTGGTTCTCTTGCTTGCAGCTCAGCCCTTAGCACGAACCAGGCTCTGATACCATGAAAAGATGCAGGGGGGAAGAGAGCTTGAGCTCTTGCAAGCACACACACACATTCACAAAACCCTAATAGAGAACACACAAGGTGAGAGGCTGAAAATCTTCTTCTTCTTCACTCAACACTCAACACACCATATACAAGAATAAGAGTACACACAATATGAAAGGTACTCAACCAAATACATACACAGGTTCTCTATAGTGTGAACCCGACTAAATGAGCTGGCGCTATAACTATGCCAGTCTCTAGAATGGTTGTCACATAGCCTGTCATCCCACTGGCCGCATATCACCCAAGATCTCACCAACCATGCCAGTGGTGTAAGTGTGGGGCCTATCCCCCAGGCGGGTCATCAGTGTCCACCGCCTCACTAGACGAGCTCGATATCTCAACATAAATCTCCTTTGTTGGACTTGTCCTGGCAGCGGGGCGATTCTCCACCGCTAAGGCCTTTGCAAATGGTTGGCCCACTTCATACATAAATGGACCCTCTTAATAGACATCCCTGTTATGATGCCCGAGCTTCTCTGCAAACTTTGGTCTAATGTGGTAAGCCTTAACCTTCTTATTGCTCCCCGAAAGTGGCATTGGGCATGTAAACACTGCATCCCACTCCTTCCCCAGAATGCCTTTGTTTCCAGAAAATGTACGGGGATCTATACCGCTGAGTGACAGCCTGCGCTCCTGATGGAACTCATCAGCATAGCAACAGAACTTCGTTTGCTTAGGAGGCACCACTTTCTTGATGATGGAGTTGTAAGACACCAGCCTTGATGAAGAAGCTTTCACCATCCTACACAAAGCATCCATGACCTCCACATTGAAGCAGTTCTAAGTGCTCTCTCTCTCTCTCTCTCTCTCTCTCCCTCTCTCTCTCTCTCTCTCTCTCTCTCTCTCTCTCTCTCTCTATGCACCTTGATGTTGAAGAGCTAGAAATTCTTTGGAGGCTGGAAATGCTTCTCTCTCTCTCTCTCTCTCTCTCTCTCTCTCTCTCTCTCTCTCTCTCTCTCTCTCTCTCTCTCTCTCTCTCTCTCTCTATATATATATATATATATATATATATATATATATATGCACCTTGATGTTAAAGAGCTAGAAATTCTTTTGGAGGCTAGAAATGCTTCTCTCTCTCTCTCTCTCTCTCTCTCTCTCTCTCTCTCTCTCTCTCTCTCTCTCTCTCTCTCTCTCTCTCTCTCTTTGCTCATGAAAGTTCCCTCTGTGGACATGCATGTAAGTTACCTAACAACTTGGATCCCTAGACGTCAAAGCGTGAAGCCGAGAAAGATAGGGAATTACAACGCTTTTGAGAAGGAATGGCAGCTTGGCTCTCTCTCTCTCTCTCTCTCTCTCTCTCTCTCTCTCTCTCTCTCTCTCTCTCTCTCTCTCTCTCTCTCTCTCTCTCTCTCTCTCTCTGTGCCCATGAAAGTGCCCTCTGTGGACATGCATGTAAGTGACCTGACAACTTGGAGCCCTAGACGTCAAGCGTGAAGCCGAGCAGGATAGGGAATGGCAGGAGAGAGAATAAGGAATGAGAGCTTGGATATGGAGGATAGGGAGAATGAGGCAGAAGAGAGGGAAACTCTGGCGAGGGAAAGGGGAGAGTCGTTTGTGCACAAAAGACCACTCCTAGAAATAATTTTACTAGTCCCAAATTTGAATATATTTTAAGTCTTAAAAGATTATTTTAAAATAAAAGATTCTTTTCAATTCTCACCTTAGGTATGCTATGAGATGGAGCTATATAACTCAAATACTATTCCACCTATTCATGCTTTCACCCTTGTAGCAAACCCTGCCATCATGGGTATGCATTCTTGACACTAGTAGGTGGAGAAGAAGGTGGTGAAATAGACAAGTTAGCCAGAGGTGAAGTGTTAGTGTAAAAATTATTAGTAGATGTGGTTGGATGGGAAGGGTTTTAGAGTTGCCTAAATTCTTGAAGTAAAGTGGAGATCTCGTGCATGGAGAGATCAACTAGGTAGGCAACACATAGGTCCTCTATAGTAGATTTACCATTTAAGGCCATGGCCAATATATGTTGGTTTACTCTGTTATAAAATAAAATAATACCCAAGGGTGATATAGAGTGCTTTACACACTAATGAGATATGCATTAATGTCATCTACTTTTTGCTACGTTGACTTAATAAGACATACCATGGTGTTGGAGATAATGACACAATTAGCAGCAAGGAATTCCAACCCTTTCGTTGTAGTCATTTTTACAAAGCCTACTTCACATGAGCAGTTTCGTGAATGCTAGAGTAGCGTACCCAAAAGGTTGTGAGAAATGGGGTGTAAAGGAATGAAGTAGATATCTAGAGGATAACAAAATGATATGGATGAATAGAAAAACAGGTTAGTGATCAAAGAATAAAATTATAAGTCAATGTGTGCAAGCAATAAAGAGAAATGATGTGAAGGTAGTTGGCCTATGAGTGAGGCATCAAAGTTTAGTGCAAAGAGTGTTAGTGTTTTAAATAAGAGGGTTAGTTTAAGTGATGTTCTATGAGTTTCCACAAGAAATTAATCTAATTATGAAGTGCTATTAGCAAATATTTCCATCTTACACTCTGTTTTGTCATCCTAAGGTGTGTGGATTGTGTTGTATCCTGCTCTTGGAACATTTGAAAGATTTTCTTTGTTGCTGCCGACTGATGATCTAGTTTTGTTTCTTCACTTTCACCTCTACAGTAACTTGTTTTTAATTCTAGCTTTTTCTTGTAAGCATGTAACTTATCCATTTTTTGCTGTAGTGCTTGAGTTTTGTTTAAAGAGTCACCTTTCCTTGAAGTGTTATAGCTAGAGAGCTCTTTGAAATCTTTGATTCAAATTTAAGGGCCACAACTATTGATCCTTATTGGAAGAAATTTTTCATTATTCCTATAGGCCACAAGATGTGGAAGCAACATGAGTGAGCAGTTTGATCCAATGCTCATGTGCTTCATAAGTTTTTACTATGTTGATAGCAAGGTTTTGGATGAAGTTATCTTGCAAGGGTGATTGCCCTCAGTAGGTGAAAAATACCAAAGCATAAGTAAGGTAGTCAAATTATCAACCCTAGGGTTGATCATGGGTAAGGTCATGGATGCTCCAGTATCTACTACTAATGAATGGTGAGCTCGATGAAGATGGCGGTCCCCAGTAACATTTGTAGAGAACACGTCATGGAAGGTGTCCTCCATAGAGAAGTTTACGTAATATGATGTGGATGGAGTTGTAGAGCTAGAAATGATGGTGGGGTAGATGGTTTTGAGAATCTTGGCCTATGAAGGTTGATGACCAATGGGGTGAGGGTGATGATGTTGTACAAGGGTGCACACCAGATCTAGAAATGGTGATTGATGTAGAGACTATGGATGGTAATTGGCTTCTCACATTAAGTAGAGTTGTAAAACCTATGTGATCATGGAAGTGTGGAGTTAGTTATTGATGATGTAAAGGCTTATATGGTGTCAATTTATTTCCCACTGCATGGTATAGAACTCGAGTGAGCATGTAGAAATAGTTTACCTTTCTTATGTTGTTATAGCAACACTCTTGAAGCTCCATGGTGAAATATCTGGCCCAGTTTTGTATTCCTCCTTTGATCAATTTATAAAGCATGCTTAAGGGAATACGAGTCATTCAATCTGGGTAATTTTGGGCTATGACTAGTGTGAGGGCACAAGCAGGGAGTTGATTGACAGTTCAAGACCTCTATTATCTCCCTTAGAATAATCACACACAAGACCTCTATTATCTCTCTTAGAATAATTACAAACAAAATCTCTATTATCTCTCTTGGAATAATCACAAAAATCCTTTATCTTTTCCTTGAGATTCTTATAAACTAAAAATTTAGAGGTTATTAATAGACAACACAGTGCTTCTCTAATCAAGGTGTGTGTCAGTGCTACTTGCTTTTTTGTGCTATTCCTATGAGTGATGGTACTTGTGTGCAAAACTTTCTGGTATGTGTGAATGTATTCCAACACAAGTGAAATATCTGGTGACCAAGGTGGAAGTTTAAGAAACTCTTCTAATCCGAATTGATTAGATAGGTTACTAAGGAGTGATTAACATTCAAGGCTATGGAATTGAATTGTGTAAATTGTACCAATCGTACGATGTGTGGTGTTTGGGTAAATTTTCCTCGAGCTTGATGAGGAAGAGGGGAGAGTTCCATGAAAGTTTCTTTAGCTCCACGGGGTTGCTTTGTTGTGTGAAATGCATTTAAGGTGGTGTTAGAGTGGGCAAACCATCTTGTTAATGATACCTATGTTTCAACATGAGGTAGATTAAGCTTACGTGAAAAAGATATACTCAAGAATGTACTTTGTAAAATAATTGCTCCTTTACTATTCTTTCTTTCTTTATTATTTTTTCTTCCATTTTTAATCTACTTTCTTCCACTTTTTTTCTTTGTTATTTTTTTCATTTTTCATTTTTAAATTCTTTCTTTTGTTATTTTTTAAATAACAATAAATTAAAATTATCTTCCCTAAGTATAGCTATACATTTGATTTCCTAATCTATACTTTGTACATTAGAATGTAGTTTCATGACACTAGCATGCTAGTTCCAGTTATCATTGGGTGAATCAAGATGAAACATGAAATATAAGTAGTTTTCCATCCTTTTGCACCACTGATGTTTTTGATACTATCACCGACCGTTGACATTTCATTTGCCTCTTGTTCATATTTGTATGCAAGTGTGTCCTTTGTTTTGTTAGGTTTTAGGATTGAAAAAATCTTTTACACTTCTGATGTTGCCATTTGAGTTGTACCTCACTTATCATAAGTAGTGCCAGGAGAGTTTCCCAAGATGGGTTGTAAGAGATTGTAAGATTCCTCCCTCCACATTTTGAGATGTAAAGGTGTAAGAACCTTCCCTTATGTTCTCATAACTATTCCCCTCTCTACAATATAAGAAAGATCTTGTTTTACCCTGTTTTGGCCTAGAGAGAGAAAATGTCTAGAGAGAGATAATCCAAAATTGAAATATCTTTGGATATAAAATCCTCCTAGTGTCTAAAATGGATTCCCCTGAAACAAAAGTTCAAAATGAACTTTCCAATGTGCATTTGGAATTAATTGAAAATGGTATAAAGGACCTTAGCCTAAGGGTCTACATTTTCAAAAAAATTTGGATTATGATCCAATTAAGGTTCCAATGGACCAATTGGATTAATCCAATTAAGGTTCCAATGGACCAATTAAGGTTCCAATGGACCAATTGGATTAATCCAAATGTTGGGATGAGATAAATCCAAAAGAATAAAAGAAAATATCCAAAAATGAGTAAATGCTCACATAAGATGAAGAGTTGACTGAGTACAAGGTTTATTAGTTAAAAATTATGAGATATTACTAAAAAAATGAGATATTTTGGAATAATGATGCATTTTTGACACCTTGGTAATAAGGAAAGGGGGACTCTTGAGGTAGGCGTCTCTTTCACATGTGTGGAAGGGTTTTTAATTCAAAAAAATTGTGATATTTTTGTTTTAAATCTCTCCTCTCTCCTGGATTAAACCAAATAAAAAAGGGAGCCAAACTGGTCCAAATCTTGTCCAAATTGAGTCAGAACCTGGAAAATTCTAGAACCCAGTTGGACTTGGTTAGTGGCCTCCCTCACCTATAAATAGACCCTCAGTCATTTGTAATAAAATATTGGAGCTATACCATGCCAGTATTATATTAAAATAATCATGTTCTCTATTATCCCTTAAAACTTCCTCTCTCTTGGGATGTTGGAGCTCTCTCTCTCTCTACAACAACTCTTGGAGTTGCTCTTCTCCTCTTGGTGGACCATTTGATTGGTCGGGGGCTTCACTGTAATTAGAGAATCAAGCCAAACTTGGAGGTAAAATTAATTTTTTTGATTTTTTATAATTTTCTCAATGAATTTCTTCTTCTTAACCCCTCTCAAGCTTGAGAAGCTTTCTAAATTATTTGTATAATTTAAATCAAGCTTTCCCTTAAAGTCTTGATGTTTAATTAAGAGAAAGTTAATCTTTATGCTTATTTATAATTCTTTCTTTAAGTAAATCTCTCTCTCTCTCTCTAAAAGAATAGCCATCTTATGGCTAAATCCCTTGGAAAAGGATGCTTCTCAATGAAAGTCTCTTTGTTCAATGCTAAACTCTAGGCTTGATAAGCTAGAGATTAAGAAAATGATATTTTCATGATTTTGTGCTATTAAAATAATGGTAAATTCTTTTAGATTATTTATGAGTAGTTAAAAAAACTACTCTAATTCATTCTAAATGAGAAATGGATTATCCTAACAAATTGGGAAAAGAGGAATGTTGAAATTAGATCAATCTAGTGGAATAATCATAGTTATGTTTAATTTTATGGTTTAAAATTATGATTTAAATTCATAGTTTGATTTTAAGCATAAAAGAGGAACTACTATCATATTTTTATTACAAGCTTTTACTTTTTTAGGAAAAATTAAGAATTATCAGTAATAGTAGCGAAGCTATGGTAAAATTTTCAAAAAATAATACATATCTTATTTTTATGCATAATGATAAAAGAGGACTTCCTACCATATTCTAGGATTGGACATCCTATGCAAAAAGAATTATTTTCATCATATTCATGAGAAATAATTTTTTGTAATTATGCATAATTAATTGATTATTAAAAAATTATAAATTTTGGTAAATTTATTTTTATGCAAAAAGAGGAATTTCCATGATAATTGAGATCCAAGTAATTAAATGGTAAAAGTGAAATTTTTGGCATAATTTAAATTATGAGTATTTATCGAAAGTGGAATTTTGAGCATTATTAATTTTATTGGGAAATATGGGTAGAATTGATTTTTGTAAATCCCATGAATCTTTTACTCAAAGAAGAATATTGAATATATTTCACTTGAGAAATTTGAGAAAGAATATGAAAATATCCATCAAGAAAAAGTACCTTTAACTAGGCCAAGCAATTGGCAGATACTTAAAAAAGTCCCATCGGTATTCGAAAGTAGAAAACAGTACTAAAAGTGGATGTGATAAGATATGAATGTGATGTGATAAGATGTGAATGCGATGTGATGAGATGTGGATGAGATATGATGTGATGTAAATGGATGTGGATGTGGATGTGATGAGATGTAATGTGAATGGATGTGATGTAATATGGATAGATGTGGATGTGATGTAATGTGGATGAGACGTGATGATATGTGAAAGGATGTGATGTAATGAAAATGGATGAGAATGAGATATAATGTGATAAATCTGCATGTAAATGAATGAATGGATGAGGATGAACATGATGAGCTGTGAATGGATGTGGTGTGATATGGATAGATGTGGATGTGATGTAATGTGGATGGAATGTATGTGATGTGATGTGGATGCAATGAAAGTGATGGGTGTGCTGGGATGTGAATGGGTGTGATGAATGGGAGTGATGAGATGTGAATGGGTGTGATGAGGTATGAATGGATGTGATGAGATGTGAGTGGATGTGATGTGATGTGAATGGATGCAATGAGATATGAATAGATGTGAGTGGATGTGATGTGAATGGATGCAATGAGATATGAATAGATGTGAATGTGATGTGATGATGATGCAATGAGATGTGAATGTGACGTAATGAGATGGGAATGGATGTGATGTGATGTGAATGGCTGTGATGTGATGTGGATCTGGGTAGATGTGAATGGATGTGATGTGATGTGAATGGATGTGATGTGATGTGAATATGATATGATGAGATGTAAATAGATGTGAATGTGATGTGATGAGATGTGAATGGATGAGATGTGATGTGGATGGATGTGATGTGATGAGATGTGGATATGAATGAATATAAATGGATGTGATGTAATGTAAATGGATGGATGAGATGTAAGGTGTATAAATGTGATGTGATGTGGATCTAGGTAGATGTGAACCGGATGTGATGTGGATCGAGGTAGATGTGAATGGATGAGATGTGATGTGAATGGATGTGATGAGGATCTGAATAGATGTAAATGGATGTGATGAGATGTGATGTGATGTGGATAGATGTGATGAGATGTAATATGATGTGATTAGATAAGAATGGATGAAGGATGATGGGAATAGATATGACTGGATGAGAAATAAGCAAAGTGAATTTATTTAGAAGAATGTGGAATAACGAGAAATGATGTGGAACAATGTGGAAAGATGAGAGTTCGTTAGAAACTCTATTTATGACCTGTTTTTAAATGACTGTTTTATGTCAAGAATGCTGGGGAAGCATTTTGACCATCTTGTGAGTGAGGTCGTGGAGACCCAAGTGATAAAGTTGCAACAGCTGATGGAGAGTCAATGTGTTGAGATTCAAGCTCGATGTCAGCTTGTTGTGCCAGCTGCGCTATGTGCTGGCATGTTAGGTAGGAACATGTGTGAGACATAAATGACCGCGTCCAGCTGATCATAGTGTGTGGACATTAGCTAGGGTTAGCTGTGTGTTGTGTATTATGGATTATGGCTTTTTGCATTGTGTGAGAAAGGAGATGGCTTCCCTCTATGGTTAGGGTTTGTAATATACATTAGGATTTGCTCCTATGTGTGTGTCTCCTCTCCCTCTACCACCTGTTTTTCATCATGGTATCAGAGCTTCGTGCTCTCTATTAGGGTTTATGAGTGAGTGAGAGAAGAGGGAGAAGAAGCTATGAAGAAAAGCTGTGAATCTTGCCGTTGATGCTGTGAAGCTTGGAGCACACCGATTTCCATCAAATCTGAGAGCTTGGCCTACCGGGTAAGGACTACTAAACACCCTTGAGCGGATTGCAGGTGATTCAAGCACAAACAAGGCAAATCAGGGTTGCCCAAAGCAAAAGAAAATTCTGGTTTTTTGCAAGCTTTCCATTGGAGCTTGAAAACAGTGATGTATTGTGCAAATGGATGCAATCTGGTAAATAAACATGTATGTGACAAGGATTAATGTATTGGCAACTCATGTGTAAGCCCTACATTGAATTTGGAGCAAAGTTGATGCATTTATGTTAGAGGAAAATCATTGGTTTGAAGCCTTCACAAAAACAGAGAAGTGATGCTCATTGTGGATGAAATTAACGCCGGTTTTTTGCAAAAATCACTCAATTGATGGATAGTGTACATGCCTAACAGTGTTGGGAACTCACCTATGCTCTCAATAGCCACGCAGGCGGCGCAGCTTGTATGGAGGAAACAGATAGTTTTCTCACCATTTTGATAAGTGGAGGCCAAATACTACTTGGTTGATTGATTAAACTCAAAACTTGCGTAGCAATTGTGTGATACACATACTTGGGGAGGTTGCTATATGTTTGGTTGAAGCAATTATGCATTATGGAGCTGAAAATGAGTTGATTAAACAAGCTGTCTATTGTGATTAGTGAAACAGAGGGTGATTAATCAGCTAATTACTCTCTCATCTTGAACAATTGGTCTAATTCCTTTTACATGGAGTTATTAGACATCAATGCTAAGATAATGAATGCCTGGTCTCTCAATTTGGACAAGAATCAAAGGAATTAGAGCAATTTTACTACTGGTCTTTTCTGGTTTTATTGGTTTTTCACAAAACAGAGAAGGGGATTTGACAAATTTGGTATGTACGCACCTTGGTTGGTGTTGATATGCAACATTGAGCTTTTTTAGGTGTCAATGCAAGTTATCCACACTTGATTTAACCACTACATTGCAATTTGAAGCCTTGGAAAGCGTGCCAAAATAGGGTACTGCGTATGCCAAAATAGGGTACCTTGGACTGCGTATGCCAGTTCATTTTGGATGCAATTACTTTGATTTTCTACATCAAAAGTGAAGTTTGTTGAGTACTTTGGAGTATCTTGAACACTTATTAGAGTGTGGTTGAGCTGAGGAAGGCTCGTTTACAGATTTGGACGTGTGCGGAAGGTGCATTTGCAATTGAGCAAATATGTCAGACAACCCAGTACAGATTGTGGGTGAAAAGTTGGATAGGACGAATTTCCAGGCATGGAAGTACAGGATCAAAAGCTTTCTGAAGGGAAAAGGTTTTTGGAACCTTGTTACAGGCGCATTGCCTTTGCCCAGCCGCCCATGCCTTGGGCGGGCGCCCCCACTGATGAGTGTACCTTATACATATATATACTATAGTGTGTATAGGGGGTTGCCACTTTGAGGTCTTCCCACCCACATTCTGTGTGTTCCTCTTCTCCTTCATCTCCTCTCTCGCACAGCACAGCATCTTGGCACACCCTGAGGTCCCTTCAACTGGTATCAGAGCGTGGAGTGCGGCATGTGTGCAACGCACGTGTGCGTGGTCGCGGCGACGAGACGAGGAGGGACGAAGCTCGCAGCGGAGCTTCAAGAGTTGTGGTGCTGTTGCGAGTGCAGATCTGCAAGACCGGAGTCAGCAGATCTGCGAGCTGGGAGCCTTGGCGGCGCTTGTGGCACCGGTGTGGGAACGCCTCTTCTCAGTGCCTTATCCACAGTGTGCTCTGGAGAGTGCACAGAGGAGTGCAGCCGACTGAGTGCTGAAGAGCGAGAGTAGAGAGACAATCGAGCTGCCAAACTAAGTGGGCAACGCTTGCAATTGTGTGTGAGCGCTGGATGAGCGTGTAGAGAAGGAGGAGTTGAAGTTTTGCACTGTGGGCTGTAGAGCTTGCAGTGGAGAGAGAGTAGAGTCTTGTGTATGCACGCTACACACACACACACAGATCAACGCTTGTTTTCAGCCGTGAGCTGCGTGCAGGTGAAGGAGTGAAGCAAGCCTTGCTTATGGGCTGTAGCTCTTGCTGTAGAGAGAGAGCAGAGAGCTTGTGTAAGCACTCAACACACACACGCAATCGGCGGGCACTAGCGTGAGAGAAACCCTCAGCTATCAGCGCTCCAATCAGCGTTTTCAGCCCTGGGAGAGAGAGAGAGAGAGAGAGAGAGAGAGAGAGAGAGAGAGAGAGAGAGAGAGAGAGAGAGAACCTGCTTCTCTCTAGCATACAGAGCAAGTGGGAGAGAGAGAGAGAGAGCCGGTGTCATACCATATAGAGCAAGGGAGAGAAAGAGAGAGAGCTCCATGCATTTTTGTCTGCAGCAGGCGGCAGCTTTCCTGCTTAATTAATTTCATTCCAGGCACTAAGTACACGGCTCCGGCCTTGCATTATACCTATTTTCTACTCTTCCAGGTTGCAGGGCGAGTGTAGCCATTCAGTGGCTATGCTCATTGGCATGCATTGAGCAGTCACATGTATGTTCGTGTGGTACGCATGACTGACAGGGTTTGTCAGTGATCTTGCTTGATGTGGTATATGCATTGAGCGTATGTGCGTGTTCTCTCCAGTTACAGATTTTCTCTACAAGCTTCGACTCATGTATGCGATTGCGGTACACAGATTGCGGTACACATTGCTCATTTTTTGTGAGCATTCGTACGTCTCGTTTTGTGTGCATATGCTCTACGTGAGCAAATTTCAGTCATCACAGGTCTTTTGTTTGCGTTCCGGATTGGAAAACATTTTGAGCTTTGTTGCTCGCATGTATGTGACTGTGGATATCTATGCACATGAGCTTGAGTTACGCTCCATTAGGAAGTGAATGGGGTCTTCTTGGGCCCTTTAATTTGCCCAAGCCTAATCAAGGTGATTAAGGAATAGCCAAATGGGGGGTTGCCATGTGGACTGAAATGTTGGGTTTGTAAGAGAGGTGTAAGAGTGGTCAAAGGGTGCACTTTTTCCCCCAAAAAGGGGGAGGCAATTTTACAATTTTCGGACCTCCATAACTTCTACATACAAGCTCCGATTTGAGCGGAGATTATAGATCCGTGATCTACGCATCAAGAGCTTTCCATAGATATGCTACATGATATGGTTTTGTCCGCTAGATTTTAAATTCCATTTCTCCCCAAAATTCAAATTCGAATAAAGTAACCGTTTTGAGGCTTCTAATTAGAAAACGTTTCTTCTTAAGAGAAAAGGTTTGACTCCTTAAACTGCCAAATAAAAGGGCCCAAGAAGCCTTCCATTGAGGTCCTAATGAGAGACAGGTATTGTGTGAGCTTGGTTTAGCTCAGATCTGGACATAGATTTGCAGAGTTTTGTGCATGTTTGAGTGCGGATTTTGATGCGTATTGGATGCTCATGGTTTTGAGCTTAGAGGAAGTTACTTGGTTATTGGGTTTATAGCCGTTTTGCTGCCAGAACTCTGGTGAAATTTTCCCAGGAGTTTTATGTGTACACCACTCCCAACTCTAGTGTGTAAGGAGATAGTGACCTTGTGAGCTCTCTCTACACATCAATACCTTTGATTGCATAGAGAAGCTTGAAGCTAGTTATGTCATTGTTGTGAGGGCTTGAGTGATGCCATACTCCCTATCATAATTATATCTTGCCTTTGTGCATAAATAAGATTAGTAGTTTGGGTGCAATTGTGTACAAAATCTTGGACTCCTACATCTCCAAAGTTGATTTAGCAAAGCGGTCCGATGTTTGATTTAAGGTAAATTTGATCCTTGTATTTTGTGGTGTGATTTTATGCTTGGCGGCTTGAGGGCCTGTTTTTGATTTGTTGCCTTTCATTCCATGGTAAGAGGGTTGTATGGTGAGAGGGCTCCCGTAACCTTAAGACCATGTGTATACCGACAACAAAATCAAGCTTATATTGTCTCTCTAAGTTCTTCTCCAAGTTTGGTGTGCATCTATTTGTGTTATGCTAGTCTCCTCCATACACAATACCATATGTTATGAGTGTTTGTTGAGGGTGTGTGTGTCTTTTGATTAATGTATATGGTTAGCTTGTAATGATTAGCTACAAGGAAAGATCTTTGGTGTCCTAGTTCACACACATAACTAGGTGGTGCACCTTTCTTGTTGAGTGTGTGGTTTTGGGGTTCTTATGTTTGTGTTGCATTGTGCCCCAAGCCCATTGAACAACACGGGAGCCTTGAGGAATGCTTAAAGGCCGCTCTTCTTGTTGCCCGCCCCGGACTGCCTCAATAGCATGTGTGGAAGATGAGGCAAGGAGGAGCCACGAGAGTAGTCCCCAAAAAAATGCAAGCAAGAGGGGCTAAAAACACACGTAAGAGAGGCACTAAAAAAATAGCTCATCTCAGGTAGAGCACCACAACAAACTTGGACAAGAAAGAGAGAAAAGGTAGAGTAGTGCATGTGGCACTATGGAGGAGGAGGAGGAGGAGGGTAATGAATGAGGAGCAACTCTGACAGGTAGCTGAGCAACGTCGACAGAGGTTATCTCATAAAACAAGTCCCTGAGCTTATATAGGCACATAAGATTAGTTATATTTATGTCGTGTGGGCCCTAAAGTAGCACTCTTTATACCTCGGCCGATACTAGCGTGCTATTGTCACAAAAGGTAGCCCAGCATATACTTATGGGCGCTCATGGGGTTATGAATACCCAAGAGTCAAACAATCATATTTATGGTTACAATACCAGCTAACTATTATTAAAAGGTCAACTTGTCTAAGACTAGATCTTACTCAAGGAGGAAAGGATCTTAGAGGTATTCTGAGGATGGGAGCGAGCGATCAAATTGCATGAGGCACTGATGGATTTGATGGAGAGAATATTAAGAAGTAGATCTATTTCTGCAAGAGGTAAACCTGTGTCAACACTAAGAACCTTCTCGCTTCAGGTGTATAATGAATATGAAGGATTTGGAAAGCTTAATTTTCACGTTAACTCTATCTCATGGAAGGTAATTTCTTTGTCACAAGAACAATTCTAAAAGAAATCATCCTTGGAAGAGGATGGATTACCAAACATGATTGTTGCATTGACTGGATATGATAAGGACTACAACCATCAACAAACTTGAACATAGGATGATGAGTGTTCTTCTCGCAAAAAGAAGAGGAACCAAGAAAAATCTCACATGAGATCAATGTTAATTGTTGGCTTTATTACAAATAGGTCCTATATCAAGCTAGTAAGTACAATCAATTACAAGCTCCAAGAATCATCAAAACAACCCTTCCCAATAATCATTGTGAGGCCTAGCACCCAATTCCCCTCTCTTAGGACCACCTTTATGGATAACTAGGTGTCCATACACTTGGAATCCATACAAATGTTTCCTTTGAACCCACGGGGTCTACAAAATTTGGGTCGAATTAAAACCTTTTACTAAGAAGCAAAATGAAAGAATCCAAGACCTAGAGTTTACCACTTATGTTAGGGAAATGAGGGAGGAGACTCGAGCCTAGATCAAACCTCCCTAGGGATGGATTTAATTGATTTTCTTTATTTTTTTAAATTCACAAGACAATAACCATTTACAAACAAACATTATGATTAAATTATTCTTAAATTACATCCTCCACATGAGACAAGGTCCTCATTGTTGTGCAAGTTCATTGATTTTTCCATATTCGGATTCATCTTTGGATATACCTTGGTTGCTCCAACCTCGATACGCCACGGGTTGAATACCCAAATATTCCTTGGGATTTTTTATTTACACCACTTTTGGACTTTTCCATGAGTCAAGGGTCACAGCCTATTCGAGGTCGACATCATAGGATCTCGTCTTTGTCTCACCTAGTGGAGGGGGTTGGGTCAAATCTCCTAAGCTCTGCATCTTTCCTTCATTGAGCTTGTCTTAATGGCTTGAATTTGGATCACCATACCACACATGGAGATTAATGTCCATCCCTCAGATGGGAGGCCATCCCCAGTTTACAAACACAAATCAATAAAACATTATCAATAATCTATTCAGTTTTTTTGCTCCCACACTTTAAATGTGTTTATATGGCTCCATCCTTAGGACAGAGTCTCCAATAAAATGTTTATTTGAGGGTTCATTGAGGTCCTTAGGTTTATTTGAGGGTTCATTGAGGTCCTTAGGTTTACACTCTATCTAGGAATCATAGATTTTTTATATTTCAAGTCAACTACATAGAAGTATTATTCATGCATATGTCTTGTTCCTTTTAAATTCTACTCTCAAGGATTCTACTTTTAACGTGTTGGGAACTATCAAGGTTTTTACTTTTAACTTGTTGGAAACTCATGCATCCTTTTTTACTTCCTTCACTAGTCTTCGATAGGGATCCCAAAATCATAACACATCACAACCACTCACTAGTCTTCGATAGGGATCCCAAAATCATAACACATCACAACCACTCACTAGTCTTCGTCGATACAGATCCCAAAATATAAGACAATGTCATGACCACTCACTAATCTTTGATAGAGATCCCAAAAACATAAGACGTCACAACCACTCAGTAGTCTTTGATAGAGATCCCAAAATCATAAGACAATGTCACAACCACTCACTATACTCACTAAATCTTAACTCATGCATCCTTTTTCACTAGTTTTCGATAGAGACCCCAAAATCATAAGGCAATGTCACAACCACTCACTATACTCACTAAAGCTTAATAGTTTTACAACAAGAAGCAAGAAATATAAGAATCCAAGCACTTCATCATCTTTTCTAAGCCTAGTTCACATTTCTTAAGTAGGCTAGCTTATATATGGGCATGACCACTGAACTATTCAGAAATGAAAGTCAACTCAACCCTTTTGAATTTGTCACAAAAAGATGAACTAGTCTTCTTTATGGTTCTAAATATAGAAACAATTTTAGTTTTATACTACTCATACACATGTAACTTAGGCTAGATTGCACTACTAGTGTCTAAGTGTACCTTAGTAAGTTAAATTTCTTAACTAAGTTTACCATTTATTATTTGGATTCACCAACTTCTTACTCTAGCTAAGTTTCCCACATATAGAGAACAATTTTAGTTTTATACTCCTACACATGTAACTTAGGCTAGATTGCACTACTGGTGTCTCAGTGTACCTTAGTAGGTTAAATCTTGAGTTAAGAAGATGATGGCTATCTACAACCCCAATTGATCACCAATCAAGCTTGAAAAGCTTCAATTGATCTCCTTAGAGATATAGGTGAACTTTCCTTGAGTTTAGAAGATGATGATGGCTATCCACAACCCCAATTGATCACCAATCAAGCTTGAAAAACTTGAATTGATCCTTGATGAAGTATAGCTTACCCCCATCCCTGCTCTTGATCGAGCCACCAATTCGGTAATCAGGAGGCACAAAACAAGATTTAGAATCAACCATACACACACGCATTCAAAATGCATAATGGATGTGCGATGGAGTTGAGGGCCCTTACGCCACAAGAAAGGTGCAAGGAACGATAAAATGTCATGGGGCTTCGCCCAATCACACTCAGGAGCATAAACAGCTCAACCAAGAAGCCAATTTACCACCATGACCTAATGTACAAAATGTAAACATAGGTGTGTCACTTACCTCGTTGAATTTTGGTTGTTGGGATTCTCGTGGTTGTCGTCGTTGTAAGAGCACCACTCTACCCCATCGTTGTTGCACTCCAATGGAAGCTCGTCCCTCCTCTCACTCAATCTCTCTCTCACACATACACTCAAACACACAATTTTGAAGTTTCATATGTGTTCTTGAACAGCCCATTATCTTTGCATTGCAAGAAACACATACACGGATAAAAGACCATTGGGGTAAAATGCATCACCATCCATGTTGGAAAAAACATAGAGAAATCACTAGAAACTAATGGTAATCTACACCGAAGAGAGGCCTCCATATGCACTGCACCAAAACTGTGATACGTCTGAGGATCTATATGAATGCATCAATTTGTGTTCATGGAAGCGTCTAAAGAGTATTGCCCCGACTAGTCTACGTGCATACCACCACTGGTAGTATCTCATCCTTCAATGGTCCCTAGAAAGCGATGTCGAGAAGTCTGCACACACAAGTACCAAGTGTACGTGAACACTCTTCAAGAAAAAATTCATCATTGTGGATTTGAGAGTTCTTTTACTTCTCAAAAAAAAATCCCCTCATAAGAGGATTCCTTGGATTTTAAAAAATAGGTAAAGCTTTTGGCTATTTTAAGGTTTTTAATACAATTTTTTAACAAAATGGCCGTATGGGTGTCTGCTAGGGCCCAACCAAGCTGAGGAGATAGTCCCAATTGCACAAGAACTGCCACTAGACAACCACCAAAAAGCGGTCCCAACTGCACAAGAACGTCCACGAGACAACCACCAAAAAGCAGCCACATGAGCTACCAAGACAGGACTATGGCCAACCAACAAAGCCACACCAATGGAAGTCAATGACGACCAACCACGATGCAAACACCACACCCTAAAAGTGTGCAAGAACATGGAGGAGGGGAACACAAGATCTCTAAACTCTCTCACAAGGCCAAGACATCACATGCGAACGCGTGTTGGAGAAGCCGTCTGTAGCCCTATATAGTAACCTCTCTCTACCTTCTAGCATCACCTCCTCCTGTTGTTTCCACTTCATGCACCAACGATGACGTGGTGTTGATGATGGTAATGATGCTCTCGCCTATGCATAGCAGGTTGAAGTTCTCTCTCTCTCTCTTATGCATACACATGTGCATACCTTAAAGCTCTCTTTGAACAAAACAAGAGCTTTTTATTATTATTGAAGTCCACACTTTCTCTCTCACTTATTCCTCCACCTTCTTTACAAATAAAGTCATATGGCTTAAATAGTCATGAGCTTCTAGCCAATTTCAGCTTTCTAAAAAGCTGATTAAAAAAACACTTCCAAATCTTGCTCCCCAAGTAAAGATTATATATGGCTTTTTAAAAAAACTAAACCTTAGCTTTCTATAAGACTTAACCCCACATGATATTTACAAAAGAAAGCAATGATGGCATTTGATGTAGAATGTTTTTAATAAAAAGATTGTCTGATGGGAGTCTGTCTCGAGATCCAAAAAAAACTCAATACCCAACCCAATGCCGACATGATGTTTCCAAGAGAAAAAAAGAGTAAAGCTGATGTAGATGATATGGGTATGCATACACAATTTTGACCAAACATGCATCAAAACCCGAGCAAAAAATTCCCATCACAATGTCACTCTCACTTGATGGTAGCTTCTCTTGAGGTCAATGCGACTAAAGCATGATGAACCATCCAATTTATCCAAGATGTCAGTAAGGGAAACTGATTCTTGATGGCATCTTATTTAGTGTTGTGTAATCCATGCACATGTGGAATGAACCATTCTTCTTTTACACCACAAGATACATGAACAAAATGATAAAGAACTTTGTTGCACACTAAGTCCTTCTCTATAGTAGTTCACCAATCTGCTTCATAATCTCCTCTTACTCTAGCAGCACTCATATAGTATGTCTCATGAATGATTGGGCTGCCTTTAACCGAATGATGAACCGACTTCATGGTAGAGCCGCTCCTAAGGTCAATGCAACTAAAGTATGATGAATCGTCTAATTTTTCCAAGATATCATCAATCATATGTATGCAGTGAAACCGACTCTTGATGTAATGCACATGCGGAATGAATCGTCCTTCTTTTACACCACAAGAACATGTGAACAAAACGACGAAGAGCTTGGTCGCACTAAGCCCTTCTCTAAATAGTTCACCAACCAGCTTCATAATCTCCTCGTGCTAGCAAGCACCCACACGGTATGTCTCATGAATGCTCGGGATACCTTTAGCCGAATGATGGACCGATTGGCATGACCAAATACTAATAGAGACAAAAGGATGTGAGAAAAGTTGTCTTGTGTACATCCTAAGGCATCACTCTCACTCGATAGAGCCGCTTTTGAGGTAGCCATGGAGAGACTCTGGCAGTTATGGATTTGGGAGAGCCAACCCCTCACGTGTCTCATACGTCTCCTAAGCAATACATAACATCCAAAAAGAGGCGCAATAAGAAAGTTCTCATGATCAAGGTAGCCTTGGATGTGAATTTTCACCTTTCCAATGAGAGGAGTGACCTTCACATCCTTCTCAACAAAGGCAAAGTATGCATGTATCTCAGGTTTCATGTCTCCCACTTCAATCCCCAAGGTAGAAGCCGTTTGGGTGGAGATGAAGTTGTCAGTAGAGCAATCATTAAACATGAATAAGGTGAGATGATCCTTGAGTTTCCCCCACACCTTGAATACATCTCTATCCTTGCATGCATGATCGATATAGCCCTACATATCGATCTCCATGTTCACATGCACTTTGGACTCGTGTACTTTCTTGTCTTTGTTTGTGCATTGGCAGGACATGTGGTCTTTAACTACCACATTTAATGTATTTGCCTTTGTTGGAATATGTAGTGCCTCATGTACCAATGTAGAAGCACCATGTGAATGGGTGCTATGATGGAGGAGATAAGCATAATGGTTATGTGGAAGATGAGGATAGTGATGTGGCATATGGATGAGCCACTCACAATGTAACCCAAGCCCTATATTATGAGCATGATGATAATGAATAATGTGCTTGTTGTTGATGAATACACTCACCTAGTACTCTTGTTATCATCTTCTTAATCACCTATCATGAGCTCACTCTTGTTTGATCCACCTTACTAATCATGAGCTCACCTTGCTAATCATGAGCTCACTCTTGTTTGATCCACCTTGAGCTTCACACACACCTTAGTCTTAATCACTCTTACTAATCATGAGCTCACTCTTGTTTGATCCACCTTAAGCTTCACACACACACATGATGCCCATGTTTCTTAACATGGTATCAGAGTCAATGCATCCACTAGGCTTCCTCACTACTTCATTGACTTACTAATCTCTTCATTAGTTCAAATCACACACTTATCACTGTCCAACAATACTAGAGCTGATTCTCATAGTACAAAGCACCATTTCTCAAGCCTTCTTAGGTGTATCTCGAGCACTAGGTGCAGCTCCATGTTAGAGGTTCTCGGCTAATTCACACTTATCCCATGACATTACGTCTACAAATACTAACCTAAATTGGAGGAAATCAAGAAATCGGCTTCTATTCATTGAAACAAGGTTAATTCCTCTAAGAGGTGAGATGGCTCAAAACTTAACAAGATAGCAACGTTAAAATTTAGTGACACTAGCAATAGGGTCGACCCCCCTTGTAATATGATTGTATCACACCAAGGATTCCTCAAGATACAAGCGTCACGCCAGATTTCCAACGACAATCATGCCATGAAAACCTTTGAAAACATGAGTTGTCGAAGTCGGAATTGATTCCACACCTTTTGTCGAGATACCTCACTCCCCAATCCCCAATGTGTTGCCACAAGCAGCTATGCTCCACTGGCATCCATACACAAGCATAAGTGTGTCAGGCCAAGACACATGAGACCTTAATTGTCAAGCACACAGATGTAAGTCCCAAATTGTTTCCCACAAAAGAGAGCTGTGTTTCTTTAATACACCAACGTGGCGCAACAGACATGTATGAAGGAATCAATAAGATTAAATACTAATCATGGCACATCCCCCCTTAAGGTATTTTAATACCAAAAGGAGTTTTCTTCTAAGTACAAGATCACGGGTACCCGAGGTTCACCACCGGCTTGCATCTAATTCTACACCTTGTGTCTTGTGTCGTTGCACCAAGAAAAGTAATCTACACCATGTGCCTTGTGTTGTCGCACCAAGAAAAGTGGCACCATGAGCATTTGCCATGTGTCATGTGTCATTGCACAAAAATATTTTGCATTTAAAATATCCACAACACCTTTTGTTCGAAAGAGAAGAAGGACCAACGATCAACCCACCTGCTACACTGACTAGCCCTAGCTGATTGCAATCTGGACAACCAAAACTCTAACTGTACATCCAAATTGTACTTCCAGATCTGACAAATTATACGTCCAAGCACGTAGGAGCTATAGAAGTTGTACAAACAAGCCAGATATGGCTCAACACAACAGAGCAACCCTGTCTAACGGCTTTCATACAACTGTATGACATTGTCTCTATAATAGTACAAACACCTATGCACGCCGTACGGATGGTTGCACCTACTATACAAAGGTCTGCACATGCCGAAAACCCTACATCAACAACTTTCGTCACGTAAAAGGTTGCTGGAACAACTTGTACTACTCCCATTCGGCCATGAACAAACCTAGAAGATGGTGACCATCTGAGAAGCACTCAAGGGTAGTTGACCAACCTCTTGCAAGCACCAAGCTCTTGGTATGACCAATTCAACCCCCAAACCACCTTTTTAGAGTAAACTGACCTTGCTTTCCTTGTTTTAAAACAAGTGAGTTTTTAATAATATGCTTTTCTTCCGATAGGCACCTAGCAAAAGGACTGTCCATCATAAGCATCAACATTGGGACCGGAATAGACAGAGCTCCCCCACCTCGTTCCACACTCCCCTTGTTGCATGCACGAAAGCCTTCTTCTAGGATCCAACCCTAAGCCTTATTATGAATCTTCTAGGATCCAACCCTAAGCCTTATTATGAAACACCTGTAGATGCTTAATAAAATGATTAGACAAAGAAGAGAGAAAAAGACGGCTGTTAGTGTTTAGTATATTATTGTGTTAAAAAAGATGTATGTCTTCACAACTTCATGAGGCCTTTGGCCTACCCAAAATGTGGCTGATGCACTTCTACTAATCCCAAAGGAGGGAAAATATCCTTTGTACAAATGATGTCTAATGCTTATACAAACCTGGGGAGTGCTGGTCGGCCAAATGGAAGGCTGTCAGCCTGTTTATACGTCCACGACTAAGGGAAAATCAGCATTAAATGATGTCGCTTTTCACATGTGTGGCCCTTTATGCTGCTCATGCTGCCGAATGTGCCCATGTTGCTGCCAGTTCCGCTGAATGCTCATAAAACCATGTAAGAGCCTTGCTAATGCCCTAGACTATTTTAAGATGCTGTCCTAAACCAAGGAATATGCTGAGATTATTGCATGGCACGGGTGTGCACATGACACCTCTTTCAATAATCAAATAAGTATTTTATGCAAGATTTGAGTGTGCCGCTCTTAGTGCAGCGCCCACCTCAGCCTTTTGCCGCCCGTTGACCCACCCGTACAGCACCCATGCCTAGCCTTACCTGTCCCCTTGCAGAAGTCATTTTTGCTACGACAGATGCCGTTTGTCTGGCTCCGCCCATGTGTATTGTCTTGTTGGGCTCCGCGCATGGTGGAGGTGATCTTGTCGGGCCCCACCCACAGATGTGATTTGGTTGAGCTTCGCCTATGGGAGGATGCATTGGTGACTTGTACTCCTTGACTCGGCCCAATCTCCAATAGTGTGCAACATCTTGTGGGGCTGAAAGGCAATGTGATTTGGTTGAGCTTCGCCTATGGGAGGATGCCTGGTGACTTGTACTCCTTGACTCCGCCCAATCTCCAATAGTGTGCAACATCTCGTGGGGCTGAAAGGCAGTGGGAACGGTTGGAGGATTTGTGGAGTTTGCTATTTACTAGATCACTCCTTGTTGACATTTTTGTGGTTGGCCCCTTGATAGGTACTCATCAAAGATTCTAGTGCTTAGCATATCTTTTGGAAAGTTATTTGGAAAATTTCGCGGATGGATAAGGATAGAAGGGACGCCTGAAGATCAACCAGCAGAACAGGGCAGTTTGGGTGTCAATTTTCAAAAGAGGGCGGCCCAGCCTTGCAAGGCAGGTGGCAGATGGGCAGTCACGAGGTGAGATGGGCCGTGATAGGCAGATCTGGGCACTTCTGCAAGGGCTGAGGTGGCCACCAGCAAAGGAAGAGGCCTACGGAGTGACGCACTCTTCTCTGATGTGTCCCAGCAAGCAGCAAATGAATTGCTTTAAATGGTGACTAAGGTGTGGTGTAAAGACTTCGAAAAGAGACTTTTGTTTCCACAAATAAAAGAATTAAAATACTTACTACCAGTTCACATGCTTCAAACCAAGATAGACCCTATCCATGCACACACAATTATCCTTGTTGTCACCAGCCTGGACATTTCCCAGTCTGAAAGGGGTCTGGTGGACTCCACGATGTTTAAATATTTGGAAAGTACAAGCTTTGGGAATGGGGGATTATCCTAGAATACAAAGGACCACACTCCTAAAATTTAGGAGAGTTGCTATTTTTGGCCCGACTCCGATGGAAATTCTGTTCGCGTCATTACATCTGAAATTGAGCAGATACCAAGAGTTGGCAAAGTGCCTATGACAGAATGTCTACCAATTGGGATATTTTTAGAGATACAGCTTATAGAAGGACCCATCTCTTAGATTGGGACATGTGGCAAGGAGGTGGACCAAAGTGAGACAAGTGGCCTGACATTTGTTAGAAAGTGGATCAAAGTGAGACAAATGGCCTCACCCTTGTCACTTCAGCTATTGTGTAGCTCTCCACTTGTCATTGTAGCCTTCTCTTGCCATTTTAGCTCATGGGAGGCCCAAATCTATAAATTGGAGCCCTCTCTCTTCATTAAGGGAGGCTCTCTTGCTGCACACTAGCCTCTACCACCGTTACAGGCTGCCCTAATGATGGCTACTCTCTTTCTCTCTCTCTCTTGAAGGCTGCCCATGAAGAATACTGGCTGTTGGGGACTGTTCTGGAGGCTTCCATCGCAAAGAAATACTGAAGGCAAGGGTATTTAATCATTTATTATGATTTCTAGCCATTGTACTTGTTGTACCAACATTTATACTTGCTGTACTTGCTATACCAGCCCTTGTACTGGCTGTACCAGCTTCTGTACTTGCTGTACCTACTGTACCAGCCATAGTTTCCACGAGTTTCGGAAACGGGGGTGCGGAGCACGGCGGGAAACGGAGTTTCGGAGTTTCGGCCTTCGGGAAGAAACGGGGAAACGGAGTTTCGGTTTTAGGGTTTAATACATACATATATAATTAATAAAAACATTACAAAAGCTTGAAAAATACATCTTTGCTCAAGTTCAATGTCAAAGACTCAAATGATAGATCAAAATTCAGAAATGACAACTGTAGGCTCAAGGCTCAAGCGACGTCAAGCCTCAAAAGAGTCAATACAAAACAAGATCCATCATCCATAATCCATAATCCATATGTATAGACTATAGTAAATACAAAACATGATAAAAAAATATCCATGTGGCTGGCAGGCTAGCAGCAGCTCCTGGCATGACAAAATCCTAGAGCTAAGTGCTCCAAAAATCACTCATCAAGATCATCCATGGAGGAGTCATCCTCCGACTCATGAGAGTCAGGCTCAGATGAAGAAATGGTAGGATCGTGGTCCTCTGCCTCTGCTGAGATTCGAGAAGTGGAGGCTGTTTTTCTGGTCCTGCAGGCTGCGAGCAAGGTGTGACTCCTTCTTGCTTGGTAGAGCTTAGATGGCAAAGGTGGAGGCCCCAAGTAGAGAGGTAGAGGGCGTGGTAGAGGGCTGATGTGGAGGTAGAGGAGTAGAGGGCAAGGTAGATGGGTAGAGCAGCTCCAAACAAGCGGCGGAAAGAAGGCGCAAAATGCCGGCGAAAGAGAGCACGCGGGTTTCTAAACCCTGGAAAAAATAAAACTTGGAAACGCCGTTTCCGTTTCTGGAAACGTTTCCGAAACGTTTCCACGTTTCGGTGGTCCAGAAACGCCGTTTCTGGAAACTATGGTACCAACCACCGTACCCTGTACCTACTGTACCAACCCTTGTACTGGCTGTACCAACTTTTGTACTTACTGTACTTGCTGTACCCAACCACCGTACCGACTGTACCAACCACTATACCTACTGTACCAACCACTGTACCGACTGTACCAACCATTGTACCTGCTGTACCGACTGAATGGAGAGTTGTACTTGCTGTACCCTTTCTATTGCATGAAGACCCGTGGCTTTTGGGGAAGAATCAGTACCCACACGGAGGTATATGGGTTATATTGTTGGCTCGGCATTTCTACAACCTATGTTCCGGCTTGGTTGCCTCGTGTTGGGCTGTGTTATGGCATTTGTATATAGATAATCTGGCATCTCCCGTGGGGAGAGTAAGGCCCTCAAAGCTTGTACATGATATTATTCTCCTTGGGTAATAAAATACTCAAAGGAGGGGGGCGGTCCATTCCGGCCTCTATGCGGTGTCACGTGTGCAAGCTCCATTTTCAGCATTTGTGGATGTTTTGTCCAGCTTTTATGTTTGTTTAAGTGGTTTAATATGCATTGATGTTATCAACAAGTGTGTCAAAGGCCCTAGTCCCCTTGGCACCCGCCGCGAGTTACATTGGTATCAGAGCATAGGCTTTCTTGGAAGCGGAGGCTTCCTTCTATCAATAAGGAAGAGAAAAGATCTCAAGTGGGGACCACACTTACCATCATTGCTCTTAAGCATGGCCAGCCACTTCATAGCTTATGAAGCAAGAGCATGTGCAGTAGACAGCTTGTTGATCTAAGGATTTATGAATTCACAAAATTTTATCTTGGAAGTATGGAGTTGGCTTTATGTGCCCACGTTTAGCACTCTTTCCATATGGATATTGTGGATTATATTATCAAGCTTACAGGCAAGCTATATGGAGATATATCTCGGGATATCTTAAGGATATGGTGAGGAGATATTTCTTTTGGCTTCATGACCAACCTGGCAAAGAAAAGCTAAGTATACTTTTGAATTTGCAAAGTTAGTGCTTTGGCTATTTACTATGAAGTATTTTTGATGTTCACTAACCCTTGTATAGCCATGCAAGGAGAAAGGTGGTGTTGTTTGCCTTGAGATGGTTTCAGGGAAACATTGTTTATGGCTCCCTTTATTGGGATGGATTATATCCATGGAGATTTCTTTCTTGGACGAGATTTATATAGATATTGGGCTTCACAAGCAATTTCTATGGACGAATCTGTCCGAGTTTATAGTGAAGAAATCTTTGGATATCTCATGGATATGATGCTTTTACGGATAAAGTCCACCTCTACTCCAAGGTGTGTGGTTAGCACAGAGTATGTGGTAAGAGTTATGGTATACAAGGATTATGGTATACAGGTCTATGGATTCTTGGACTTCTTTTCTAGGAATTTGGATCCATCCTCAAGTTTATGGATTATGTTTATGGCTCCCTTTTACTGGGATGGATTATTCTTTTTGGCTCCCTTTATTTGGGATGCATTGGACTTATGAAACTCATGATTCACATACCCTGTGTAGTGTTCTCTTGTCCTACGTGCTCTCTTGAAGATTGTTTCTACCATGTGAGGGTGGAACAATAGAGAGCAGATGGAAGGAAACATGGGCACTTCAAAGGGTAGTGACAAGCACAACATACCCTGTGTAGTGTTCTCTTGTCCTACGTGCTCTCTTGAAGATTGTTTCTACCATGTGAGGGTGGAACAATAGAGAGCAGATGGAAGGGAGCATGGGCACTTCAAAGGGTAGTGACAAGCACAACATACCCTATGTAGTGTTCTCTTATCCTACGTGCTCTCTTGAAGATTGTTTCTACCATGTGTGGGTGGAACAATAGAGAGCAGATGGAAGGGAACATGGGCACTTGAGAGGGTAGTGTGAGTTGGTGGCTGAAATGCCTACAAACTATTGGTGGCCGAAATGCCTATAAATTATGTGTAGCAGAAATGCTTATGGAACACCAGGTTATCTATGCCTGCGAGTGATTGTTTTATCTTGTTACTTGAGCCCACCTCTCATCCAAGGTGTGTGGTCAGAGTACCAACACGGAGTGCAAGTGGTAAAGTGGACATGACGGGACTTATGTCTATGCCAAGGGTCATGTGGACCGATGGCTTGTTGGCAGGAGACTTATTTTGTCTCGCCCATTTACTTGGGAAATGGATTATGATATCTGAACTTATGGGACTGTTTTGTCTCGCCCATTTACTTGGGACATGGATTATGATATCTGGACTTATGTCTCGCCCATTTACTTGGGACATGGATTATGATATCTGGACTTATGGGATTGTTTTGTCTCGCCCATTTACTTGGGACATGGATTATGATATCTGGACTTATGGGACTGTTTTTGTCTCACCCATTTATCTTGGGACATGATTTTGATATTGGTATTATGGAGACTTATTTCGTCTCGCCCATTTCTTTGGGACATGGATTCTTCAGTTATATTGGATTTTTGAGACTGTCTCGTCTCACCCAATCGATGGGACATGATTATATCTTGAATATATGGCTTGAAGTTTAAAGTTGCGGACAACTTTTAAGAAGCTGGGGAGGATGTCACCAGCTTGGACATTTCCCAATCTGAAAGGTGTCTGGTGGACTCCACGATGTTTAAATATTTGGAAAGTACAAGCTTTGGGAACGGGGGATTATCCTAGAATACAAAGGACCACACTCCTAAAATTTAGGAGAGTTGCTATTTTTGGCCCGACTCCGATGGAAATTCCGTTCGCGTCATTACATCTGAAATTGAGCAGATACCAAGAGTTGGCAAAGTGCCTATGACAGAATGTCTACCAGTTGGGATATTTTTAGAGATAAAGCTTATAGAAGGACCCATCTCTTAGATTGGGACATGTGGCAAGGAGGTGGACCAAAGTGAGACAAGTGGCCTGACATTTGTTAGAAAGTGGATCAAAGTGATACAAGTGGCCTCACACTTGTCACTTCAGCTATTGTGTGGCTCGCCACTTGTCATTGTAGCCTTCTCTTGCCATTTTAGCTCATGGGAGGCCCAAATCTATAAATTGGAGCCCTCTCTCTTCATTAAGGGAGGCTCTCTTGCTGCACACTAGCCTCTACCACCGTTACAAGCTGCCCTAATGATGGCTACTCTCTTTCTCTCTCTCTCTCTTGAAGGCTGCCCATGAAGAAGACCGACTGTTGGGGACTGTTTTGGAGGCTTCCATCGCGAAGAAATACTGAAGGCAAGGGTATTTAATCATTTATTATGATTTCTAGCCATTGTACTTGTACCAACATTTATACTTGCTGTACTTGCTGTACTAGCCCTTGTACTGGGACTGTACCAGCTTCTGTACTTGCTGTACCACCCATTGTATCGATTGTACCAACTTCTGTACTTGTTGTACAACCACTGTACTTGCTGTACCAACCATCGTACCGACTGTACCAACCATTGTACCAGCCACTGTACCTGCTGTACTGACTGAATGGAGAGTTGTACTTGCTGTACCCTTTCTATTGCATGAAGACCCCTGGTTTTTGGGAAAGAATCAGTACCCACACGGAGGTATATGGGTTATATTGTTGGCTCGGCATTTCTACAGCCTATGTTCCGGCTTGGTTGCCTCGTGTTGGGCTGTGTTATGGCATTTGTATATGGATAATGTGGCATCTCCCGGGGGGAGAGTAAGGCCCTCAAAGCTTGTACATGATATTGTTCTCCTTGGGTAATAAAATACTCCAAGGGGGGAGGGGGGGTCGACCCATTCCGGCCTCTATGCGGTGTCACGTGTGCAAGCTCCATTTTCAGCATTTGTGGATGTTTTGTCCAGCTTTTATGTTTGTTTAAGTGGTTTAATATGCATTGATGGTATCAACAAGTGTGTCAAAGGCCCTAGTCCCCTGGGCACCCGCCGCGAGTTACACTTGTGGTGAATTCCAAGCATGCCCACACCTCTTGAACATCCACACCAGTGTTTTAAACACAAACTAAACTTCACTACACACATTTCAAGACATTCTCTCTTACCAATCATGACAAAGAATGTGCTGCATAGGTTGTAAAGGACAGTCTCTTGTACTCATAAGCTTGTACATCCATCTTGAAAGAGTGCACAGAGCGGAAGCAGAGTGGCACTAGAATGTGTTGAACAAAGAGTGCAAGAGAGAGAGAGATGGAGAAAACTATGCTGAATATACTAAAGCAAAACAGTCCCAAGCAAGAGACACTACAAGTCTCATAAGTGAGGGAGCAAAATATGTACCAAGACTAAATGAACAATGAAAGGCCAGCACCCACTATTTATAGTAGAGGTAAGCTGGCCGACTGGAGCTGCAAAACAGGCCGACTGGAGCTCCTGGACAGGCTGACTGGAAAATGCCAAAAAAGCTGGGAAAAATCCCAAAAAAATACTACAAAAAGGGGTGGCCAACCCACAAGCAAGGGCCATGTAAAAGGGACCAAATGGGCACCATAAAAGAGCAGAATCTGAGGATGAATGTGCTAACACCCCCTCTCAGCACTAGATGCTGAACATACTCCGAGAAGCCGAAGAAGTCATCCTCTGTCAAAGACAAAAGAAAGCAGCAACAACAGGTCACAAGCAATCTCCACAGCAACTCAACTACAATAGTAACAGAACAAGCTGCAAGGTACACTGCTCTTCTAGAAGAAAACAACCATGAAGGTGCGTCGTGCTGCTCCAAATATCGGTGCAAAACCCAAATGTAAACACAGTGTCACAGGAATTCCCTAGAAGCCTGTAGCTCCAAGAAGATAATACCCTCAAAAGAAAGAGTTCATCTGCTCCAACTCTGTACCAAGAGTAGCCAAATGCTGTATAATAGCACCCTCCTCGAAGGTCGGCATCGCCAAATGTAAGAACTCAACAGCCCCCTCTGAAAACTGATGTCGGGACTCCACAGGCCCAACCAAATTCAAATCCCAATCCTTCAATCCCTGGAAGTACCACTGTGCCCCAGGCACAGTCACACGGACACACCTGACCACAATCCAAAATCCTCACACAAAGTAAGGGAAGTAGGAACATTTACTATAGTGGTAACTAAAGTAGTAGTAGCCTCCTCAATAGCATCACATAGCGTAGAAGCAGGCTCCTCCATAGAAGGCATAAGGACCAGCAACACATACTGGTCACTGGTTATCGAAGAAAGGATCGGACGCGAAGCAATAGGAGAAAAATCCCCCTCAGAAGCTGCAAGCAAAGACAACCCACTGTCATCCTCAAAAACATTACCAGAGATATCATCCTGGCAAGGAGACGTATGCACAGAAACTGAAGGCAAGGCAACAAGAGAAACAAGCTCCTCAAATGCAATGAGCGAAACTGGCCCACCATCCTTCGCTGCAGGAACATCTCCAAAAGAAGTATCCATAAGATCACTGGCTGCACAGCACCCAGAAGCAGAAAGCATCTGCCGATCACTGGCATCACCATACAGGTCACAAAGCAACTGCCACACAGAGAAGGTAGAAGCATCATCAAGAGCATAGATGAAGTGTCGAAGAACCGAATCCTGACAATTTAGGAGGAGAAAGCCATAGATTTATCCGTCAGTATTCCTCCACCGACACACATCCTCTGCAGAGGCAAGGTCCGGCAAGCACCGATTCTTGTACGAGAGAAACTCTATCAAACCATACTACCTGAGAATGGAAGTAACCTACAACTTCCAGGACTGAAAGTTACCACCATCCAACTTGTTTGCCTCATCTAGGAAATAACAAGAGAGTGATACGGGAGCCAAATCTGAAGCTGTCATCATTGATCCAATCAATAGGACCAACCCTCATAAGATAAAACTGTCCAAATCAGAAAACGCTGATATAGGGTCTTTCCTCCCACCAAAACACAACCCTAAGAGACTGGACAGCACCCGAAAATATATTATAAGAGGGTGCAAGAGGGAAAGGCAACAACAAGGACAATAGCTTGGGCTCTCCTCAAGAAAAAACACACAATCTCTGAAGAAGAAGTGTCCTCCACACGTACCAAGAGTGCCACCAAAGCCTGCAACACCAAAGACCCCCTCTGCAAAGGAGCAAACCCACTGGAGAGGAAAAACGCAGCAAAGGAAGCTGCTGTCCTGAAGAAAACAGGCCGCCTATGTCCCAAACTCCACGTGGAATAGAAAAAAACTGGTCAAACAGTACCGGAAGGCTGTGTTGATGAAGCCAAACTGAAGGGCGCAGCAACCAGCAAGTTCAGTCTAGAAAATGCAGCAAAGGAAGCTGCATATCTGAGAGAAAAAAACGCAGAGGCAAAGTGACCAAGTTCAGTCCAGAAACTGCTAAACCGGGAGCGATGATACCATGAAAGAGTGCACAGAGCGGAAGCAGAGTGGCACTAGAATGTGCTGAACAAAGAGTGCAAGAGAGAGAGAGAGAGAGATGGAGAAAACTATGCTGAATATACTGAAGCAAAACAATCCCAAGCAAGAGACACTACAAGTCTCATAAGTGAGGGAGAAAATATGTAAAAGACTGAATGAACAATGAGAGGCCAGCACCCACTATATCTATAGTAGAGGTAAGCTGGCCGACTGGAACTGCAAAACAAGCCGACTGGAATATGCCAGAAAAGCTGGGAAAAATCCCAGAAAAATACTAGAAAAAGGGGTGGCCAGCCCACAAGCAAGGGCCATGTAAAAGGGACCAAATGGGCACCATAAAAGAGCAAAATCTGGGGATGAATGTGCTAACACATCTCAGGCACAAGCACCAAGCCCTAAGTGCCTCACAGATCTCATCTCACTCCATCAAATCATGGGAATTATGTCCTGCTGGTGACACCAGCACCTGCTTATAAAATGAAGTCCATAAGCTGCTTCTTTGTTCTGATCTTGCTTCACTAGGGAGTCGGGACAAGTCTTTTGGTAGATAAATGATATAAAATGTCGCTTTTAAACTGTACAAGGGGTCCAACACTGCAGTAACCCATAGCCTCACCAATCAAAGAACCAGCTTGACCTAGTCTATAGCTCAGGTGTCACTAATGATGTGACCATACCAAAGCACAAAGCAAATGCTCATCTTGTAAGGGTGCAAAATTATCTTTGATTACAGCTGATTATTCTCAAGCTTATAACTAGAGACCAAAAACCAAGATCATATCTACAGACCAGCCTTCCCTTATATTTGAGGAATATCAGAAGTTACATACATAGGCAGAAGAACAGGTGTTTCTTTTAGTTCAAATGTCTCTGGATACGAATCAGCCCTGTGCAAGCCAGAGGTAGATGGCTAGTCACAACAAATGTACTAAGACAGCAAGAACAACAAAGAAAAGACAATGATTTATCTCATCACTTGTGACACATCAACTTGGTGAAGAAAGCCACGAAACTTAAGCTGCAAGTATGCATAGCAATTTGACTCCAATAAACATCAATTCATATGCTCTATCAAATCTCTCCACCGTATCCTCCAGAACCGAGATAATCCCTTCTTGTGCCTGCAATAGCCTGGCTCTTCTGATGCTCTAGCTTAGGGCATTCACCAATACGATGACCAAGCCCACCACAATATGCACAGCCTTTGACCCCACTTGCCTTGTCAAGTTCTTCGACATCTTCCATGGGATCATCAAGTGTCGCCAAGACTGGAGGAATCCTCTGTTTGGCCTCTTTAAGCAAATGCTTTAAATCAAGGAGTATAGTCTCACTCTGGTTTTTGTTGATAAATGATGTTGCAATGCCTGTCTTGCCACACCGTCCCGTACGGCCTATCCTGTGAACATAATTTTCAATTTCTGCCGGCATATCATAATTGATCACGTGCTGGATATCTGGAAAATCTAGACCTTTGGAGGCCACGTCTGTTGCCACTAAGACATCCTTCTTCCCAGCTTTGAAAGACGCAATGGCATACTCTCTGTCTTCTTGATCTTTTCCTCCATGGATGGCAACTGCCTCGACACCCTTTCTGAGAAGATATTCATGAATGGCATCTACATCTGCTTTGTTCTCACAAAAGATTAACACTGGAGGGGGAGTCTTTTGCAAGCATTCCAGGAGATACACCATCTTGGCTTCTTGCTTCACATACTCCACTTCTTGTATAACGTCCAGATTGGCAGCACCAGCCCTTCCAACATTTACTATGACAGGTTTGACAAGAGCGCTTTTTGCAAAATTCTGGATTTTTTTGGGCATGGTTGCAGAGAAAAGCAGTGTCTGCCGTTGAGCTTTGAAGTGATCGAAGACCTCTCGAATGTCCAGATCAATAAGCCTATCTGCCTCATCCAAAGTCAAGTACTTGCAGTTGTCAAGATTCATCCTTTTCTTCGCAAGCATATCTTTCAGACGCCCGGGAGTCGCAACCACAATGTGGACTCCTCTTTTCACCACTTCGAGCTGAGACCTCATGTCAATACCTCCCATGCAGAGCATGGATCTAAGATCCGGGTAGCCTTTACCCTTGAGCACAGACACAAACTCTTCCACCACATCAAACGTTTGCCTGGCAAGCTCGCGTGACGGGCACACAACCATCCCTAATGGTCCTTCCCCACTGACGAGGGGCATCCTTACCTCTTCTTGCAGGGCTAGCATGATGAGGGGCAAGACAAAAACAAGGGTTTTACCAGAGCCTGTGAAAGCTATGCCTATCATATCTCTACCAGACAAGATAACAGGAAGGCCTTGTACCTGGATGGGAGTAGGCCGCGTGATGCCCTTGTCCTTGAGCTTCTGCAGGATGGCATCAGGGAGCCGCATGTCCTTGAAGTTCTTGCAAGGTGGGGGAATACCATCACCCTCGACAAGGATGTGCCATTGCTTACGAATGTCCTCACAATCCATGTGGCGGACATGGGAGGGGGGTTTCCACCCTGTCTCCATGGGCTCGGTGTACTGGATGCCCTTCGCGAGCTCTCGTACGGACATGAGCGTCTTGCGCTCAGAAAGCCGTTCGATCATTTCCTTCTCCTGGTTCACGAGCTGTTCTGTGGCGCTGATCTCCGGGAGCTCCTTCTTAAGCTGGGAGGCTTTCACGAGAAGGCTAGGTTTCGCTTCAGGGTTACCTGCTTCATCGCCGTCTTCTGTTGTAGAGGAGACGAGGCCTCTGCCCTTCCTGTGCAGAAACTTCTGCGCTTCCAGCATCTTCCTTTTCTTCACGGGCACGTACTCCTGGTAGTCGTCCTCGCCATCATCGCCATCGCCCCCATCATCATCCTCCTGATGCCTCCTCCTGGGATCATTGGCCCTCCCCGACCCCGCAAGAGCAGAGTCTGACCTCTGATGCCCATACTCTTCCATCTCCTCCCCTTCAGAAGCGCTGTGTCATGTGGGGTTTGTTAGATGATAATTCAAAACTATGTGACGCGATAAAAAGTATTCATGTGTCTGCTTGTGTGTTCATATGTGTGTGCATGCACATGTGAGGGTATGTTTCTCAAAAACATGTGTGCTTAGTGTATATTTATATACATATATAAATATATGTGTGTGTATATGTGTGTGCGTGTGTATATATATATATATATATATATATATATATATATATATATATGTATGTATGTATATATATGTGTGTGTGTGTATATATATATGTATATATGTATATATATATGTGTGTGTGTGTGTAATATATATATATAATATATACATATATGCAACCCAGAATATATAATTTCAACTCACAAATTTACAGTTTTAGAGGGGGTCGAAGGTAGAGAGAGAGAGAGAGAGAGAGCACCACAACATACATAAGCATATAGATACACACTTATGTATACACATACACACATTCCCTATATAATATTTATATACCCTTTCTCTCTCCCTATCTCTCACACACCCTACTCAAAAGGGTGCACACATATAAACACACACAAATGTAGATGCATTTGATATAAAGATTTATATGTGTGTGCATGTATGTGTGAAAGTGGCATGATATGTCAAAGATGTATTGTTGCACATGCAAGTGTGTGTGTGAAGTGGATCATATTTATGAACTTTATATATGTGTGTGTGTATGTATATATGTGTGTGTGTATATATATATATACATACATATGTATGTATGTATGTATGTATTACACACACATATACATATGTATATACATACATACATATATACATGTATGTATGTATGTGTGTGTGTGTGTGTGTGTATGTATATGTGTGTTATTTAATTATACAAATACCATATCCACAGCCAAACCCAAAGATTTCGAGAACCCAAACAGTCTTTATAGATGAAATGTTTAACATGATTACAAAACAAAAGTATTGCTACAATAATCATGTTATCAGTAATGAGAGACAGTATCTCAAGTAGTACACCATGTGTCAAAGAGCTTAAACTGTGAGATATTTGAGAGGGTAGAACCTGTTACCTGCATCCATCCAACACATACAAACAAATAGTTAGCCTGTGTGTGTATTACATGTGCCTTAGGCCCTACCACATGTTATAGATGTCACTCAAGGACCCCAAAGTTTAAGCTAAAGTTGGGTCAATTAGTCCCAAAATAATCCGATCAAAAGTCCATTCCAAAATTCGGATAGATAACCCGTCAGCCTATCAAGTAATCTTCCATAAGAAATTTATATTAATCCACAGAGTGGATAGACACATGTGCCTTCATGTCCACTACTGTTATGGGCTACCACACCTCCAAGAGGGAACTTAATGCATTCACCTAAGGGAAGAGCAATAGAATATAATTGTCTCGTAGGGCACTTACCAATGCTTGAAACTTAAGTCCCTTGAGGCCTCCAAGCTCACTTGAGAAGCTCCAATCCTCCAAGCTCCACCTCCACGCTGTCACCGTAGAGTCGCTCGCACCATAACATAAGGCAATCGCTCTCTCTCACTCTTCAACACAAGCATGCAACATACAAGCATAGAAGAGGCACAAGTGCTAGAATGCTCTCTCTCAATCTCTCTCAAGACACAAAGAAGAGCTCTCAATAGCACAAAGGGGGATTTTGTCTATTCATTATGTACAATTGGCCCTTATTCACACTTGGACGCCCAAAACTTACTTAACTAAGGCCTTGGGTGGCCAATATCTCATAATGTACAACTTTTATAGTGCCTTTGCGTGACACTTATTGATGTCCTAAATTGGAGAAGCATACTTGTAAATCAAAAATGGGATTCCTACCTGATGTAGGTTCTGTCCTTAGAACCTATTACCGACGTCGAAAGACCTGGTCGTCGAACTCGTGAATGGTAGAAGTTATGGCGTGATTGAAGCTTTTTTAGGGTTCTTCGGAATGCCAAGTGTGATCTCCAAACCTAGCGTCGACCATGTCCTCGAATGTGACATGCATGTAATCATGAAGATACCTTAGGTGATGATAGTACAACATCATGCCTCTGAGGGACCTTGATTCATGTCAAATTGCAGCTGCTCAGCATCATACCCATCATATCGTTCCTTGGGTTGATCCATCAAGACCACGAGCAATTTTAAGAATCTAACGCTAGCCACTATTGCTGGGTCCGAGATACGACGCCATGCATGTATCCAATTCAGCATTTGCTTTCTTTGTTCCCTTGTGCTTGTAAATGTAGTTGGCATGAAGATTATGAAGTTATAACAGACATGTGAATCCCGCTGCTTGGCCTATTGAAATTCCAAAGGTGTCCATCTCCTCTTTAGTGACATGTATAAGGGATCAACTCGTTGAGTTGGTGACGCACACATATATTCATGGTTGTATTCTAGAATTGTGAGGAACTCCTTTCTCCAGTTTGGCTGTATGTCGAAATCTTCCAGCTTGGGGTGTGCTTCATCTGTGATAATTGTTGTATATCCCCCTCTTGTGTGGACTGGGTGAGCCTTCCTCCACTTGCGGAAGCAATAACTGATCATAAATGTTACCATTCTGATTTCCAACATGTCAGCCAATTGTGGATTTGCTAACTTGCTGTGCCTTGCCACATTAGACCATAAGGTGCCCTCTCCAGCCAAAGGTAGCAGTTCTTCTAATTCTGGGCGAGGTGCTCACAAAGGGTACGGTACATAATGTTGCTTTGTTGGTGTTACATCTGAGTAAGCCTCAGGCAGAATCTGCCTAGTTGGTTGAAATGGTGTTATTTGTTATTAACACCTTGAACATCAGTTTTGGCTTTAGTAGTGAATTGCTAGCTCTTATGAATCCTTCATACTTTGCACCAGACAAGGACTCCATAATAGTATCATCAGTAAAAGCTTCACAACAGTGTCTTGTGGGAGAGTATGACATACCTCCTCCGGAGTTTTCCATGGGGGTGATGGGTCGGGTGTCGGTACCTCCTTAGGGGCAAGTGTTAGTGGGAAATTCTATATGTTGAGAAGGGAGAGTAGAAAAAATACAGCCTGCTTCTTGAGACTTGTTAGTAGGCGGAGCATTAGCATACGAATTAAGTAATTTGCTGGCTACATTAGAATACATAGGGTAAGTAGGGTTAGATGACGAACTAGATGTCTCTTCCTGACCATGGCCTGAGCTTGGGGGTGGGTGGCTAGGTTTGTGGAGTTTCATAAAATCTTGGAACTCAGTGATATCCTCAAGACTTATGCTAGAATATTCAATATGTGTTTTATCAAAAGTGGAGAGGACGTTGGTTAACATGGATTCTAAATGTTTGTAGATATTATGATATAGTTTTAGAATACCAAAAGGGTGATATAAGGAAGATTCACATAATTTTAAGTGCTGGTGAGTATTGTATACCTCTAATCCATTGATAACTTTGGGCTACCACCTCGTAGTTGGCTGGTGTTTCAGGAATATCATCTGGAACAAACAGGTCTAATTTTTTGATGCTATTGTCCAATATCTCAAAGTTCTAGAGCACCTGACACCAACTACGAAGGTTTAGCACACGATTAGGTGCAAGGGATAAAAGTAAATATCCTGTGGAGCTCTAGTACTTCATGGTATGACTTGATTTCTTGTGTGAGCTCAGGCTCAATTCTTTGTGTTTCTTTAGCCACATCTGGTATTACACCTCTCATCTTTCTTTCTGTCTTCTTTTTTCTTCCTCTCTTGATCTCCTTCATTAGCACCTTAGTTTCCATGAGGACAGCTTGTCCCTCTTGCATTTCTGTAGCAGTCAGTGTTGGTTACTCTGTGAGAAGTGCCAATTGCATTTGCTCTGCTGGTTCTGGTTCTGGAAGGGGCCTTCGAGCCACATGGTTGCATATTTTATTGATGGGCCTTAAGGCATTTTTCCATCTCCCTGTGGATGTAATATGCCCAGTCCTCCTCCTTTTCTTCATGTACCTTTTGCAATTCGGTTCAGTGGCATATTAGACCTATCCACTAGCTTCACATGCATGATTAATGACATCGCCTTGCATGCCTTTTCAGTGGCTTCATCCCTGATGTTCTCGTATTCAGCTCCATTAGAGTTGCAAGAGCTCTTCTTCAACATGGCATCTAGGGGAATCTTGTCAAAGGCGTGTGCATGTATCTTGACTGGTGGTGGGAGATATAGAGCCTCACGTATTAAATCTTATGTGATCAGTACTTATTCCATGGTGCCGTTTTTTTTTGTTGCTGTCCCCCTCTTGGTGGCTTTGTCATACGTCTTTATATATTATGCACAAAGTTCTGATCGATGTTCCGGGGAAGAACCTATGCCATCCTGCCGAGGCCCACCTTCTCCAACTTTTCTTTAACTTCTACCTCTTCCAGAATTTGGAGGCACTCTGGGCTGTGATATTGCAAGGCCATCTTTCCATGTGCTCTTTGGATCTCCTTAGCTGATGATGGCACCATGGAAACCCTGGGCGTATGGACCCTGGTAGTTCATCTTTGGGCCCCATGTTGGTCTTTTCTTCTGGCTTACCGGGGATCCCGTAGAGCAGTGGCATGTGTTATCGCGGGGGTCTCTGCGGCTTCTGGGTCTGAGGTGGACATCTATACATGGAAAACAGATCAGTTTATAGACTGGTGGGGCATGTGCCACTCCTTGTTGTTGTCTTTTTTTTCTCTCTGGTAATAAGGTTAATTGTGATGGGAAGGGTGTTATTGGTGTGAGCAATAAACGAGGTGTGTTAGCAATGATATGACAAGGTCAAATTAAGTACCATGAAGGTGCAGCTGTTAAAGCTATGAAAGTGCAGGTCGTAGGGTAATTCCGTAAAACGGGGTAAACCCATGAGAGATAGTTTCGTGAGTTGGATTTCTGTGAGATGGATTTCCATGAGATGGAAATCCATGAGATTTAGTTTTGTAAGGTGGATTTCCGTAAGACGGATTTCCGTGAGATGGAAATCTGTAAGATGGAAATCCGTGAGACAAAAATGTGTAAGATGGAAATCCGTGAGGTTTAGTTCCATGAGATGGAAATCCGTGAGACGGATTTCCGTGAGGTTGCAGGTTTTGGTCGTGAAGTGGAAATTTTTTTTGGCCGTACTATGAGACTGCAGGTTTTTAGCGTGAAGTATTTATGTTTTGTTTTTTGTAAATTCGATTAATGCACTATCGGATGAGACCGCATGGCGGAGTTTTGTAAGGATGATCGATCACAAGGCAATTAATGATGATGATGACATTGATTGACAATCAAAGACCTTTGTTGAAATGTAAGAACTTTGTTCAACATGCAAAGACTTTGTTTGTCCAATATTTAATTGATTACAATCAATGTTTGAGAAGATGGAAGAAAAGAAAAAACAAAGAAAGGCCCAAGCTCCCACCTGAACATGTAGGTGTTAATTAAACTCGAAGAAGTGAGGAGGGAGGCAATGCAAGGAAGGTGAGATTGTGTTTGTGCACACAATGACTGGCAATTGCAAAATGACGAAAAAAGGAAAGAATTTTGAATCTAAGGCGCAGCCGTCAGATTGGACAACGGCCTTAATAAAGAATTCCACGTGTCTTCCTATGATTGGTCCAAAAAAAGTAACCGTTTCACGGCATGAAGCATTTTGGACCAGTTCACGGCGTGAACCGTTTCATACTAGTTCACAGCGTGAACCTTTTAAGAGCAGTTCATGGCATGAACCTTTTTGGATCATGTGTGTGCAAGATTGATACCCTATATTTCTCTTCATGCTCAGACATTCAACATGCATTTATAGGAGTGAATGATACCCAGTTTTACCTTGTATCCATTTGTGATGACTAATGGATACCTTCATCTTTTTGTTGCCATGGAAACCAAGGTGGTACTTTGGCACTTCTGGGTAGGTGTTGTTGCAGGCGTTTTAACTCCGTGTGGGAGTTCTTGATTCTTCCCTCCATCCAACTGAGCAGTTTTTCTACTAAGTCCTATGGATTGGGACTTGTATCAGTGTCCATTTGTTGAACCTTCTTTTTTCTCCTTTCAAGGTCCTTGTCCAACTCCTTGATCGAGGTGGTTACAGGTATTGGTTTTGCTATATTTAACCCATCTTGTTGGGTTGGATTCTTCCTCCACACCAGTGTTTGCGCACTCTTAGCATTGGTTTTAGTTGGGAGTTAGTTCTGAATGCCTTTACTGCTCTTTCCTTTGTATTCAGAGGTGTGTGCAACGGTGACCACCACTGGGTGGAGTTTACCCATACTGTTGTATTGCCTTGGTAGTAACTTGGTGTGCCATGAGCAAGTCCTTTCGGACCCATTGCTTATTACGAATGCTTTGTGGAGTGTTGTTTTGTATGGAGTACCACCCACTTACCTGTGAAGATCATTTCTATCCCTTGTCTCCCTTTTGAACCCTTCTTGTTGATTCTTTATTGAGCCCCTTCTCATCCTTGTAGAGCTGGTTTCCAAGTTGACCCTTAGGCACCTAATGTTGTGTACCCTGTGGCTTTGGATGCTTTTTGCGTAAGGATTGATATGCACATGAAATATAAGGTCCAATTGGGTGCATTGACTCCATTTCCTTTTGTTTGATGTTGTGCAGCTATGCCACAGGACTCCATCTATCACCACTTCTAGCAAAGCTAGGCACAAACACATTCTTGAGTCGTGTGAAGTAAACCTTATCCTTGGGTTTGAGGGTTCGGAACCATTGATGCGCTTTTCCTTCTAAGGTCAGTGAAAAAGCATGAATCATTGTTACATCACTGAATGGCCCGCAGGTTTCGCATGTGGATTAAAAATCTATACATGTTGAATAGGATCCCCATCCCTAGTGAATGAGCTTGGAAATGATGTGTGGCTTCATTTGGGGGAGGGTCAGGATTCTAGAGCAGTGCCTAGTTCCCTGACCATTCCTCGGCCCATTTCCATTGCCATATTCAACAGATCCGTCCTTGTGGCTGCAATAAGATCGATGGTTGGATCCACCCTTGGTCTTTGAGGAATTTCTCTCTCTCCCCCCCCACCTAGACCTCTTCCTCTTCCTATGTTGGCTCTTCTAGGCATCTCCGGTCTATGGGATGGTCCGGCCACTTCATTCTGGAATGGCTCATCATTAGCTGCCTCTGTACGCCTTCGCAGAATTAAGAGTTCCATGTCTTGTAGGAATGTGGGATGATTGATCATTTGCTATGTCCTTTTTGGTGTACAGGCGATCTTCCACTTCACCTATTGCTCTTGGTAGATTATCCTCTTCATCTAGGGTTACAAACCCTTCCTCTGCTTTGGGCTCTTCAATGGGTTCTAAGTTTGGAATTTCTCCCTCAATACTTCCCATGACTATTTCCAGCTCTTTACCCTGTGATTGGAGTAAGTTTACACTTCCCATCTCCTTGTGTTTGGATCTAGCCCTTCGAGTATCGAGCTCTTGTTTCCTTAAGCTCAACTCTCGTAGCTACCATTCTACCTCGATCCTTTTCAGAGCTAACTCTACTTCCTCTGAGGTTGCCTCTGAGGTTGGGAAGAATACTTGACTAGTCCTGGCTACACTTTCCATGTCCCTTCTCATTTGGGGGGTGCCAGTGTTTGAGAGCCTCAAATTTGAAGTTTGGATAGGTACTTCTTGCCTTGGACCAAGTCCAGTGGTGGTTGACCGACCCATGCCCGTAGATTGCGCTTCTTCATTATTGCTAGTTTTGGAGACCAAAAGTCCCCCGAGCTATATCAATGATACCGCTGGATCTGGTAGGGGAGAATGGTTTCTCCTCTTCCCCAAACCTAGAGTATCATAACCCTTCTTCCATGGACTCTTCACTACTAGTTTCGTTGGTGGTTAGATTCCTTAAGACACTCAATTGAGTGCTTACTGAGTGGCTTGAACCCACACTCTTTTGATAGGAAGATCCTGGGTGATTTGATGCACTATCGTCTCAGGAGTGAGGACGTCTCCCTAATGAGTTTTCCAGACCTCAAGTGCACGTGAATATGATTTGATAAGCTATTTTCTGCCCCAATTAAATTTTGGTCAGATTTTATCAACTTGTTTCTAAGGCCGTGAGATTGTAGAGAACAGTTCACGGCATTAAGTGTCAGGAAACGGTTCACGTCTCGGCGAATGATTTTCTGCACTTTCACGTGTTTAAAATTTTTGCTTTTGGACTCAGAATTCCATGTTACCTTGTTATGAATTTCAATGTTCACAAGACTTCCTTGGTCTTAATCGACAATACCAGGTTCATGAGTTGGATTTGATTAAGGCATAAAATTGTAAAAAAAGTTCACTCGTGAAGAGAAAAGGTTTCATGTCGTGAAAAGCAAATGGTTAACATCGTAAAGGGTTCTAAAATGGTTCACGACGTCGTGAAATGAAAATGTTTAATGCCGTGAAGTGCTCTGAAATAGTTCACATCGTGAGAATGATTTTCTGCATGTTCACGATTCTTAATTTTGTCAGACCCTGTGGTGTTAGAGCTATCAGGATAAGGCTACATATTTTTGGCAAGGTAATCTTGTGAATTGCGGCTTAATCATGGCGTTGATGCCGGGGGCATTTCACGGCATGAAGTTGCAGAAAACGGTTCACGTCATGAGGAACAATTTTCCTACAGTTTCACATGGGAACTTCCCTCGACTAAGGTGATTTTGGGTGCAAAATCCTTATCCAACTACTTCCAAGATGATTGTGCCACACCTAAGGAACGTAATACAAGCTCAAGGCACAATCAATGGCTCCTTATTTTTTGATTTTTGTAAATTTTTAAAAATAAACAAAAACATAACACCAATTTGCTTGTTCACGTTGATGATTCCGGTGATGCAAACATCAGAATTAACTAGAAAAAATCGTGAAGCTCTCCTCCAAGACCTCTCCACCACACAATTACACAATAAACACAACAAATTCCTCACGATTTTTCACTTCCACACAAATCTTATCCATTCATTTCCTACACAATGCACTACCAGAATGCAAAGGTAATCATGAATCTTATGTAATGGGAGTTGAAACTCCAAGAGGATGGAAGAAACAAAGGTGTTTCCTGGGCAGCGGCACAAAAAATGTTATGGGCTACTACACCTCCAAGAGAGAACTCAATGCATTCACCTAAGGGAAGAGTAATAGATCACAATTGTCGTAGGGCACTTACCAATGCTTTGAACTTAAGTCCCTTGAGGCCTCCAAGCTCACTTGAGAAGCTCCAATCCTCCAAGCTCCACCTCCACGCTGTCACTATAATAGAGTCGCTTGCACCATAACATAAGGCAATCACTCTCTCTCTCTCTTCAATGTAAGCATGCAACATACAAGCATAGAAGAGACACAAGTGCTAGAATTGTCTCTCTCAATCTCTCTCAAGACACAAAGAAGAGCTCTCAATAGCACAAAGGGGGATTGTGTCTATTCATTTATGAGAAAATGCCTTATATACAATTGGCCCTTATTCACACTTGGGCGCCCAAAACTTACTTAACTAAGGCCTTGGGTGGCCAATATCTCATAATGTACAACTTTTATAGTGACTTTGCATGACACTTATCAATGTCCTCAATTGGAGGAGCATACTTGTTAATCCAAAATGGGATTAACTACTACTTATACAAGTCATCAATACTCTAGTTGGGCGTCATAAACCATCCTATCAAGCAAACAAGCATATGCCCCAGAAGCAAGTAACCATAATCGGCATAAGAATACAAAGTGACAAAATACACAAACATGTTTGGAGCCATAAGCCATATAGTACCAATTTAATATCTATCATGTAATAGAAACAAATATATATACCAATAGTGGACCCTACGAACATTATAACCTATCCGGTGAGAGTCACTTATAGTAAGCTAGTTAAGATTCCAAAAATGAATAAAGAATACATCAAAATGTCTAGTCATAAAACAACAAAGCAGCTACCATAAGCAATCTTTCATTTATATGTGTTAATCCAATATATGTGGTTCGAAGTGCACGCATACAGTTATATCTACAAAAACTTGCAAAAGTTCTAATCCATGAAACCACTAGATGCAAAAAATTAGCACTATTAAATTGATTGGTAATAACCAGAATTATTCAGAACAATAAGCCCAGTTTGCAATTCAGAGGTGGAGTGAATCAAGGAGAAATCAGTGGGATTGGATGCTTGGATGTAAACTCTATAAATTGAGGCATTGGCCTAATGAGAATTTGCTGGTTTTTGATTATCCATACCTACATTAAGCTATCAATTAATTGCTCACTAATCATGTGTTAGTTATTATCTAATCTCTTTGTTAACGATGTTGATTCTAGCATTTGATCCACCATAGCTCATCACATTGCTGCAAATTTAACATGGTATCAGAGCCTAGCCTAGAATCCATTAAATTTATGAGCCCATTATCTAACTAATTAGGATTAGTAGATGATTAAGAAATAATCACTCTTTTAGTTGTTTTCAAGTAGCCCACTGCACCCCCAGCCAGTGGAGGGGCTTGGACTATGAGTTTAGGAACTTGAGGCACTAATCGCGGACTATAAGAGGGAAAATTGGTATAGGGTCCAGGTGTGCTAGGAGTATTCACTTGAGGGCTGTAAATGTGAGAGAACCTATGAAAAGGTGAGAAGTATCTATTGGGAGAGAATAAAGGGTAGAATGAGGAGATTTAGGAGGTGTGGAGATATTTTGGGAGAGGTGGAGTGAATCAAGCAAAAGAGGTGGAGTGAAGCAAGGCTAGGAGTATTCACTTGAGGGCTGTAAATGTGAGAGAACCTATGAAAAGGTGAGAAGTATCTATTGGGAGAGAATAAAGGGTAGAATGAGAAGATTTAGGAGGTGTGGAGATATTTTGGGAGAGGTGGAGAGAATCAAGCAAAAGAGGTGGAGAGAATCAAGCAAAAGAGGTGGAGTGAATCAAGGAGAAATCAGTGGGATTGGATGCTTGGATGTAAACTCTATAAATTGAGGCATTGGCCTAATGAGAATTTGCTAGTTTTTGATTATCCATGCCTACATTAAGCTATCAGTTAAATGCTCACTAATCACTTGTTAATTACCATCTAATCTCTTTGTTAATGATGTTGATTCTAGCATTTGATCCACCATAGCTCATCACATTACTGCAAATTTAACACTACCCACCATACCCAATGTTACCTTTGATGTACTTTAACACTCACATCCTTGCCTTCCACCAATGGTCCTCTCGGACTTAATTTTAGAACTTGCTAAGGATAAAGTTGATGGGGTAAGGTGTGTATTATGCATAAAGATCAAACTCCCCAACTTCTAGCAGTCCTTCATATCCATAAGTGGAGAAGAATATTCCATATAAAGCTTTGGATCAACCTTCATGGGTACTACTGATTAAATGCCTTCAGAATTTCTCCTGCATACTTTACTGAGAAAAGAAGATTCTATCTGACCCTTACCATACCTCAATCCCCAAACCAAAATGTATGAGCCCAAGGTCTGTTATTTCAAACTCTAAATGCAACATCTCCTATGTCTATTGGATCTTCTCTTCATGGTCTTCCCCATCATAATGAGGTTGTCCACATATATAGAACAATGATCATGTACGTGTCTTGCTTAGAGAAAATAAATGATTATGTACATGTCTTGCTTAGAGAAAATATATAAATTTGCATCTGATGGGATTTTAGAAATAGTACCATGCACGAGGGGCCTATTTCAGCTCGTATAATGCCTTTCGGAGTCTCCACACTTAGTTTTCTGAATCGAGTTTCTCAAACCTAGGTGGTTGTGCTACATAAACCTAGGTGGTTGTGCTACATAAACCTCCTCCTTGAGATGGCCATTTAAAATGCTAACTTCACATCTATTTGCAATACTAGCCAGTGCCATGAGCGGCCAAGGCTAGTACTATATGAATAGTGGTCAATCTAGTTATGGGGGTGAATGTCTCCTAAAATTCAAACTCTTTGATCTATGGAAAACCCTTCACCATGAGCCTTTCCTTGTATTTATCTAATGTACCATTGACTTGTACTTGGCCTTCCAAATCCATGGTACCATAATAAGCAAAGGGAGTGGTACATGGGTAAGGGTAACTCCATCTCTTTCCCTTTGTTTTAGAAGAAAATATCTATTGGTAGCTTCTAGTCAAGGACATACACAATAGGAGAGGGGGGAATGTCATATCTTGGGGAGCCCTCTTATGTAGAGAATCAAGGAGCTCTGGGTTCCCTCTTTGACGAAGAAAAAGTGTAGTGTATACTATGTTCTAAGCCCAAAAGGGTCTTTCCATTATCATTCTTTTCCATCTAGACTCATTTTAGGACCCCTATAGAGACACCTACACATATATGTAAATATGATTGGTTCACATAAAGTGGTTGCATAACAAGTTTATGATACCATTGATAATTGCATATGTATCTGGTAGAGACACATTATTGGAGATTACATAATTGATGTGAGTGCAGGAGTCATTGTAAGTTTTGTTTGGCCGATAGAATACCATATTTGGTGTAGGTGAAAGTTACTACAGGTAAAAATGTTTGATAGTCTATCCCATATTGTGAGAAGTTGTAATAACTTCCAAACATGGAAGTTGAGGAAGATAAACTTCCTCATGGGCAAAAAATATTAGGAGTTTATTTTACAGAGGTGATAAGAAGGACCCTGAGCTCCTTGACAAGAATTCCACTCAACAACAAGTACAAGTCTTGAAAGCATGGTATGAGAGGGCCAATTATCTCTCTATTAGTGTGTCACAATCTATGGTTAGACATATACAGTATGTAGGGACACCTAAAGATGTATATACACCTAAAGATGTATATACCGTTTGTAGGGACACCTAAAGATGTATATACCGTTTGTAGGACGTAGCCAAGCTACCTCACACGTTGCCACCGCAACTCATCTGTACTCGACTTCTTATTGCTCCATGTCACAGCAACACTCCCCAATGAAAACATAAATCCACTGGTAGATCTCCTATGTGAGATGCTTCCTGCCCAATCTGCATCTGTGTACCCATATAGCTCCAATGGTACACCTCCTGCATAAAACAATGCATAATCAACAGTGGCCCTCAATACCGAAGTATGCATCACACACTATCAAGATGTGGTTTGCATGGAACCTGCATTCCAACAATGTTACTTATATGCTGATCGTGACATAGACCAAACTCCCCACAATCTTCTTGTACATAGTGGGATCCTCTAACACAACCTCCATCCGCACTAAGCTTGCCATTTTGATTTAATGGAGCCGAGATTGACTTACAATCAGCCATCCGATACTTGGACAACATGTCTAATACATACTGTCTCTGTGAGACAGCCAAATACCCTCAAGCGTGCGAATGACTTCAATTCCCAAAAAGTAGCGCAGATCTCCCAAATCCTTCATCTCTCAAAATTCTTTTTCAGAAGAATTTTCACATGCTCAATCTCGTCCAAGTTTTCACCCCCAACAATAAGATCATCTACATATATGGTGATGATCACAATACCCTTATCACTCTTGCGCACATACAAAGAGTGATCTACATGAAAACCAATAGTGACAAGATACTCAACAATCTTGTCCTGCCATGCTCGTGGAGCTTGCTTCAGCCCATACAAAGCCTTCTGAAGCTTACACACATACTCCGGGTTACCTATATCCTCAAAACCAGGTGGCTAATCTATATACACTTCTTCTTACAAAGTAGTGATGCAAGAACGCATTTTGATGTAAAAACTAGCCTTTAGTTGCAACCAACGCAATCACAACTCTCACAGCTGCCATCTTTGCAACCGAGGCAAATGTATCCTCATAATCAATCCCATGTGTCTGTGCATATCCTTTGGCTACCAATCTAGCCTTGTACCTGCTTACGCTACCATCACTATAATGTTTCACCTTATCACCCACTTACAACCAATAGCTTTCTTGCCTTCAGGCAATGGCACCAAATCCCAAGTCTCATTTCCATACAATGCATCCATCTCCTCATCCATAGCTTTCTCCCAACACACATTTCCAATAGCCTCATTAAAACATGTGGATTCTACAACCTATACAACTTTTGCCATATAAGCATAGTGATGTGCCACATAACCATCATAAGTCAACCTCTACACAGGGTTTTTGACTCTTCTAGATCTTCGTAACTTTGTATTCATTGCTTCCATAGCCTTCTTGACACCAGGTGTCCTCATTGCTAGAATCCCAAGTTCCTTATCAAGGCTCATCTTCGAGCCACTAGACTCTGCATCAACAAGAGAATGCCTTACAGAAATATCAGGCATACCAAGGGGCTCAAGCACTTTCTCTTTGTCTTTATGTGATGCACCAACTATATTTCGAGGACTAGTATTATAACGTAGCTAGCCACTCCATGGTCTATCAACAAAACCACTAGATGAGGACTCTTCTGGTCCACTCAATGACTGTGATTGCTGACTTGCATTTTGTGCAACCCTGTTTCCACTTACATCAGCCCTAACAACATCTTTTTCAACAGCATACTAGCTACTCATCTCATCAAATACAACATCCTTGCTTACCCTCAATGCACGTGTAGCAGGACTATAGCATCTGCTGTATCCCTTTTGCTTAAGGGAATACCCAATAAACACACATTTTTCTACCTTTGGATCAAGCTTGGTACATAACTCATCTGGCACATGCACATATGCAATACATCCAAAAACTTTCAAGTGAGACAAATTAGGTTTCTTACCAGTAAACTTCTCCTCTTGCATCACATCATGTATGGCTGCAGTAGGAGTCTTGTTCATGATATAAACTGCTACAGACACAACCTCGGCCCAATAGCTATGCGGCATATTCTTCTCTGCCATCAATGCCCGTGCTATCTTGCAATGTGCTTGTTTTTCTGCTTAGCAACTCCATTTTGTTGCGGAGCGTATCTACATGTACATTGTCTCTGAATGCCATTCTTTTGCAAGAATTCAGCAGGCAGCAGAGAACTCATTAGAGAAGTATTCTCCCCCTCTTCAAATGCTTTCTTGTCTGTTTTTCAACAATCACTCAAAAATTCTGAAAAATGAGTTGACACTTCACTGTTCTCCTTCATGAAATACACCCACACTTTCCTCGTGGTGTGGTCATCAATGAATGTTATGTAGTACCTAGAGCCACCCATACATCTGAATGCACAACATCTAGTACATTCCTGCTCACATTTCTATCATGTAAAATACATCCTTTGTTTGCTTTCCAAATTGACATGCTTCACATACTTTCTGCATACCTTCAACCTTAAACTTAGGCAGCCTTGTCACAATTTCTTTAGTCTGCATAGACTTCATTCTTTGCACATTTACATGCCCAATTCTCTTATGCCAAATTTCTGTATCTGCAACAACTCCTAGACCATTTGCAAACATTGCAGCACTCACTTCAGGCATATTCAATATAAACATTCTGCCCACTCTGTTGCCTTTTGCAACCAACCTACACTTATCTTTAAAGTCTTCTACATAACAACCACACCATCAGGGTTAAAATCGGACCTGCAAACCTTGCTCAATCATCTGGCCAACTGAAACCAGATTTTTTGTAATGTTCGGAACATGAAGTACATTTGCAAGGTACTTCACTTTACCATCTTGCATAGACAATGGCACATCTCCACAACATGGGCAATTGAATGAGCAGTATCATCCCCTGTTGTTTCAATGAAACCCGGTCTTTCAAGACTCTTCATTTCCTTAAACCACTCACCATGACTTGTTATGTGGTTCAAAGCACCTGAATTGCCTGAAGGCAAGAAAGCCATTGGATGCAAGTGGGTGTACAAAGTAAAACATAACAGTGATGGAAGCATAAGCAGGTACAAGGCTAGATTGGTAGCCAAAGGATATGCGCAGACATATGGCATTGATTATGAGGAAACTTTCAGCTCGGTTTCGAAGATGGCAACAGTGAGAGTTGTGATAGCAGTGGTCACGTCAAAGCAATGGTCTTTACATCAGATGGATGTAAAGAATGCATTCTTACATGGGGATTTGTAGGAAGAGGTGATATGCTGCAACCATATGAGGATGTGAGTCACCCCGAGCATGTTTGCAGGTTGAAGAAAGCCTTATATGGTTTAAAACAAGCACCAAGAGCATGGTCTGACAAGATTTTTGAATATCTTGTCACTATTGGCTTTCATGTAGCCAATGCAGATTTCTCGCTGTATGTAAGACACAGTGATAGAGGGGTTGTGCTTGTTGTCATCTATGTAGATGACTTGATCATTACGGGAGACCATGATGCAGAGATCTTTGATGTAAAGATCTTTCTTAGATAGAAGTTTGAGATGAACAATCTGGGGGAGGTCAGATATTTCTTGGGCATTGAGGTGATTAGGTCACCCCATGGTATTGGATTATTGCAGAGATAGTATGGCTTGGACATGTTGTCCAAGTATGGTATGACAGGCTGTAAGCCTATCTCAGTGCCATTGGATCAGAATGGCAAGTTGAGTGTAGATTCAGGAGAGATTTTGGAGGATCCTACTATGTATAGGTGCATAGTAGGAAGCTTGATCTACATGACGATCACGAGACCAGATTTGAGCTATCCTGTTGGGTTGGTGAGTCAATTTATGCAGTTCCTCGGAAGCCGCATTTGGATGCATTGAGACGCATACTGAGGTATGTGAGGTCTACTTTGCATTGTGGACTATTTTATGAAACTGGGACAGAGATATGTGTACATGGGTACACAGATGCTAATTGGGCTAGTAGTATCTCAGATAGAAGATCTACTAGTGACTTCATGTTTTCTTTGGGGAGTGCTGCTGTGACTTGGAGCAGCAAGAAGCAGCCTATGGTTGCTCTATCCAGTACTACAGAGGCCGAGTACAGAGGTGTTGCTATGGCAGCATGTGAGGTAGCTTGGTTGAAAAAGCTACTTGCAGATTTGGGTCTATCAGTGTGGATAGACAAGTTGTCATTTTCTGTGACAACATTAGCAGTATACAGTTGGCCACCAGGAACCCTGTTTTTCATGCTTGCACGAAGCATATAGAGGTCCACTACCATTTTGTCACAGAGAGAAGGTGTTGGTAGGAGACGTTGACCTTGTTTATGTCAGCACACAAGATCAGGTCGCTGACATCTTTACCAAAGCATTGGGTACAGAGAAGCTCCGTAGATTCAGGGCTTCGCTTGGTGTACATGAGATGGAGTTGAGCTCGAGGGGGAGTGTTAAGATATCGAGCTCATCTAGTGAGGTGATGGACACTAATGACCCGCTTGGGGGATAGGCCCCACACTTACACCACTGGCATGGTTGGTGAGATCATGGGTGGTATACGGCAGTGGGATGACAAGCTGTGTGACAGCCATTCTAGCTGGCATAGTTATAGCACCAGCTCATTTAGTTGGGTTCACACCATAGAGAACCCTAGTATGTATTTGGTTGAGTACCTTTTCATATGGTGTGTACTCTTATATTTGTATATGGTGTGTTGAGTGTTGTGTGAAGAAAAAGAAGATTTTCAGCCTCTCACCTTGTGTGTTCTCTTTTAGGGTTTTGTGAGTGTGTGTGTGCTTGCAAGAGCTCAAGCTCTCTTCTCCCCTGCATCTTTTCAATAGTTAGGAAGATGAAGGACATCCTAGTTGTTCCTCCTATAAGAAAACCTAGAGATGAAGTCAAAGTCACAAATTTCACATATGATAGAGATACAAGGCTTTATACTCATGTCATGAGTGTTGAGATGTCAAGCTCAACATGAGCTGACACTCATGAGGCACCTGCGTGACCATTCAACATTTACATCAATGGCAGGTTTGGTAGTTGGCACTGACATATCTTCGCTCTAGAGATTCTATAGTTGGACTACACCGACTATCAGTCCACTCCTACCCACTCTGTTGAGATATCGAGCTCGTCTAGTGAGGTGGTGGACACTGATGACCCGCCTGGGGGATAGGTCCCACTTACACCATTGGCATGGTTGGTGAGATCATGGGTGATATGCGGCCAGTGGGATGACAGGCTGTGTGACAGCCATTCTAGAGACTGGAATAGTTATAGCGCCAGCTCATTTAGTTGGGTTCACACTATAGAGAACCCGTGTATGTATTGGTTGAGTACCTTTCATATTGTGTGTACTCTTATCTTTGTATATGGTGTGTTGAGTGTTGAGTGAAGAGAAGAAGATATTCAGCCTCTTATCTAGATAGTGCCTTGAATGCTAGTAAGGGAATTTCGACATCCTTAGAATACTTGCTGTGATAGACAATAAAAATTTCATTGTCAATAGACGAGATGTAGTGTGCAAGAGCAGAATCTTGCCCCAGTCTTGCACGAGCAGCTCCACCACGTCCAAGGAAGCCGTCTACATCATCAAGCTCTATCTGCATTGACATAAAAGGCTTAACAACATGAACTCTTGGAAACATAAAAAGATAACATAAAATCTCCTAAGCCATCATTAAGCTCAATCTGCATTTATATATGGGATTGATTACCTTTTGTTTCTCATCCTCTTCCAACTTGGCCGCATCCCAAAGGTTAATGGATCCTTCTTCATTTTCTTGATCAAGCTGAGGCAAAGGCCCTCCACCAAAATCTGTAAGCCCCATCTCCTTTTGAAGACTCTGAAACTCCTCTTCACTCTAGGAATAGAAGCTTCTCTCTCTTTAGCTTTATCAAAGCATAAAGACATGGCCTCCAGAGCTTCTATGAAGTTCTCGGTAACCTCTGTGTCCAAAGCCAACAAATCCTCTTTATATTCATTCTCTACATCAAGTAATCCTCTGGCAGCTTCACAACCATCTGCTATAACTGCCAGGCAGTAATCTTCCCTAAAATTACAAAGCTTTTAAATATGGAAAAGAAGCAAATAACTCTTCCCAGTTATATGGAAAAGAAGCAAATAACTCTTCCCATTTATAAGGAAAGAGGGAAGCCCAGGGATGAGAAAATTTGACTCTATGCGCTCTCCCTGCATAGAGCCCTCTCCCTGCATATAGAACAGCCCTCATCAATGACTGTAGATGCCTTCTGTGCTTAGAATGCAGTCATCATTAGATAAAAGGTCCATGACCTCTTCGTCTTCTACAGACTCACTTTTTAAAATAAAAGGCTCTTGTGGAGCATTCTCACTCTGCAGTTTGTTCTCTGTTCAAACAAGCTTATCGCACCGTGGAAGGGAAACACTGTGAAGGAAAATTTTATCTCTACTCCACCCTTTTTTGAAAGTCATCTTCCACGGTGTGATAAGGAAGTTTCTTCTCTGTCCGAACAAGCTTATCGCACTGTGAAGGAAAATTTATCTGATTTGTGATTTTTATCTCTACTGCACGTCCCATTTTGAAAGTCACTTTCCACGGTGTGATAAGGAAGTTTGTTCTCTGTCCGAACTCGCTTATCGCACCATGGAAGGGAAAAGGAAAAATTTGTGTGATTTTTTATCTCTACTGAAAGTCACCTTCCACGGTGCGATAAGAAAGTTTGTTCTCTATCCGAACTCGCTTATCGCACCGTGGAAGGGAAAAGAGAAATTTTGTGTGATTTTTATCTCTTATGCATGCTTCTAAAAGTCACCTCCCACGGTGCGATAAGGAAGTTTGTTCTCTGACGAACATGCTTATCGCACCGTGGATGGGAATTTTTTTTATGATTTCTATCTTTACTGCAATGCACCCTTTTGATCAATGTCCACTTATGTCCACTTATGGCAATCCTCTTTTTGAATGATTTTAGTATTGTTGATGATGGCTCGTAATAGACAATGAGAAAAGTTCCTTTAGTTCCCCCGGTCAAACTCACACGAAAGATCATAACAGTTGTTAGCAGGGTCAGGTATAGGTTTGATAAAATTATTACTCCCTTGCCCAGTCACGTCCCCAAGTCCATTACAGAGGACTCGGAGGTTGGTAAGACAGAAAGACTTGAAGGGTGAGAAAAGAGAACAAAATGTTGATGTAAGAGAATCTTTAAAAGTGGATGAGAGTTTATCCAACCTTCTACAGAGTTAGAGAAAGAGAATGATGAGAGGCTTGCAAAAGTACCTGGGTAACTCATTTGTAATGTATCCTTCACAATGGAAGATGATTACTACGGTCTGTATTTTCTAAAGCTTTGTATGTATTTTCTTTTTTTCTAAAGCTTTTCTTCAATTTTAGGGGACTTTTGAAATCCCTTCTACCAAACTAGGCAAAGGAGATATTCATTTGTGATCCCCTTGTGTCATTAGTCCTTTCTCACCCTAGGAGGAACACCTCAGATATTATTCCATATTTCAAAGGATTGAATCGAAGGGCGTGCAATTTTGTGGTTCTGCTATATGAAGAGAAGTAAGCACCCACTTTATTTATTTTATGTTTTATCATTGTTGTTAATATAGTCTCATGTATTTATTTTCTAGTTTTTATCATTATTTAGATTTATTTTTCTCAAATGGCAGAGGGCATTGGAGTGGCTACATTATTAATTTGGTGAAGTGTGGAGTTCCATTCATGAATAGCATGGTTGGAATGCACGGAGAATGTAAATTGTAAGTACTACTTTGTATGATTTATAGCATACTACTTAAGTTCTTTTAATTTTAAACATTGAAATTTTGTTATAGGGCATCTAAGAGAGTGGTTGCTACCATTGAAGCTATGTATCCTCAGTTAAAAAAGGAGACAGTATATAAATTTTTAAATCAACCCATTCCTCTTCAAAAGGATTCACACTCTTGTGGGTGGTATGTTATTGCTAATGTATGGAAATTCATTCTTTCCAAGTACACTGAACTTAATAGCAGTGTAAGCTACGTTATTCGTTCTCCCATTTTTGTTGCTTTCACCTCTTTTACAATATTCAATTTTGAGCCATTTTTATTTTTAATGCAGTCTCTTGGTACGCCTAATTTTTAGTTGTGGAGCGTACGGGCAAAGGCGATTAATATTATACTTAACAATGCAATCACCGAAAGATCTTGACTCGCCATGTTGAAAAGGTGAAATAGGTGAAGCCTCTACATCAAAGAAGAAAAGAATGCCTATGCATTCACCTTTTAAGCATTTTATCTTTAAGCAAGGAACCCCTGAGAAGGTTGGCAAAAAGGGTACTCTGAAGAAGAAGCTTCGATTGGCAGGCAAGAAGGCTTCTACAGAAGAAACCCAGACAAAGGATGTGGATGCAGGGCCATAGACAGAGAATCCTGAGGACATGGAGCCCCAACAGCCCTAGCCTGCAGATCTTTATTAATACATTTCATTTTGTAAAGATTCTTCTTGATACGAGTTTTTTTCTCATATCTTTGTTTTTTTAAATATCAAGAATTCTTATTGAACCCCTCATATTTTAGCAATTTAAGACAGCTTTAAAAATAATTTACGAAAAAATTGAGAGAGAGAGAGAGAGCAAAGTATAATACGAGTACACAGATAAATTGAAATGTCACAAGATATTTTCCATTAACATTGCGACTTAAACTTTTTTGAGCCCAAGTCCTCAATACAAAACATTCCTAAAATTCCTAATCATCCTGTCGAGTAGGCTTTTCTTCAGTTGGCTTGTTTTGGGTCTTCTGAAGGATTGTTTGATACATGGCTTTGGCTTCAGCTACTATCAGTTTTTCTACATTTTCATGGTCTTTCAGACTATTTTCAGAGCACATGACGACAGATTTATCATCTGTATCCCCAACAGAGGAATACACCGAGTCATCTTCTTGTGAGACTGGAGGGGGATAAAATTGAGTCTTATTTTAGGGATCCATCAGTCCAGCCCAACCACTTTATTGATAGGATCCATTTAGAAAGTTGGTTATGTTTTGCCCCGGGTACCAAGGAAAAGAGTTCCCAGGCCCCCTAGCCGACGCCTCAAGCAAAATTCAAGATAGTCACACCACTTACCTAATATGAAATTGCCTTTTTTCATAGATTTAGCTGTCTTTAAAACAATCTTTTGATGAAACCATAGTATCATTGATCATAATCCTCCAAAATATCTAGCTTGAAATCCAATTTCCAATCATTCCTTCATCGATGTTTCTATGGCATCATTGGCAACCAGAATGCTCACCACCTGCTCATTGAGGGGCCTTCTCGATAGTTCCTAGCTCATAGTACCCGATAATATAATCACATAAGAAAAATCCAGGTGGACTCTCCATTGTTGAAGATCAATAAGATCAACCAACAAGATCCATATAAAAGATCCATGGACTCATTCGTCGAAGCCCAGCAAGGCCAATCAACCAGATCCATGCCCATGTTCAGAAAAGAGCTCCAACTCATTGTTCCATTTTCTTCCTCAAGGCACGCGTGGGTATCTTCGGTGACCCAGAGCTCGAGCACCGTATGGTTAGCATCCTCTAGGCTCCTTTGCAAGTCACCTAGCGCTTCACTCATAGGCCGCATCCTTGGTCCCTCATCCACCATACCGAAAGCTCACCGTTTTAATCGAACCGAGGCTGGTCAATACCTCCGCTGATCGTGCCATGCGAGACGTCCTTCATTGACCTCTCCGTTAGCTAGTTGCAACCTTATCACATAGGTCCTCTCACGACCTCAATCTACAAGATAGTCAAAATGCTTCCCATACAGTTGGCCAAGAATCCAGTTTTCATGTGCAGACCAAACACATAGAGGTCCACTATCACTTTGTCAGAGAGAAAGGATAACACAATATCTTTTTCCATTTCTGAGGGGGGGATGATTACAAGAGACTGAAGGGGAGGTTCTTACACCTGTACATCTCAAAATCTAGGGGGGAGGAATCTTGCATCCTACCCCACTTAAAAAACGTGAGATGTTCTCATCTCACAGCTGGAGGATAATCTCTTAGTTCTATTTCTTCTTCTATTACTTCCAACGTTACTGCCTTGGAAGTAGATGGCAAATTTGGGAATATCTCTCTTTGACTTCCCCTATTCTAGGGCGGAGGTCTTGCATTACTTTGCATTGAAGCTGGGGGTTGGTTAGAGGGTCTACCTCTCGGGTTTCCCTGATTTTGACGGAAAGGAACCTGATTACTTTGGAAGGAAGGAGATGGAGTCTGGAATCTTGGTCCTTGACTTCCCTACCCTGAAAACCTTGATCCAAAAGGAGTTGGGCAATCCATACTGCGATGTCCATATCCTTGATAGTTATAGCATTTAACTTCTTTGTTCAAGGAAGGAACTTCTGAAGTTGAATTCTAGGGGATTGTGTTTCGCGAAAAAGACCTTTCTTCCATTCTAGAACTTTCCATATCCTAAGTTTGACCTTGTTGTCTCTTAGGCACTGGAAAGTTGAAATCACCTTCAAGAGCTAGAAATCTTTTGAAAGATGATGGTGCTAGCTTCGACGCGGGACCTTGACAACAAAGGCCTTTGCAAAATCTTTTGCCATCCATACAGCTTCAACCATAGAAACTGGCTTGGCATTCCTCACCAGGGTATTCCAGGGTTCGTTCATTCCTCAAATGAACCTAGCCCCATTAGTTGGTCGTCATCCAGCGGTGGTGAGTACTTGAGGAGGAGAGCGAACGTTTGATGATACACTTCATTAGTTCTGCTCGCCTAGGTTAACTCTAAGAATTTGTTCATCCTGGTTTCCAAAAAGCCGGGAGGACAAAATCTCTTCCTTAGGTAAATCTTGAGATCGTTCCATGTCTGGGTGTTCCGAATCTAGATGGTTTGTCTTGCAGTGGTTTCTCCATGCCACTCAGGTTGTTTCTACTATCTTCAGCCTTGCAAGAGCCATTTTACTCTTCTCGTTATACCCGATGACATCGAAGTATTCTTCCATTACTTCGATCCACTTCTCCACAACCTCGCAAGTTTTCCCCTTCACCCTTGAAAGACCGAGACGAGTGAGCTCTATGAAGAGCTTTATGAACATCCAGTTCGAGCTCTTTCTCATCAAGTTGGGGGTTAACATTCCTACCATGATGACCTCGATCCATGATCCTATCAATACGAAAACTCTTGTTAAGTCCCTTTTTCCAAATTAACCAAGACGTTCAGGTGAAAAGACCTCTTTATTTATAATTCGAATCCAACTTTAGATCCAACCGATTCTGGGGTTTCTTAAAGTTTGGTCAACCCTCACAGAATCCTTGCATAAAGATCCCTTCTACAAGAAGAACATACAGAACTCATTATCAGAGAATAGTTCATTCATATTCTCAACACAATAATGGTCCATTAGACAAAAAATTCCATCTGAACATTCCCCACGGGAGTTTCATTTATGCAAGTTCTTAATTTGACATTTCTTGATTAGGTCTACTGGGTCAAAGATCAAACAGTAACAATCTTTCAGCGCACGATCGAATAATCTCATAGTGACCTGCTGAAAGTCATAATTGTCTTTCAATTACTAACATCATCACTGGGATTCTCTCCATTCATCCTCATTGTGGCTTTATTCAACTTATCTTCTTTCAAGTAGAATTCAGAAATCATCATCTCTCAATCAGAATCTGATTCAATTCTTCCATAGAACAAGGATTATCTGTGATTTACTTCAATTATCGTAACTTAACAAAATTGAGTCTTATTTTAGGGATCCACGAGTCTAGCCCAATCCCATAGGTTAGCCAACTGCCCAACCATTGTATTGATAGGATCTATTTAGAAATTTGGTTATGTTTTGCCCCGGGTACTAGGGAAAAGAGTTCCCAAGCCCCCTCGCACTTCAAGCAAAATTTAAGATAGTCACACCACTTACACACCCAATATGAAATTGCCTTTTTCATAGATTTAGCTGTCTTTAAGACAAACTTTTAATGAAACCATAGTATCACTGATCATAATCCTCCAAAATATCTAGCTTGAAATCCAATTTCCAGTCATTCCTTCATCGGTGTTCCTAACTATGGCATCATTGGCAAAACCAGAACACGCAGCACTTGCTCACTCAGGGGCCTTTTCGATAGTTCCTAGCTCATAGTATCCAAAAATATAATCACATAAGAAAAATCCAAATGGACTCTCCATTGAAGATCAACAAGATCAACCACCAAGATCCATATAAAAGAGCCATGGACTCATCCGTCGAAGACCAGCAAGGCCAATCAACCAGATCCATGCCCATGTTCAGAAAACAACTCCAACTCATTGTTCCATTTTCTTCCTCGACATACGCGTGGGTATCTTTGGAGACCCAGAGCCCGAGCATCGTATGGTTAGCACCCTCTAGGCTCCTTTGTAGGTCACCTAGCGCTTCACTCATAGGCCGCTTCCTTGATCCCTCATCCATCGTACCAGAAGCTCACCATTTTAATCAAACCGAGGCAGGTCAAGACCTCGGCCAAGACCCTGCCACACGAGACGTCCTTCATTGACTCTTCGTCAGCTCGTTGCAACCTTATCACATAGGTCCTCACAACCTTAATCTACAAGATAGTCAAAATGCTTCCCAGCATTCTTGAAATAAGACAGTCTTTTAAAAACAGGTTTCATATAAAATTACAGTTTCCAACAATTCCCATCTTTCCACATCGTTCCAAGTCATTTCTCATTATTCGACATTCTTCTACATTAATTCACATCGCACATTCCACATCCATTCATATCCATTCCCATCGTCCTACATCCATTCTCATCCATTTACATCCACTCATATCATATAACATCCATTCAGATCCATTCATCTCATATAACATCCATTCAGATCCATTCATCTCACATCACATCTATCGCACATTCCACATCCATTCATATCCATTCCCATCGTCCTACATCTATCCATCCACATCACATCACATCCATACATATCTCATCAAATCCATTCACATCCATCCACATCACATGACATCCATTCACATCCATCCACGTCACATCACATCCATTCACATCACATCACATCCATATCTCATCACATCCATCCACATCACATCACATCCATTCACATCACATCACATCTATATCTCATCACATCCATTCACATCCATCCACATCACATCACAACACATCCATTCACATCCATCCACATCTCATCACATCCATCCACATCACATCACATCACATCCATTCACATCCATCCACATCACATCAAGTCCATTCAGATACATCCACGTCTCATCAAGTCCATTCACATCCATCCACATTTTATCATTCACATCCATCCACATCTCATCACATCCATTTACATCCAGATCCACATCACATCACATCCATTTACATCTATTCAGATCCACATCACATCACATCCATTTACATCTATTAAGATCCACATCACATCACACCCATTTAGTACGGTTACTCTACTTTCGATAGTGATAGGACTTTTCTTAGTTTCTACCAATTTCTTTGGCTTAGTTGAAGGTAACTTTTTCTTCATTCCATTAAATCTACGTATCAGAGTGTTGTTTTGAAGGTTTAAAAAGAAAAAATGAACCTTATCAAATAGTAAAAACTCATAAAGAGTATTTACGTATTGTGTTTTAATTCCTTACGCTTCATTAATGAGGACTAAATCTAAACTTATGTTTACTTCTTGGATCCTTGATCCTCTTAGGGATTCCAGATTTCCTTTTCTGATTAAGAATTATCCAAGTTTTCTCGATAGATATTTTCATATTCTTTCTCAAATTTCTCAAAATAAGATATATAAAACATTCTTTTTTTAAATAAAATATTCAAGGGATTTACAAAAATCAATGCTACCCATATTTCTCAATAAAAATGATAATACTCAGAATTCCACTTTTGATAAATACTCATTTTTTGAACTATGACAAAAGTTACTCTTTTAACATTTAATTGTTTGGATCTCGAATATCATGGGAATTCCTCTTTTAACATTTAATTGTTTGGATCTCGAATATCATGGGAATTCCTCTTTTTACATCAAATTCTTATGCATAAAAATAAATTTATCAAAAATTTCTCTTTTCTCTTAATTAAATATTCATGCATAAATACTAAAAAAGTATTTTTCCATAGATGTCTTAATCCCAAGATACCAGATGTGTAATTCTCAAAAAATGAAGATCTCAGATATATCTATCCAGAGTGCCTTTAGATGTGGCGCTATGATAAGTATTATAGTTTTGAACTTTTCATGGGGATACAATGAAAGAAGCAAGTTCACCCTTGCTCGTCTAAAAATCGTAAGAAATGCCGAATTAGTTGGAAGCACTATTGTCAATCTAACCACTGGAACTAGAATCAGTTTATGAGATGCCATGAAAGTACACCTTCGTGAAAGGTTTTGTCCTCTAGGATTTCGAGAGGATAAAATGAATGAATTTTTTTTAGCTAACCCAAGAAGGGAAGACCCTATGATAAAATCAATCTTTCTACATAAAATATCTAAACCTAGAATATGGTAGGAATTCCTCTTTTAGTATTATGCATAAAAATAAGATATGTATTTTTTTTTGAAACATTTCCCATAGCTTCTGCTATTATTTACTGATAATTCGCAATTTTTCTACTTGAATAAAATTTTGTAATGAAAATATGATAGAAGTTCTTCTTTTAAGCTTAAAATTAAACTATATATACATATCATAATTTTAACCATAATTATAAGCATAATTATGATTATTTTTCTTGTTTAAGTTAAATTAAACATTCCTCTTTTTCCAATTTGTTAGGATAATACTTTTCTCATTTAGAATGAGTTAAAGTAATTTTTATCTACTCATAAACAATCTAAACAGAAATAACCATTATTTTTACTAACATAAAATCATGAAAATATCAATTCTTAATCTCTATCTCATCAAGCCTAGAGTTTAGTTTTGAAATAAGAGATTATCATTGAGAAACATTGATTTGCTAAAGATTTAGCCATAAAGATGAGTACTCTTTTTTAGAGAGAGATTTACTTAAGGATGGCATTATAATTAAGTATAAAGATTAACTTAATTCTAATTAGACATTAAGAATCTTAGGGAAAGCTTTATTTGAACAAAAACCATCATTTTGAAAGCTTCTCAAGCTTGAGAGGGGTTGAGAAGAAGAAATTCATTGAGATAATTGAAAAAACCATAAAAATTAGTCTTACCTCTAAGTTTGGCTTGACTCTTTAGTGAAGCCCCCAAGAAATCAATTGGCCACCAAGAGGAGAGTTATTGGAGAGAGAGAGAAGCTCCAAGATCCCCAAGAGAAGAGGAAAATTAAGGGATAATAGAAAAATGCTTATTTTAAGATAATACTCGCATGGTATAGCTCAAAGATGAAAATACAAAGGAATGAGGGTATATTTATAGGTGAGGGAGGCCACTAACCAAGTCCAACTGGGTTCTAGAGCCTTCCAGCTTTAGTTTGATCCAATTTGGACAAGATTTGGATCAATTTGGCTCCCTTTTTTATCAAGTTTGCTCCAAGAGAGAGGAGTGATAAAAATATCACATTTGTTTGAAATAAAACACCCAAGAAATGATGATGATGAAGGTTAGTTTTTAACTAATAAACCTTCTACTCAGTCAACTCTTCATCTTATGCGAGCATTTACTCATTTTTGGGTATTTTCTTTTATTCTTTGTATTCATCTCATCCCAACACTTGGATTAATCCTATTGGCCCATTGGAATCTTAATTGGACCATAATCCAAAAATTTCTAAAAATGTAGACCCTTAGACTAAGATCCCTTATACACATTTTCAATTAACTCAGAATGCACATTGGAAAGTTCATTTTAAACTTCTATTTCAAGGGAATCCATTTAAGACATTAGGAGAATTTTTGTATCCAAAGATATCTCAATTTTAATTACCTCTCTAGACATTTTCTCTCTCAAGGCCAAAATAGGGTAAAACAAGATCTTTTTCTATTTATGAGGGGGAATGATTATAAGAGACTGAAGGGGAGGTTCTTACATCTGTACATCTCAAAATATGGGGGGGAGGAATCTTACATCCTACCCCACTTAAAAAACGCGAGATGTCCTCATCTCGCAACTAGAGGATAATCTCTTAGTTCTCTTTCTTCTTCTATTACTTCCAGCATTACTGCCTTGGAAGTAGATGGCTGATTTGGGAATATCTCTCTTTGATTTTCCCTATTCTGAGGCGGAGGTCTTGCATTACTTTGCATTGAAACTGAGGGTTGGTTAGAGGGTCTACCTCTGGGGTTTCCTTGATTTTGATGGAAAGGAACCTGATTACTCTGGAAGGAAGGAGCTGGAGTCTAGAATCTTGGTCCCCCTGACTTCCCTGCCCTGAAAACCTTGATCCAATAGGAGTTGGGCAATCCATACTGCGATGTCCGTATCCTTTACAGTTATAGCATTTAACTTCTTTGCTCAAGGGTGGAACTTGTGAATTTGAATTCAAGGGGAATATGTTCCGCGAAAAAGAACTTTCTTCCATTCTGGAACTTCCCATATCCTGAGTTGGACCTTGTTGTCTCTAAGGCGGTGGAAAGTTGAAATCACCTTCTAGAGCTAGAAATCTTTTGAAAGATGATGGTGCTGGCTTCAGTTGTGGGACCTTGACAACAAAGGCCTTGGTGAAATCTTTTGCCATCCATACGGGTTCAGCCATAGAAACTGGCTTGGTGTTAATGCTTCACCAGGGTATTCAAGGGTTCGTTCATTCCCCGAATGAACCAATCCACCATCATCTGTTCTTCATCTTGCGATGGTGAGTACTTGAGGAGGAGAGCAAATGCCTAATGATAAACTTCAGTAGTTCTACTACTTCCTTGGGTTAACTCTAAGAATTCGTTCATCTTGGTTTCCAAAAATCCAGGAGGACATTTAATCTCTTCCTTAGGTAAATCTTGAGATCATTCCATGTCTGGGTGTTCCAATCCAGCTGGTTTGTCTCGTAGTGGTTTCTTCATGCCACTCTGGCTATTTCTACTATCTTCAGCCTTGCAAGAGCCATTTTACTCTTCTATACCGGTGACATCGAAGTATTCTTACATTGCTTCAATCCACTTCTCCACAGCCTCGCCCAAGTTTTTCCCTTCACCCTTGAAAGGTCCAGGCTGAGCTCTATGAAGAGCTTTACGAACATCTGGGTCAAGCTCTTCCTCATCAAGTTGGGGGTTAACATTCCCACTATGAAGACCTCAATCCATGATTCTATTAATACAAAAATTCTTGTTAAGTCGCTTTTTCTAAATGAACCAACACGCTTAGGTGAAAATACCTCTTTAGTTATAGTTCGAATCCAACTTCAGATCCAACTGATTCTGAGGTTTCCTAAACTTTGGTCAACCGTCACAAAATCCTGGGATAAAGATCCCTTCTACAAGAAGAACATACAAAACTCATTATCAGAGAATAGTTTATTCATATTCTTAACACAATAATGGTCCATCATACGACCGAAAATTCCATCTAAACATTCCCCACAGGAATTTCAGTTATGCAGGTTCTTAATTTGACATTCCTTGATTAGGTCTACTCGGTCAAAGATCAAACAATAACAATCTATCAGCATGATCGACTAATCTCAAAGTGATCTACTGAAAGTCATAATTGTCTTTTCGAGTTACTAACATCATCACTAGGATTCTCTCCATTCATCCTCATTGTGGCTTTATTCAACTTATCTTCTTTCAACCAGAATTTAGAAATCATCATCTCTCAATCAGAATCCAATTCAATTCATCAATTCTCAACTAGAATTCTAAAATCATATCAACCAGCATTCGAATTCATCATTTGGATAGCATTTTTGCTTATAACTTCAAGGTCTTAGATTTACTTATATTGCCAGTAAAGAGCTGCAGTTATACCCACGCTATATACAGGTAATCACGGTCCTTCGAACTATAAGGTAAATACCATCATATCTAGGCCTCAAGCAAGTTAGGGATTCCACACAATTGCGGTACTTCCATCTGAAGACCCAATTGTCAATTTATGAATCTTCATTTTGAATATTAATTTGTATGAATTTCATCACACAATTACAATCTTTTATTGGTAATTCATAAATGTTTGACATTTCTTGCTTCTTGGTTGATCAACTTTAGCCAATTCGCTATGATACCAGAGCTGAAAGATCCCTACCTCTTCCGCGCAACGAATTCAGGGGTGCTAGTAGCGGAAGTAGCACTTCTTGCGGCGTAGGAGGACACGTAGGAGGATAGAGTCTCCCACTCGGGGCCTCGCCCCCACCAATATCTGGAATAGAGACTAATCTCTCAGTTTTTCCAAAACCAAACCCGGAAAAACTTCCCCCGTCCAAAAGGCATAGGCGATTCCTCCAGGAAAACTTATTCTAACGTAGTCAAGAGTCTTAAATTACCCTTTTTCTTTCCAACCGAACCCGCAGGTCACATGGCCTGTTCAAGGGAGGAACTTGCACTTGGATCATAGAGACCAACACTTTTTTCCCCGTTAAGAGGCACAGTTGTTGATTCTGTTCTATAGAACAAAGATTATCTGTGATTTACTTCAACTATCGTAACTTAATAAAATCGAGTCTTATTTTAGGGATCCATTAGTCTAGCCTAACCCCATCCAATCCCATGGGTTAGCCAACCACCCAACCACTGTATTGACAGGATCCATTTAGAAATTTGGTTATGTTTTACCCCGGGTACCAAGGAAAAGAGTTCCCAGGCCCCCTAGCTGCACTTCAAGCAAAATTCAAGATAGTCACACCACTTACACGCCCAATATGAAATTGCCTTTTTCACAGATTCAGCTGTCTTTAAAACAATCTTTTAATGAAACCATAGTATCACTGATCATAATCCTCTAAAATATCTAGCTTGAAATCCAATTTCCAATCATTCCTTCATCCATTAATATCCATTCCCATCGTCCTACATCCATTCTCATCCATTTACATCCACTCACATCATATAACATCCATTCTCATCCATTTACATCCACTCACATCATATAACATCCATTCTCATCCATTTACATCCATTCCCATCGTCCTACATCCATTCTCATCGTCCTACATCCATTAATATCCATTCCCATCGTCCTACATCCATTCTCATCCATTTACATCCACTCACATCATATAACATCCATTCTCATCCATTTACATCCACTCACATCATATAACATCCATTCAGATCCATTTACATCCACTCACATCATATAACATCCATTCAGATCCATTCTCATCCATTTACATCCATTCAGATCCATTTACATCCATTCAGATCATATAACATCCATTCAGATCTATTCTCATCCATTTACATCCACTCACATCATATAACATCCATTCAGATCCATTTACATCCACTCAAATCATATAACATCCATTCAGATTCATTCTCATCCATTTACATCCACTCACATCATATAACAGATCCATTTACATCCACTCACATCATATAACATCCATTCAGATCCATTCATCTCACATCATATAACATCCATTCAGATCCATTCATCTCACATCACATCTATTCACATCCATTCAGATCTGTTCACCTCACTTCACATTTATTCACATCCATGCAGATCTATTCACATCATCACATCACGTCCATTCACATCCATGCAAATCTATTCACATCACATCACGTCCATTCACATCCATCCACATTCATTCACATCCATCCACATCATATCACATCCATCCACATCCATCCATATCTCATCACATCCATCCACATCACATCACATCCATTCACATCCATCCATATCTCATAACATCCATTCATATCCATCCACATCACATCACATCCATCCACATCCATACATATCTCATCACATCCATTCACATCCATCCACATCACATCACATCCATTCACATCACATCACATCCATATCTCATCACATCCATTCACATCCATTCACATCCATCCACATCACATCACATCCATCCACATCACATCACATCCATTCACATCCATCCACATCTCATCACATCCATCCACATCACATCACGTCCATTCACATCACATCACATCCATTCACATCCATCCACATCACATCATGTCCATTCACATCCATCCACATTTCACATTCATCCATCCACATTTCATCATTCACATCCATCCACATCTCATCACATCCATTTACATCTATCTAGATCCATATCACATCCATCCACATTTCATCATTCACATCCATCCACATCTCATCACGTCCATTTATATCTATCTAGATCCACATCACATCACATCCATTTACATCCATATCCCATCACATCCATTACATCTATTCAGATCCACATCACATCACATCCATTTAGTACGGTTACTCTACTTCCGATACTACTGATAGGAGTTTTCTAAGTTTTTGCCAATTGCTTTGGCTTAGTTGAAGGTAACTTTTTCTTGATCCCATTAAATCTACGTACTAGAGTGTTGTTGAAGGTTTAAAAAGGAAAAATGGACCTTATCAGAATTTTATAGTGAAAACTCAGAAAGAGCATTTACATATTATGTTTGCATTCCTTACGCTTCATTAATGAGGCCTAAATTTAAACTTCCGTTTACTTCTTGGATCCTTGATCCTCTTAGGGATTCTAGATTCTCTTTTCTGATTAAGAATTATCCAAGTTTTCTCGATGGGTATTTTCACATTCTTTCTCAAATTTCTCAAAATAAGATATATTCAATATTCTTCTTTTTGAATAAAAGAATCATGGGATTTACAAAAATCAATTCTACCCACATTTTACAATAAAAATTATAATACTTAGAATTCCACTTTTGATAAATACTCATATTTTGAATTATGCCAAAAGTTACTCTTTTAACATTTAATTGTTTGGATCTCGAATATCATCTCGAATATCATGGGAATTCCTCTTTTTACATCAAAATTCTTATGCATAAAAATAAATTTATCAAAAATTCCTCTTTTCTCTTAATTAAATATTTATGCATAAATACTAAAAAATATTTTTCCATGAGTATGATAAAAATCATTCTTTTTGCATAAAATATCTAAACCTAAAATATGGTAGGAATTCCTCTTTTAGTATTATGCATAAAAATAAGATATGTATTTTTTTCTGAAACATTTGTCATAGCTTCTGCTATTACTTACTGATAATTCTCAATTTTTCTACTTGAATAAAAACCTGTAATGAAAATATGATAGAAGTTCTTCTTTTAAGCTTAAAATTAAACTATATATACATATCATAATTATAACCATAATTATGATTATTTCCATTGATTAAGCTAAATTAAACATTCCTTCCTTTTTCAATTTGTTAGGATAATACATTTCTCATTTAGAATGAGTTAAAGTAATTTTATCTACTCATAAACAATCTAAAAATAAATAACCATTATTTTTACTAACATAAAATCATGAAAATATCAATTCTTAATCTCTATCTCATCAATCCTAGAGTTTAGTTTTGAATCAAGAGATTATCATTGAGAAATATTCATTTGCTAAAGATTTAACCATAAAGATGACTTCTCTTTTAAGAGAGAGATTTACTTAAGGAAAGCATTATAATTAAGCATAAAGATTAACTTAATTCTAATTAGACATTAAGAATCTTAGGGAAAGCTTGATTTGAATATAAAAACCATCATTTTGAAAGCTTCTCAAGCTTGAGAGGGGTTGAGAAGAAGAAAGTCACTGAGATAATTGGAAAAACCATAAAAATTAGACTTATCTCTAAGTTTGGCTTGATTCTTTATTTTAGTAGTAAAGCCCTCAAGCAATCAAATGGCCACCAAGAGGAGAAGAGAAAACTTCAAGAGTTGTTGGAGTGAGAGAGAAGCTCCAAGATCCCCAAGAGAAGCAGAAAATTAAGGGATAATAGAAATATGGTTATTTTAGGATAAGACTGGCATTGTATAGCTCAAAGATGAAAATACAAAGGAATGAGGGTATATTTATAGGTGAGGGAGGCCACTAACCAGGTCTAACTAGGTTCTAGAGCCTTCCAGCTTCAGTTTGACCCAATTTGGACAAGATTTGGATCAGTTTGGCTCCCTTTTTGATCTAGTTTGCTCAAGGAGAGAGGAGAGATAAAAATATCACATTTTCTTATGTTAAAAAACCCAAGCAATGATGATGAAGAGGGAGCCTAGCTCAAGTGGGATTCCCACCTTACTGAGGTGTGAAAAATGTATCATTTCAACTAAATATCTCATTTTTTAACTAAGATACCTTAGTTTTTAACTAATAAACCTTGTACTCAGTCAACTCTTCATCTTATGTGAGCATTTACTCATTTTTGGTATTTTCTTTTATTCTTTGCATTTATCTCATCCCAACACTTGGATTAATCCTATTGGCCCATTGGAACCTTAATTGGACCATAATCCAAAAATTTCTAAAAATGTAGACCCTTAGGGGGTAAGGTCCCTTATACACATTTTCAATTAATTCCTAATGCACATTGGAAAGTTCATTTTAAACTTCTATTTCAAGGGAATCCATTTTAGACATTAGGAGAATTTTTGTATCCAAAGATATCTCAATTTTTAATTACCTCTCTCTAGACATTTTCTCTCTTAAGGCCAAAACAGGGTAAAACAAGATCTTTTTCCATTTATGAGGGGGGAGTGATTACAAGAGACTGAAGGGGAGGTTCTTACATATGTACATCTCAAAATCTGGGGGGAGGAATCTTACATCCTACCCCACTTAAAAAATGTGAGATGTCCTCATCTCGCAGCTGGAGGATAATCTCTTAGTTCTCTTTCTTCTTCTATTACTTCCAATATTACTGCCTTGGAAGTAGATGGTTGATTTGGGAATATCTCTCGTTGACTTTTCCTATTCTGTGAGGCAGAGGTCTTGCATTACTTTGCATTGAAGCTGAGGGTTGGTTAGAGGGTGTAAGATCCCTGATCCCACTGCGCAATGAATTTGGGAGAGCTAGCACAGCGGAAGTAGCACTTCTTGCATGGGGCAGGGTCCCACACTCGGGGTCTCACCCACGGATATCCAGACAAGAGACTAATCCATCGGTTCTTCCAAAACCAAACTCGAAAAAACTTTCCTTGCCTAGAAAGCACGGGTGATTCCTCCAGGATAACTTTTCTCTAACGTAGTCAAAAGCCTGAACTAACTCAACTGATCTAACCAAACCCGTAAGTCCCATAGTCTAATCAGGCAAAAGATTGTACTTGGATCATAGAGACCAATGTTTTTTTCCTCATTGAGAGACACAGCCATTGATTCTTTTCCATAGAACAATTTTTATCCAGGATTTACCTCATCTATTGTACTAAACAGAAATTGAGTCTCGAATTACAGATCCATCAGTCCAGCCTAACCCCCTCGAGTCCCATGGGTTAGCCAACTGCCCAACCACTGTAGTGATGGGATCCAATTAGGAATTTGATTAGGTTTTGTCCCGAGTACTAGGGAAAAGAGTTCCTAGGCCCCCTAGTCGGATATTCATGCAAACATAAAACTAGTCACACCACTTACACACCCAATATGAACTTGCCTTTTTCACAGATTCAACAATCTTTAAAACAATTATTGAACAAAACCATAGTGTCACTGAACATAATCCTTTGATTATCCAGTTGAATCCTTATTTCCAAACATTCCTTCATCGGTGTATCTATGGCATCATTGGCAACCAGAACCCTCACCACCTGTTCACTCAGGGGCCTTTTCGATAGTTCCTAGCTCATAGTAACCGGCAATATATTCACGTATCAAAATGGAATCTCCGTTGAAGATCAGTAAGATCAACTAACGGATCCATATAAAAGAGCCATGGACTCATCCATTGAGGACCAGCAAGGTCAACCAACCAGATCCATGCTCGAATTTAGAAAACAACTCTTACTCCTTGTTCCAAAATCTTCCCCGACATACTTGTGGGTATCTTCGGTGACCCAGATCCTGAGCACTGTATGGTTAGCACCCTCTAGGATTCTTCGCAAGTCACCTAGCACTTCACTCATAGGCCGCTTCCTTGGTCCCTCATCCACTATACCGGAAGCTCACCATCTAAATCAAACCAAGGCTCGTCAAGACCTCGGCTGACCTTGCTACGCGAGACCTCCTCCGATGACTCTCCGTCATCAGCAGTTGCAACTTTAACAGATAGGTCTCCACGACCTCATTCACAAGACGGTCAAAATGCTTTCCCAACATTCTTGACATAAAACAGTCATTTAAAAATAGATTTCACATACAAATAGAGTTCCAATAATATTTCCATCTTTTCTCATTACTCCACATCCTTTCACATTAGACCCCATCTTTTCTCATCTTACCACAATTTTATTTTCTTCATCGATCCCTATCACATCACATCATTCCCACATCCAATCACATCATCCATACATCAATCCACATGTCAATCCACATCATCTAAATGTCCATCCACATTAATCCACATCAAATTATATCATCCACTCATCAATCCACATCAACCCACATCATCCATACATCATTCATACATCAATCCACATCATTTATACATGTATCCACGTCAATCCACATCATCCAAGCATCTATCCACATTAATCCACATCAATTTATATCATCCACTCATCAATCCACATCATCCACATCAATCCACATCAACCATACATCAATCCACACGTCAATCCACATCATCCAAACATCAATCCACATCATTCATACATCAATCCACATCATTTATACATCCATCCACATCCATCCACATGTCAATCCACATCATCTAAACATCCATCCACATTAATCCACATCAATTTATATCATCCACTCATCAATCCACATCATCCACATCAATCCACATCATCCATACATCAATCCACATCATTCATACATCAATCCACATCATCCAAACATCCATCCACATCAATTTATATCATCCACTCATCAATCCACATCAATCCACATCATCCATACATCAATCCACATCAATCTCCACACGTCAATCCACATCATCCATACATCAATCCACATCAATCTCCACACGTCAATCCAGATCATCCAAACATCAATCCACATCATTCATACATCAATCCACATCATCCATACATCAATCCACATCATTCATACATCAATCCACATCATTCATACATCCATCCACATCAATCCACATTATCCATACATCCATCCACATTCATTTCATAAGCATTCCCATTTTCATCTAATCACATCTTTTTCTATCTCATCACTTATTTCCTCATTTATTCTCATCAGGTGTCTCATCCACTTGCATCTACCCATACAACACATCACTTCACCACTTATCGTTCATTCACATCCCGATTCACATCACATCACATCCATTCACATCTCTTATCATTCATTCACAGCCCGATTCACATACTAACACATTCATTCACATCCTATATCATTCATTCACATCCCGATTCACATGCTAACACATTCATTCACATCCTATATCATTCAAATCTATCCAATTTACATCACATCTCATCACCTCAATTCTCGTTTATATCCATCACATTTACATCCACATGTATTCTCCCACATACATCCACATCCATACTTATCACATACACATCCACATCCATACTTATCACATACATCCACATCCATACTTATCACATACACATCCACATCTATCCTTTCACATACATCCACATCCATTCTTTCACATACATCCACTTCTATTCTTCACATACATCCACATCCATCCTTTCACATACACACATCCACATCCATTCTATCACATACATCCACTTCTATTCTTCACATACATCCACATCCATCCATCCATTTATTCACATTTATCTGATTCACATCACATCTCATCCTCATTGCATCTATTCTCATCACATCCATTCTCTATTCATTCCCATCTATCTAATTTGCATCCCATCTCATCACACCTATTTACCTCTCATTCTCATCACTTCTATTCCCATCACATCCATTCTCTATTCATTCTCATCTATCTGATTCACATCCCATCTCATCACACCTATTTACCTCTCATTCTCATCACTTCTATTCCCATCACATCCATTTATAGAATGTAAGAGAATTCTTATTTTTGATATAAAGATTCTTTACACATCTATTTATGCATAAGAACAACTTCAGTGGGAAATAACACTTTTATAAAAATCTATTTATGCATCTAATTATGCATAAATTCAATTTTAAGGAGAATAACACTTTCGAAATAAAAATAAATTTCTTTATGCCTCTTTCTATGCATAAAATCAAAATTGATGAGAATAACTCTTTTGGGAAAAAAAATTTCTTTATGCCACTTTCTATGCATAAAATCAAAATTGATGAGAATAACTCTTTTGAAAGAAAAATAAATTCTTTATGTATCTTTCTATATGCATAAAATCAAAAGTGATGAGAATAACTCTTTTGAAATAAAAATAAATTCTTTATGCATCTTTCTATGCATAAAATCAAAATTGATGAGAATAACTCTTTTGAATTAAAAATAAATTCTTTATGCAAAATTGACGAGAATAACTCTTTTGAAATAAAAATAAATTCTTTATGCATAAAGTCAAAATTGATGAGAATAACTCTTTTGAAATAAAAATAAATTCTTTATGCATCTTTCTATGCTTAAAATCAAAATTGATGAGAATAACTCTTTTGAAATAAAAATAATTTCTTTATGCATAAAATTAAAATTGATGAGAATAACTCTTTTGAAATAAAAATAAATTCTTTATGCATGTTTCTATGCATAAAATCAAAATTGATGAAAGTAACACTTTTATAATAATAAAAATTCAATATGCAGGGATTTACAAAAATCAATTCTACCCATATTTCTCAATAAAATTAATAATGCTCAAAATTTTACTTTTGATAAATACTCATAATTTGAATTATGCCAAAAAATCCTCTTTTACCATTTAGTTACTTGGATCTCAATTATCATGGGAATTCTTCTTTTTGTATAAAAATAAATTTACTAAAAATTACTCTTTTATCATAATCAATTAATTATGCATAATTACAAAAGAATTATTTTTCATGAATATGATGAAAATCATTCTTTTTGCATAGGATGTCCAATCTTCTCCTCTTAGTGGACCAATTGAATGGTTGGGGGCTTCATTGCAATTAGAGAATCAAGCCAAACTTGGAGGTAAAATCAAATTTTATGGTTTTTTTTAAATTTTTGAATAACTTTCTTCTTCTCAACCCCTCTTAAACTTGAGAAGTTTTCTAAATGATTGTTTTAATTCAAATCAAACTTTTCCTTAAAGTCTTAATGTTTAATTAAGAGAAAGTTAATCTTTATGCTTATTTGTAATGCTTTCTTTAAGTAAATTTCTCTCTCTAAAAGGATAGCCATCTTTATGGCTAAATCCCTTGGAAAAGGATGCTTCTCAATGATAGTCTCTTAATTCAAAGATAAACTCTAGGCTTGATAAGCTAGAGAATAAGAAAATGATATTTTCATGATTTTGTGCTATTAAAATAATGGTAAGTTCTTTTAGATTATTTATGAGTATTTTTTAACTACTCTAATTCATTCTAAACGAGAAATGGGTTATCCTAACAAATTGGAAAAAGAGGAATGTTGAAATTAGCTCAATCTAGTGGGATAATCATAGTTATGTTTAATTTTATGGTTAAAATTATGATTTAAATTCATAGTTTAAATTTAAGCATAAAAGAGGAACTACTGTCATATTTTCATTACAAGCTTTTATTCTTTAGAAAAAAATTGAGAAAATAATACATATCTTATTTTTATGCATAATGCTAAAAGAGGACTTCCTACCATATTCTAGGAGAAACTCCAAGAGTTGTTGTAGAGAGAGAGAGCTCCAAGGTCCCAAGAGAGAGGAAAACTTAAAAAATAATAGAAAATATGATTATTTTAATATATATAATACTGGTATCATATAGCTCCAATATTTAATTACAAATGATTGAGGGTCTATTTATAGGTGAGGGAGGCCACTAACCAATTACAATTGGGTTCTAGAACTTTCTAGGTTCAGTTTGACTCAATTTGGACAAGATTTGAACCAGTTTGGCTCCCTTTTTTATTTGGTTTGATCTAGGAGAGAGGAGAGATAAAAATATCACAATTTTTTTGAATTAAAAATCCTTCCACCCATGTGAAAGAGGCGCTTACCTAAAGAGTCTCCCTTTCCTTACCAAGGTGTCAAAAATGCATCATTATTTCAAAATATCTCAAATTTTTTTAGTAATATCTCATAATTTTTAACTAATAAACCTTGTACTCAGTAAACTCTTCATCTTATGTGAGCATTTACTCATTTTGGGTATTTTCTTTTATTCTTTTGGATTTATCTCATCCCAACACTTGGATTAATCCAATTGGCCCATTGGAACCTTAATTGGACTATAATCCAATTTTTTTTGAAAATGTAGACCCTTAGGCTAAGGTCCCTTATACCATTTTCAATTAATTCCTAATGCACATTGGAAAGTTCATTTTGAACTTCTGTTTTAGGGGAATCCATTTTAGGCACTAGGAGGATTTTTATATCCAAAGATATCTCAATTTTGGATTATCTCTCTCTAGATATTTTCTCTCTCTAGGCCAAAATAGGGTAAAACAAGATCATATCCAAAGATATCTCAATTTTGGATTATCTCTCTAGAAATTTTCTCTCTCTAGGCCAAAACAGGGTAAAACAAGATCTTTCTGCTATTTCAGAGAGGGGAATAATTACAAGAACAGAAAGGGAGGTTCTTACACCTTTATACCTCAAAAGCTGGAGGGAGGAATCTTACAAGGCTCCTTCGCAAGTCACCTAGCGCTTCACTCATAGGTTGCTTCCTTGGCCCCTCATCCATCGTACCGGAAGCTCACCATTTTAATCAAACCGAGGCTGTTGGGTTGACTAACCGTGCCACGTGAGACATCCTTCATTGACTCTCCGTCAGCTGGTTGCAACCTTATCACATAGGTCCTCACGACCTTAATCTACAAGATAGTCAAAATGCTTCCCAGCATTCTTGACATAAAATAGTCTTTTAATAACAAGTTTCATATAAAATTATAGTTTCCAACAACTCCCATTGTTCCACATCGTTCCAGGTCATTTCTCATTATTCCACATTCTTCTACATTAATTCACATCGCACATTCCACATCCATTCATATCCATTCCCATCGTCCTACAACCATTCTCATCCATTTACATCCACTCACTCTATTCACATTATCCATTTACATCCACTCACATCATATCTATTCACATCCATTTACATCCACTCACATCATATCACATCCATTTACATCCACTCACATCATATCACATCCATTCAGATCCATTCATCTCACATCACATCTATTCACATCCATTCAGACCCATTCACCTCGCATCACATCTATTCACATCCATCACATCCATTCAGATCTATTCACATCACATCACATCCATTCAGATCTATTCACATCACATCACATCCATTCACATCCATCCACATCACATCACATCCATCCATATCTCATCACATCCATTCACATCCATGCACATAACATCACATCCATTCACATCCATCCATATCTCATCGCATCCATCCACATCACATCACATCCATTCACATCACATCACATCCATTCATATCTCATCACATCCATTCGCATCCATCCAAATCACATCACATCCATCCACATCACATCACATCCATTCACATCCATCCATATCTCATCACAACCATTCACATCCATCCACATCACATCACATCCATTCACATCACATCACATCCATTCAAATCCATTCACATCACATCACATCCATTCAAATCCATCCACATCCATTCACATCCATCCACATCACATCACATCCATTCACATATCCATCCACATCACATCACGTCCATTCACATCTATCCACATTTCATTCACATCTATCCACATTTCATCATCCACATCCATCCACATCTCATCACGTCTATTTACATCTATCGAGATCCACATCACATCACATCTATCACATCCATTCAGATTCATTCATCTCACATCACATCTATTCACATCCATTCAGATCCATTCACCTCACATCTATTCACATCCATTCAGATCCATTCACCTCACATCACATCTATTCACATCCATTCAGATCCATTCACCTCACATCACATCTATTCACATCCATTCAGATCTATTCACCTCACATCACATCTATTCACATCCATTCAGATCTATTCACATCACATCACGTCCATTCACATCACATCACGTCCATTCACATCCATCCACATCACATCACATCCATATCTTATCACGTCCATCCACATCACATCACATCCATCCATATCTTATCACATCCATGCACATAACATCACATCCATTCACATCCATCCATATCTCATCGCATCCATCCACATCACATCACATGCATTCACATCACATCACATCCATTCACATCCATCCATATCTCATCACATCCATTCACATCCATCCAAATCACATCACATCCATCCACATCACATCACATCCATCCACATCCATCCATATCTCATCACATCCATTCACACCCATCCACATCACATCACATCCATTCAAATCCATTCACATCACATCACATCCATTCAAATACATCCACATCACATCACATCCATTCAAATGCATTCACATCACATCACATCCATTCAAATCCATCCACATCCATTCACAGCCATCCACATCACATCACATCCATTCACATCCATCCACATCACATCACGTCCATTCACATCCATCCACATTTCATCATCCACATCCATCCACATCTCATCACATATAGATGTCCACTACCATTTGGTAGGAGATGTTGACCTTGTTTATGAGATGGAGTTTTACATCTTTCGAGATCCACATCACATCACATCCATTTACATCTATTCAGATCCACATCCATTTACATCTATTCAGATCCACATCACATCACATCCATTTACATGTATTCAGATCCACATCACATCACATCACATCCATTTAGTACGGTTAGTCTACTTTCGATAATACTGATAGGACTTTTCTAAGTTTCTGCCAATTGCTTGGCTTAGTTGAAGGTAAGTTTTTCTTGATCCCATTAAATCTACGTATCAGAGTGTTGTTGAAGGTTTAAAAAGGAAAAATGAACCTTATCAGAATTCTATAGTAAAAACTCAGAAAGAGCATTTACGTATTGTGTTTTCATTCCTGAAGCTTCATTAATGATTGAGGACTAAATCTAAACTTCTATATACTTCTTGGATCCTTGATCCTCTCAGGGATTCCAGATTCCCTTTTCTGATTAAGAATTATCCAAGTTTTCTCGATGGGATATTTTCACTTTATTTCTCAAATTTATTAAAATAAGATATATTCAATATCCTTCTTTTTGAATAAAAGATTCATGGGATTTACAAAGATCAATTCTACCCATATTTCTCAATAAAAATGATAATACTCAAAATTTCACTTTTGATAAATACTCATATTTTGAATCATGCCAAAAATTTCTCTTTTAACATTTAATCGTTTGGATCTTGATTATCATGGGAATTCCTCTTTTTACATCAAAATTATTATGCATAAAAATAAATTTATCAAAAATTTCTCTTTTCTCTTAATCAAATATTTATGCATAAATACTAAAAAAATATTTTTCCATGAATATGATTAAAATCATTCTTTTTGCATAAAATATCTAAACCTACAATATGGTAGGAATTCCTCTTTTAGTATTATGCATAAAAATAAGATATGTATTTTTTCTGAAAAATTTACCATAACTTTGTTGCTATTACTGATAATTCTCATTTTTTCCACTTGAATAAAAACTTGTAATGAAAATATGATAGAAGTTCTTCTTTTAAGCTTAAAATTAAACAAAAAAATCATAATCAACGATTCACACTAAATCCTACAGTTTCACGAAAACTCAAGTTCATGTTTCATGGAACTTGCGATTTCACGGAAACTGTAAGATCCTCGTGCCCACCGCGCAATGGATCTGGGTGCTAGCAGCGGAAGTAGCACATCTTGCTGGGAGCAGGGTCCTACACTCGGGGCCTCGCCCCCACGGATATCCGGACAGGTGACTAATTCCTCGGTTCTTCCAAAACCGAACTTAGAAAAACTTCCCTTGCCCGGAAAGCATAGGCGATTCCTCTAGGATAAAATTTTACTCTAACGTAGTCAGGGTCATTACTGACCAAACTGATCTAACCGAACCTAAAGTCACTTGGTGAGATCAAGGAAGAAACTTGCACTTGGATCATAGAGATCAACACTTTTTTTCCCATCGAGAGGCACAACCGTTGATTCCTTTTTCCATAGAACAATTACTATCTGGGATTTACTTCATCTAGCATACTATAATAGAAATTGAGTCTCAATTTACGTATCCATCAGTCCAGCCTAACCCCATCCAGTCCCATGGGTCGCCCAACCGCCCAACCGCCCATGGGTCGCCCAACCGCCCAACCACTGTAGTGATGGGATCCAATTCAGAATTTGGTTAGGTTTTGTCCCAGGTACCAGGGAAAAGAGTTCCCAGGCCCCCTAGCCGGAAGTTCATGCAAACATAAAACTAGTCACACCACTTACACACCCAATATGAAATTGCCTTTTTCTCAGCATCAGCTAACTTTAAAACAATCCTTTAATGAAACCATTATGTCACTGATCACAATCCTCAAAATCTCTGGTTGAATCCTTATTTCCAATCATTCATTCATCGGTGTACTTCTGGGATCATTGGCAACCAGAACGCTCCCCACCTGTTCACTAAGGGGCCTTTTCGATAGTTCCTAGCTCATAGTAGTAACCGGCAATATATTCACATAACAAAATGGAATCTTTGTGGAAAATCAGCAAGATCAACCAACAAATCCATATAAAAGAGCCATGGACTCATCCGTTGAGGACCAGCAAGGTCAATTAACCAGATCCATGCCCGGTTTGAGAAAACAACTCTTACTCCTTGTTCCAATATCTTTCACGACGCACGTGTGGGTATCTTCGGCGACCTAGAGCCCGAGCACCCTCTAGGATCCTTTGCAGGTCACCTAGCGTTTCACTCATAGGCCGCTTCCTTGGTCCCTCATCCACCGTACCGGAAGCTCACCATTTAAATCAAACCGAGGCTGGTCAAGACCTCGGCCGACCTTGCTACGCGAGATGTCCTCCATTGACTCTCCGTCACAGCAGTTGCAACTTTAACAGTTAGGTCTCCACGACCTTAATCACAAGACGGTCAAAATGCTTCCCCAACATTCTTGACATAAAACAGTCATTTACAAACAAGTTACAAATACAGTTTCTATAATGAACTCTCGTCTTTCCACATTATTCCACATCAATCCATATTACTTAACCCAAATCCAAATCATATGCATATTCATTCTTAACCAAATACATCATTTTTGATCCCATCACATCAGATTCATTCACTTCACATAACATCCACTCCTAACTTTCTTAAATTACATTACGTCGTCTCATCACATCCATTTCTCATTACATCTCATTCATTCACATCTTTCTGATTCACATGACATCTCATCTCATCCATTCGCTCATTTCGTCAACGTCATATCCATTCACATACATATTCGCATTCATTATTCTACATACACATCCACATTCGTACATCCACATCTACATCCATACATCCATTTTCACATCCACATTCATACATCCACATCCACATCCACATCTACATCCATACATCCATTTTCACATCCACATTCATACATCCACATCCACATCCACTTCCATACATCCATACATCCACATTCACATCCACAGCCATACATCCACATCCATACATCCACATTCACATCTACATCCATACATCCATTTCCACATCCACATTCATACATCCACATCCACATCCACATTCATACATCCGCATCCATACATCCACATCCATACATCCATTTTCACATCCACATCCACATCCGCATCCACATTCATACATCCACATCCACATCCACATCCATACATCCACATTCACATCTACATCCATACATCCATTTTCACATCCACATTCACACATCCACATCCACATCCACATCCACATCCACATCCACATCCATACATCCATACATCCCCATCCATACATCCACATTCACATCTACATCCATACATCCATTTCCACATCCACATTCATACATCCAGATCCACATCCACATTCATACATCCCTACATCCACATTCACATCTACATCCATACATCCATTTCCATATCCACATTCATACATCCACATCCATACATCTATACATCCACATCCATACATCTATACATCCACATCCATACATCCACATTCACATCTACATCCATACTTATCACATACACATACATCTTTCCTTTCACATACATCCTTCACATACATACATCTACATCCATTCTTTCACATACATATATCTACATCCCTTCTTTCACATACATATATCTACATCCGTTCTTTCACATACATACATCTTCATTCATTTTTCGTTCAATTTCATCTATCTGATTCATTTCACATCCTCATATCTATTTATAGAATACAAGAGAATTCTTATTTTTGATATAAGATTTCCTTACGCATCTATTTATGCATAAATTCCATTTTAAGGAGAATAACGTTTTCGAAATAAAAATCAATCTTTTATGCATCTTCCTATGCATAAATTCATTTTAAATGAGAATGACACTTTTGAATAAAATTCAATCTTTTATGCAGCTTCTTATGCATAAAATCAAAATTGATGAAAATAACTCTTTTGAACTAAAAATAGATTTCTTTATGCATCATTCTATGTGCATAAAATCAAAATTGATGAAAATAACTCTTTTGAAATAAAAATAGATTTCTTTATGCATATTTCTATGCATAAAATCAAACTTGATGAAAATAACTCTTTTGAAATAAAAATAGATTTCTTTATGCATCATTCTATGCATAAAATCAAAATTGATGAGAATAACACTTTTGGATTAAAATAAATTCTTTATGTATCTTTCCATGCATAAATCCAATTTAGTAGGAATTACACTTTTAGAATAAAAGAATTTCTCTTATGCATCTAATTTATGCATAAAATCCATTTATGATGAAAATCTCACTTTTAATATAAAAAAAAATCTTTTATGCATACGTTTATGCATACAAATAATTTATGATGAAAATCACTCTTTTAATATAAAAGAATTTCTTTTATGCATCTAATTTATGCATAAAATCATTTATGATAAAAATCACACTTTTAATATAAAAAAATATCTTTTATGCATATGTTTATGCATACAAATCATTTATGATGAAAATCACTCTTTTAATATAAAAGAATTTCTTTTATGCATCTAATTTATGCATAAAATTATTTATGATAAAAATCACACTTTTAATATAAAAAATATCTTTTATGCATACAAATCATTTATGATAAAAATCACTCTTTTAATATAAAAGAATTTCTTTTATGCATATAATTTATGCATAAAATCATTTATGATAAAAATCACACTTTTAATATAAAAAAAATTATCTTTTTTGCATATGTTTATGCATAGAAATCATTTATGATGAAAATCACTCTTTTAATATAAAAGAATTTCTTTTATGCATCTAATTTATGTATAAAATCATTTATGATGAAAATCACTCTTTTGAATTAAAAATAAAATTCTTTATGCATCTTTCTATGCATAAAATAAGAATTGATGAAAATAACACTTTTTGGATTAATTTAAATTCTCTATGCATCTATCCATGCATAAATCCAATTTAGTAGGAATTACACTTTTAGAATAAAAAAGTAAAACTTATTTTTACACAATTTTAGAAAATTTCGTCATAACCTCCTTTGTATGGCTGACCATTTTTTAATTTTTAACTTTCTAAAATCAACTAGAATTTCATCAAGAGTATTTAATTCATTCTAATGTAAGCAATTTCTACTTATTTAAGAGAAACATTATGAAAAACTTAATTTTATCCATTAATCATTCATCTAGGATAAAGAATGGTTGGATTTACTAAAGAAGAGAGGGGAATGCCTTTTTTCAATGAGGCATAACATCATTTTGCTTTTTAGAGAAGATAAAAATCATAAAAACCATTAAAATTAAGCATAAATAAAAATTTATGTATTTCCTTATACTACCATTCATCAATCAACTTCTATAGCATTAAAAAGCCATTCTAATTAAGCTTCTCAAGCTTGAGAGGGGTTGAGAAGAGAGAAACATTGAGAAATTATGGAGAAAGATCAAAATTCACACTTTACCTTACAAATTGCTTGATTCTTTGATCATGGTAGAGGCCCCCAACCAATCAATTGGTTTGGTGTGTTGATGGAACCACCAATGGAGATTGAAGAAGGAGGGAAGCTCCAATTTCTTCAATTTGGAGAGAATTTTAGAGAATAGTAAAAATTATCATTATTTCAGCATAATTCTGGGATAGTATAATTCTCCTATTTTTTTACAAAGGACTCAGGTTCTATTTATAGGAGAGGGAGGCTCTAACCAAGACCAACTGATTTTTAAAATTTTCTAGATTCAATTTGGTTGAATTTAGACTAGATTTGGACCTAGTTTGGTTCCTTTTTTATTCAGTTTTGATTCAATTTGGTTGAATTTAGACTAGATTTGGACCTAGTTTGGTTCCTTTTTTATTCGGTTTTGATTCAAGAGAGAGGAGAGATAAAAATATCACATTATTTTTTAGTTTAAAACTCATTCAAGCATGTGAAGTAGGCACCTCCTTGAAGGGACTCCCCTTCCTTACATATGTGTCAAAATGGAATCATTATACCCAAAATATCTCATTTTTTTAGTAATACTCATAGTTTTTTACTAATAACCCTTGTACAGAGTCAACTCTTCATCTTATGTGAGCATTTACTCATTTTTGGGTATTTTCTTTTACAAATTGGATTTATCTCCTCCCCACACATGGATTGATCTTATTGGCCCATAGGAACCTTAATTTAAAATTTTGAAAAAATCTTGACCCTCAGGATAATGCCTCTTGAACAGATTATACTTGATTTCTAATGCACCTTCTGAAAATCTTTTTGAACTTCAATTTCGGGGGAACTTATTTTAATAAGAAGAGATGTTTTTCCATCCAAAAATATTTAAAAACTAAATTACCACTCTCTAGAAGATTTTCTCTCTCTAGGCCAAAACTGGTAGAAACAAGATCTTTTATATTTCTGAAGAGGGATTTGACTATAGGGGAAGATACTGGACATCCTGAGAGGCTGGGGAGGAATCTTACAGAAACTCGACTGTTCATTTTTTCATGTCTGCATTTTCACGGGCAGTCTTTTCACAACTAACTTTTTCACATTTGCTTTTTCACATCATCTTGCCTTTTCACGTAAGACTTTTCACGACCAAAATTTTCGCGTCTTGCCTTTTCATGTCTGCATTTTCACGGGCAGACTTTTCATGACTAACTTTTTCACATCTGTCTTTTCACGGTGGCCAGACTTTTCATGTGTGCATTTTCACGCGCAGACTTTTCACGACTAACTTTTTCATGTCATACTTTTCACGGCCATACTTTTCACGTCTGCATTTTCATGGGAAGACTTTTCATGTCTTACTTTTTCACGTCTTGCCTTTTCACGGGTAGACTTTTCAACGACTAACCTTTTTGCGTTTGCCTTTTCATGGCCATACTTTTCACGTCTTCTTTTTCATGCACTTTTTCATGTCCTGCAGATTCATGAACTCACTCTACCCATGCACCTCCATGCCATAACAACGTGACTATTAACACACCCCAGGATTTCTCCTACACTAACAAACTCCTCAATCCAACTAACCTATTACCCATTTTTTTTTAAAAAAGAAGAAAAAAAGGGAAAAAAAAGAAAAGATGATATCAACCCCATCAGTCTCATTAGACTAATCTGAGGTGCATGTAAAGATGTTGGCCCTTGGAGTCAGAAGCACTTGAGACCCCAGCGCGGCGGCGACTCAAGGTAGCAGCGCCATTGGATCCCCAGCAAGTTAGAGAAAGAGGCTAGCAGAGGCCTGAAGATGAACTTTTTGGGCCCTTATTATGCCCAAACCTTCCATGCGGCCATCATTAGCAAAGAAGCTCACACGGCCCATGGAAAGGTAGCCCTCCAGTACCATAGCCTAAAATGCCTACAAATTTTGGAGGAGGCCGAAGTTAAAGCAAAGCTGGAAAGAGTTGGTCTAGGTAAGATGGCACAGATACTCCCAAGAAGTATCAACACAGAACTATGCGCAAAGTACCTCAAGATGACGACCTACAACAAGGGGACAAAAAGAGGAACCATCACCAAAGCAGATGGCACTACCGAGAAACTCCTCATCATAGAAGATCTCATAGAGGATGCCTTGCAACCTTTGCCTGCAATCAAGGTCCACGCACACTAAATTGACAAGATTCCTCTAGATGCCATGCTCAAGAAAAGTTCGTAAAACTCGAATGGGTTTGAGTATGAAAATATCCAAGTTGAGGCTACGGAGAAAGCTTGCAAGGCCATGTCCTTGATGATGCAAGTAAAGCCCGTGTGGATAGATACAAGAGGGTTAGTCTAAAAACAAGATTGCAAAAGCACATGAGGGGAGAAAGAAGACGATTGGGCACACTATGTACATAAAGAGATGGAGAACTACTTGAAAGCCCACCAATCTAAAATAGGTAACCCATACCTCCTCACATAGGTTCTAAATCACATAGCAAAAAGACCTCTCAAGGAGCCGGGAACCAGAGGAACACATGCAGTTGGCATTGATACTAGACCAGCCCAAATCAACATGGCTGAAGATATGCACAAAGGACAAGCTATCTTGATGGAGACCAAGGAAATCATAAAGCAGATCAAGAAAGGGCAAAAGAAGAAAACAGATAGGAAGATGAGGGGAGTGGTTTCGGATGTAGCTGTTGAGTCAAAGAGATTAGAGGAGGCGGAAGTGGCCAAGGAAATCTGCACATACCAAGAGGCACTTCAAGAGACCAGCCAAGCCAGACAGGAGCCTGTGTAACAAATCACTCCCCTGACAAGCCTAGCACAACTATTTTTTATAGATCTGTCTCCCCTCAAAGAATCAACTTTAGCAGACACGCCAATAGAGACATCACCCAAACAAGCAGCACCAATACGGGCTGAGGAAAGACAAGGTGTTGAGACGGCCATAGCTCCAATACAAGAGCCAAAGGCTCCCATTGACGCAAGCAAAAGACAAAGAACTTTAGAGCCATCCAGTCCAAGCAAGAGAAGGAGGTTGGAAGATGAAGAAAGACTACCCCAGCTGGCCTCCCTGTAGAACATCGACTATCAACAATTCTTGTAGGAGAGATAGTGGATGGACTCGATGAGCTGCTCAACCAATCATAGACTGGGCGCTGGAGGCCGAATCAAGCACAAGTGCAATATGGGAGCAAGAACAAAAGGTTTGGCGGTGCCACTCTCTTGACAATGCATATGCTCCACGACCGTAACGCCGCCCTCTTCTGGAAACAGGTAAAAGATGCATCCACACAAGTGCAAAGATTAAAAGCCAAATTGGAAGCTACCCACAAGGATGTCATCATGAAGATCTTGAAGGCCATGGAGGAGTAGGAGAAATGGTACAATGCCCTAGAGAATAATATCATGGTCCTAAGCTAAACAATACTGCAAAGAATCAAGGAGAATGTGGACCTCAAAACGCCAAATTGGAACAAGCAAAGAAACAGCTCCATAAAGAAGTCACCCACACAAAGGAGCTCACTACACTTCATGCACAACAAATATAGGAGTTCCAAGCCAATTCTAGGGGCCAATGAAGAAGATTTGCAATGCCAAATCCAGCAGCTACTAATAGCACAACTAAAGGTAGAGGAGGAAAGGGCAACCCATTTACAACATGAAAGGGAACTAACAAACAAGGCCCATGTAGAAAAGATTAGAGCACTTAATGAAACAATAATAAGTGCAAGCCAGGCCGAAGCACAAAGAAAAGAGTTGGCACACTAAGAGACAGTGACACAACTACAAGACACTCAGAGGCTGGCTACCCAAAGGCTCTAACAGATTACCGAAGCTTAGGAAAGAGAAGCAATGGCCAGGCAGGCCCAAGAAGACAAAACATGAACATTCAAAGAATTAGATGCTGTAAGGATGGTCAGAGAAACTTCAATTTCAAAACTCCTTATTAGCAACACAGACTCCTACCACCTACAAGAGTTAGAGCGTCACCTGGCACGGTTCAAGATAGAAGTCAGCGGCGGCTAGAGCCAAGCGATGATCTTTGCCTCCTCCTTGAGTGCGCCTCTGAGTTGGGTCAGCTGGCCAGTAACTCCTTGAGCCCCTCCTCAAACTCTTGCCTTGTTTTTGTCTACACTAACACTCTCTCTACTTCAGTATAACATAAATCTATCTGAAGATATAGGCCTAGGAGATCTAACATTAATTAAACAAAATACTGATTCAAAAGATGCTAATCCTACTATAATAATGGGAATTTTACGGGGAGACTTAGTATTAACTAATCCCCAAGATATCTTTTTCTACCCTCTACATCCTATAGTGCTAAACCTTCATAGTTGGTGTCACATTCTCTAAAATTCAAAAATTCTAAACAACAGTGTCAAAAAATTAGAGTTGTTTGTCCCAAATGACATTCTAGAAACGCCTGCCAACTATGAGGTAGTAGCACATAGTTACCAGTGGGTTATTAGTCATGGGTGGCTAGCAGTATATAACACTCACTAGCATCCAAATTTATGTGAGTCCACTCTATATCATCCTTTTGGCATTCTAAAACTCTACTCTAATATCTACAAACATTTAGAAGCCATGCTAACAAATGTCCAATACAATTTTGATGCTACCTATATAGAATATCCCACTATCAATTCCGGAGAAATTCAAGACTTACAAGAATTTATTAAGTCTCATAAGCCTAGCTGCACAAGTCAGGGTCAAGAAGAATCCTCTTCTTCATTTTCAAAATCAACTTACCCTACCTATTCTAATGTTGCTAGTAAGCTACTTAACCCATATCCTAACACGCCACCTAATAACACCTCACAAGCTGACTGCATTTTCTCATCTTTCCATCCTCTAGAGATAGATTTTTTCACTAACCCTCTCACCCTTGAGGAGATATTGGCACCTCACCCATCTCCAACAACACTCTCAAGAGGTACAACATCCTACCCCGCAAGATAATATTGAAGCATTTACTGATGATACCATATTGGAATCTTTATCAGGTGCATTCATTCGTGTTGGAAACCCTCTTTTGAAGCCAAAGTTAATGTTCAAAGTCCTCATGTAGATAATTCCATTTGAGCCCACAAGATGAATCATGCCAGAAGCTTATTTAGAAATCACTCCAACAAAACAACATAATGTGCCATACCCTCTCCGTGCTCCACGCCCTAATGTAGAAGAAATACTTCCATTGGTTGGAGAGGGTACATTATGGGCGAATGTGGCAAAGCACACAAAGCTGGCAAACCCTCAGTTAGCTGATCTGCTAGAGATATGGATCATTACATTCATGATCAGCTACTTTTTTTGAAGGTGGAGGAAAGCAAACCCTGTGAACACTAGAGGTGGCTACGCCACCATAGTCACCAATGAAGAGCACCCGAGACTGGAGGCCTTTGGCATACAGCCAGACTTGCGGAAGGAGTACCTGGCATTTGTGGAATACAGCCAAGTGTATTTGGGCACACCACCAACACTGCGGGTCAATCCTTTATACATGCCAGTTAAAAGAAGATGGACATCACTGGAATTTCAGGAAGCCAAAAGGCACGACTCACATGTTTGCTACAACTTCCCAATTTTCATACTAGCAACATTTACAAACATTTAGGAGCAAAGACAGTAGATGCTTACATGGATAAGGGCATGGGATAGAATTCCAGACCCCGTAATTATGGCGAACGTCAGATTTTTAAAATTGGTGGGTGGTGCTGCTAGACCAACCAAAGGAGCCCTATCATGGGTATGAAGTAGAACACCAGAAGTTCAACTTGAACCAAGGGCTATCTGACATGGTATCATGCTTTACTACCACTAACTACGATGTCTTCGAGGCTATATGCATGTCACTTTCAAAGACATGGTGGATACAAGATTCTGGAGGTCACACTCAGCATTTCGACGCACACTCAAAAAGATCCAATCCATAAGGAACTTCTACCGACATGAGTTTGGTGACCAAGTCTTTAGACCTTGGTAACAAGTTTTGTGGATGGAACCTACAACATTAGGAAGAGCGGGATGTGTCATAATACTAGTTTTCTTTTACTTTAGCTGTCTGTACTGTAAATAAGTTGGTATTTGGGAGTTGATCTTCTACACCCTCCAAGGCAGGTTCTCCAAAATCTAGTCTGGACAAAAATTTTGCTACTGCATTTTCTTTTCCAAGTGTGTGCTAAATGGTGAACTTGAATTCTTGGAGTAGGAGCATCCATCTTGCCATTTTTCCCACTAAAAAATCCTTGTTCACTAGGTAAATGAGAGCTTGATGGTCCACATGGAAAACAAATTTGTTTCCCAAGAGATAGTGCTAGAACTTGTTCACAACGTAGATCATTGAAATAGCTTCACATTCTGTTATATTGTAGTTCCTTTCTGCCCTTATAATGGATGGGTTGCATATACCCTTTTCTCTTTTCTTGCATCAGTGCGCTGCCCACTCCTTTGTCTGAAGCATCTACATAAACATGGAACATTAAATTCTATTACGGGTTGATCATCACTACAGATGACACCATGCTCTTCAGCTAATGAAATTCCTTCTAACACTCTGAACTCGATTCATACTTTGCATCCTTCTTAGTAAGTGCATATAATGGGCAAGTTACATGTGCTAGATACTTCACCTTACCAAGGAACCTTTCAAGTTGTTTAATGTTCTGGGGAGAAGACATTTTGGATATGGCCTACGCCTTAGCTGGGGATCTATAACCAATCCTTGGGCTGACACGATGTGTCCTAATAGGGTGGATGCATGGTAAGGTGATCAGGATCCGTGGCATTCAGCCACTCCCTGTAGTGACACCAATGGCCCAGGTAGTGACATTTGTATCCTAGACTTTGGGGGTACAGGACCATGGGGTGCTTGACGCATACAGAGCTGACAGGGATCCCACCAGGCACCAGCCCCTAGTCATCTTATTCAGGGATGCGCAGGCACGACTGACGACTCTACGAATGAGGGCCAGACTCAGGGATCACCCACCACCACAGGTTTTCATGGACGAGGACCTGACGCCGTTATACAGGAGGTCACCAAGCGCAAGGCGCTCATTTTTATGCATAAAGAAATTCTTTTTATTTTAAAAGTGTTATTCCTATTAAATTTGATTTTATGCATAAATAGATGCATAAAATGATTTTTTTTATATAAAAGTGTTATTCCCATTGAAGTTGATTTTTATGCATAAATAGATGCATAAAGAATTTTTATATCAAAATTAGAATTCTCTTAAATTCTATGTTTAAATTCTATGAGTATTTGATAAATGAATAATTAAATACTCTAAGAGAGAAATTTCTATCGTTTTATATTCACACGGATTGTAAAAAGAAAATTCAAGAAATCTATTGAGATCGAAATATTCAGATAAATGATTAATTTATTCCTCATTGGAATTTGTTAACTAATTTAGAAATAAGTTAAGTGAATATTCAAAGAAAGAAATTCAGTAAAATAGTAACTGAATTATCAAACCTTTTCGAGAAATATAATTCATGAAAAATCTTATCCGATGACTCAAACCTTGAATCAGACTATGACCAAGACCAAATTCTTTTGTCAATTTTGAGGAAAGAAGGTGTGACTAGTTTAGAAAAATACACTCAAAACTCCGCCAAATCTGAAACTAAGTTTGAGACCCTTCAAATTGATATGTGGATCAAGGTTATAGAATTCGAGGAATTCTGGTATGAAATTCAAAATTTTGATCAAGAAGTTTTGGGATACAGATTCAAGAAATAATCCTTGTATTCAAAAGAAAATCAAACTGTAAACTTGCATAGAAACCATGTTCTCCTAAAGGACTGTCTTACGCAAGAATGCTGGTGGAGAGAGCATTTGGTATATGTTTTTCGAAGGGAAGTTGAGTTTGCAATCAGCTGGCGGGGAAAGGACAGCTCACGCAGCAAAGCCTGCCCAGGTCTTGACCAACCTCAGTATGGTTGAAAAATGGTGTGCTTCCGATATGATGGGTGAGGGCCGATGAAGCGGTCCCTGAGTGAATAGATGTGATGACATGTGAATTAGATAGATGTGAATGAATGGATGAGATGTGATGTCCTGTGAATCGGGATATAAATGAATGATATGGGATGTGAATGGATGATATATTATGAAAAAGGATGTGAATGTGTATCTGAAGAATGGATGTGGATGTGTATCTGAAGAATGGATGTGGATGTATGTGAAAGAATGGATGTGGATGTGTATGTGAAGAATGGATGTGGATATGTATATGAAAGAATGGATGTGGATGTGTGTGAAGAATGGATGTGGATGTGTATGTGAAGAATGGATGTGGATGTATGTGAAAGAATGGATGTGGATGTGTGTGTGAAAGAATGGATGTGGATGTATGTGAAAGAATGAATGTGGATGTGTATGTGAAAGAATGGATGTTGGTGTATGTGAAAGAATGGATGTGTATGTGTATGTGAAGAATGGCTGTGGATATGTATGTGAAAGAATGGCTGTGGATATGTATGTGAAAGAATGGATGTGGATGTGTATGTGAAAGAATGGATTTTTTATTATAAAAGTGTTATTCTTATTCAAATTGATTTTTATGCATAGAAAGATGCATAAAGGAGTTTTTTTATTATAAAAGCATTATTCTTATAAAATTTGATTTTTATGCATAAAGAAATTCTTTTTATTTTAAAAGTGTTATTCCTATTAAATTTGATTTTATGCATAAATAGATGCATAAAAGGATTTTTTTAATAAAAGTGTCATTCCCATTGAAGTTGATTTTTATGCATAAATAGATGCATAAAGAATTTTTATATCAAAATTAGAATTCTCTTAAATTCTATGTTTAAATTCTATGAGTATTTGATAAATGAATAATTAAATACTTTAAGAGTGAAATTTCTATCGTTTTATATTCACACGGATTGTAAAAAGAAATTATAAAAAATCTATTGAGATCAAAATATTCAGATAAATGATTAATTTATTCCTCATTGGAATTCGTAACTAATTTAGAAATTAGTTAAGTGAATATTCAAAGAAAGAAATTTAGTAAAATAGTAACTGAATTATCAAACCTTTTCGAGAAAGATAGTTCAGGAAAAATCTTATCCGACTCGAACCTTGAAGCAGACTATGACCAAGACCAAATTCTTTCATCCGTTTCGAGGAAAGAATGTGTGACCAGTTTAGAAAAATACACTCAAAACTCTACCAAATCTGAAACTAAGTTTGAGAGCCTTCAAATTGATCTGTGGATCAAGGTTATAGAATTCGAGGAATTTTGGTATGAAATTCAAAATTTCGATCAAGAAGTTTTGGGATACTGATTCAAGAAATACTCCTTGTATTCAAAAGAAAATCAAACTGAAAACTTGCATAGAAACCCTATTCTCCTAAAGGACTCTCTTATGCCAGAATGCTGGAGGGAGCATTTGGTATATGTTTTTCTAAGGGAAGTTTAGTTGCAATCAGCTGTGGGGGCGGGGAGTGTTCAAAGGACGGCTCAGGTGGAAAATCCTGCCCAGGTCGTCTTGACCAACCTCGGTATGGTTGAAAAATGGTGCGCTTCCAGTAATATGGGCGAGGGCCGATGAAGCGGTCCCTGAGTGAATAGATGTGATGACATGTGAATCAGATAGATGTGAATGAATGGATGAGATGTGAATGAATGGATGAGATGTGATGTTATGTGAATCGAGATGTAAATGAATGATATGGGATGTGAATGGATGATATGTGATGAAAAAGGATGTGAATGTGTATCTGAAGAATGGATGTGGATGTATATGTGAAAGAATGGATGTGGATGTGTATGTGAAGAATGGATGTGGACATGTATGTAAAAGAATGGATGTGGATGTATGTGAAACAATGGTTGTGGATGTATGTGAAAGAATGGTTGTGGATGTGTATGTGAAAGAATGGATGTGGATATGTATGTGAAAGAATGGATGTGGATGTGTATGTGAAAGAATGGATGTGAATGTATGTGAAAGAATGGATGTGGATGTGTATGTGAAGAATGGATGTGGATATGTATGTGAAAGAATGGATGTGGATGAGTATGTGTATGTGAAAGAATGGATGTGGATATATGTGAAAGAATGGATGTGGATGTGTATATGAAAGAATGGATATGGATGTATGTGAAAGAATGGATGTGTATATGAAAGAATGGATATGGATGTATGTGAAAGAATGGATGTGGATGTATGTGAAAGAATGGATGTGGATGTATGTGAAAGAATGGATGTGGATGTGTATGTGAGGAATGGATGTGGATATGTATGTGAAAGAATGAATGTGGATGTATGTGAAAGAATGGATGTGGATGTGTATGTGAAAGAATGGATATGGATGTATGTGAAAGAATGGATGTGGATGTGTATGTGAAAGAATGGATGTGGATGTATGTGAAAGAATGGATGTGGATGTGTATGTGAAAGAATGTGATGTGATGTAAAGAGATGTGATGTGACATGAATACATATGGATGTGAAGTGATAGATATGAATGCATGGATAGATATGGATAGTCGTACATGTGAACGATTGGATGGATGTGGATGAATGAGATGAGATGTGTATGAATGAGATATGATGTGGATAGATATGATGTGATGTTATGTGGATAGAATGTATGTGATGGGATGGTAATGAGAATGAAGGTGATGGATATGAATGAATGTGATGTGATGGATGTGAATGGATGGAGGTGATGTGATGTGAAATGGATAGATGTGAGTGAATGAGATGTGATGTGAATCAGGATGTGAATGAATGGATGAGATGTGATGTCATCTGAATTGGGATGTGAATAAATGATATGGGATGTGAATGGTTGAGATGTGAATAAATGATATGGGATGTGAATGGTTGAGATGTGATGTGAATCAGGATAGATGTGAATGATTGAGATGTGAGGTGAAATGGATGTGATGTGGATTGCGGCAGATATGAATGGATGAAATGTGAATGAATGTGATGTGATGAGATGTGGATATGGGTAGATGCGAGTGGGTGAGATCTGATGGGGATAAATGAGGAAAGATGTGATGAGATGAAAATGATGTGATTGGATGAGAATGGGAATATATATGAAATAGATGTGGATTAAATAATGTGGATTGATGTGGAACAATGTGGAAAGACGAGAGTTCATTATAGAAACTGTATTTATCACCTGTTTTTAAATGAGTGTTTTATGTCAAGAATGTTGGGGAAGCATTTTGACCATCTTGTGAATGAGGTCGTGGAGATGTAACTGTTAAAGTTGCAACAGCTGAGACGGAGAGTCAATGGAGGATGTCTCGTGTAGCAAGGTCGGCGGAGGTCTTGACCAGCCTTGGTTCGATTTAAATGGTGAGCTTCTGGTACGGTGGATTAGGGACCAAGGAGGCGGCCTACTATGAGTGAAGCGCTAGGTGACCTCAGAAGGATCCTAGAGGGTGCTAACCATACGGTGCTCGCCGAAGATACTCACACGTGCGTCGGGGAAGATATTTGGATCAAGGAGTAAGAGTTGTTTTCTAAATTCGGGTATGGATCTGGTTGATTGACTTTGCTGGTCCTCAATGGATGAGTCCATGGCTCTTTTATATGGATCTGTTGGTTGATCTTGCTGATCTTCAATGGAGATTCCATTTTGATTTTTTTAAGTGAATATATTGCCGGGTACTATGAGCTAAGAACTATCGAAAAGGCCCAGGTGGTGAGCGTTCTGGTTTTGCCAATGATGCCATAGGTACACTGATGAAGAAAAAATTGGAAATTAGGATTCAACTAGATATTTTGGAGGATTATGATCAGTGATACTATAGTTTCATTAAAAGATTGTTTTAAAGACAGGTGAATCTGTGATAAAGGCAATTTCATTTTGGGTGTGTAAGTGGTGTGACTAGTTTTAAGTTTGCATGAATATCCAGCTAGGGGGCCTGGGAACTCTTTTCCTTGGTACCCGGGATAAATCCTAACCAAATTCTTAAATGATACTATAGTTTCATTAAAAGATTGTTTTAAAGACAGCTGAATCAGTGATACTATAGTTTCATTAAAAGATTGTTTTAAAGACAGCTGAATCTGTGAAAAAGGCAATTTCATATTGGGCGTGTAAGTGGTGTGACTAGTTTTAAGTTTGGGTGTGTAAGTGGTGTGACTAGTTTTAAGTTTGCATGAATATCTAGCTAGGGGGCCTGGGAACTCTTTTCCTTGGTACCCGGGACAAATCCTAACCAAATTCTTAAATGGATCCCATCACCATAGTGGTTGGGCGGTTGGCTAACCCACGTGACTGGATGGGGTTAGGCCGGACTGATGGATCCCTAAATGAGACTCAATTCTGTTATGGTACGATTGATGAAGTAAATCTCGAATAAAAATTTTTCTATGGAAAAGAATCAACGGTTGTGCCTCTCAATGAGGAAAAAAGCGTTGGTCTCTATGATCCAAGTGCAAGTCTTTTCCTTGATCTGACTATGGGACTTATGGACTCGGTCAGATCAGTTCAGTTAGTTAAGGCTCTTGACTACGTTAGAGTAAAAATATCCTGGAGGAATCCCCCGTACTTTTTAGGCGAGGGAAGTTTTTCCGGGGTCGGTTTTGGAAGAACCGAGGGATTAGTCTCTTGTCTGGATATACGTGGGCGAGGCCGCAAGTGAGGGACCCTGCCTCGCGCAAGAAGTGCTACTTCCGCTACTAGCACCCCCCTAGAATTCGTTACACGATGGGGACAGGGATCTTGTAGCTGGTATCAAAGCAAATTGACTAAAGTGGATCAACCGAGAAACCAGAAATGTCAAAAATTTATGAAGTAACAGTAAAAGGTTGGAATTGTGTGATGAAATTCATACAAATTGATATTCAGAATGAAGATTCATAAATAGGTAATTGGGTCTTCAAATGGAAGTACTGTAATTGTATGGAATCCCTAACCTGCTTGAGGCCTAGACATGCTGGTATTTACCTTATAATTGGGTCTTCAAATGGAAGTAATTATATGGAATCCCTGACCCGCTTGAGGCCTAGACATGATGGTATTTACCTTATAATTCTAAGGACCGTGACTACGCGTATATACCAAGGGTATAACTGTAGCTCTTTAGTATATATGAGTAAATCTAAGACCTTGAAATTATAAACAAAAATGCTATCCCGATGATGAATTCGAATGTGGTTGATATGATTTTAAAACTTTGGTTGAGAACTGATGAGTTGATTTGGATTTTGACTGAAAAATGATGATTCCTGAATTTTGGTTGAAAAGCGATAAGCTGTGAGCAAAAGCACAACAGAGATAAATGGGACAAGTCCCTATAATGATGTTCATAACTGGAATGACGATACTGACTTCAGCAAATCACTATGAGATTAGTGGATGGTGCTGACAGATTGGTACTGTTAACACTTGACCCAGTGGATCAAGTTAAGGGATGATAAATTAAAAACCTGTATAATTGAAATTCCCATGGAGGAATGTTCAGATGAAAATTTTGGTCTAATGGGCCATTATTGTGTTAAGAATATGAATGATATGATATGAAAGAATTGTTATCTGATGATGAGTTCTATATAAGGGATCTTTATCCCCAAGATTCTATTGGGTTCACCAGACTATAAGGAACCCCAAAATCAGTTGGATCTTAAGAAAAGAGTTGTTCTCCAGCTGGGAGATGAGGACATCTCGCGTTTTTTAGGTGGGGTAGGATATAAGATTCCTCCCTTCAGCTTTTGAGGCGTGCAGGTGTAAGAACCTTCCCTTCTGATCTTATAATTATTCCCCTCTCTGAAATAAAAGAAAGATCATGTTTTACCTTGTTTTGGCCTGGAGAGAGAAAATGTCTAGAGAGAGATAATTCAAAATTGAGATATTTTTGGATATAAAAATCTTCCTAGTGTCTAAAACGGTTTCCCCTGAAACAAAAATTCAAAAAGAACTTTCCAATGTGCAAGTGGAGTTAATTAAAAATAGGTATAAAGGACCTTAGCCTAAGGGTCCAAATTTTCAGAAATTTTTGGATTATGATCCAATTAAGGTTCCTATGGGCCAATTGGATTAATCCAAGTGTGGGATGAGATAAATCTAAAGAATAAAAGAAAATACCAAAAAATGAGTAAATGCTCACATAAGATGAGAGTTGACTGAGTATAAGGTTTATTAGTTAAAAATTAAGAGATATTAGTTTATAAAATGAGATATTTAGAGAAAATGATGCATTTTTGACACCTTAGTGTGGGGATCTCCCCTCATGAAGTAGGCACCTATGAATATGCATGGATATCACTGATATTAATTATTAAATTTAATTTCTATGCATAGAAAGATGCATAAAGGAATTTTTTTTAATTACAATAGTGTTATTCTTATTAAATTTGATGCATAAAGAAAAATGTTTTTATTACAAAAGTGTTATTCTTATTAAATTTGATTTCTATACATAGAAAGATGCATAAAGAAACTTTTTTTATTACAAAAGTGTTATTCTTACTAAATTTGATTTCTATGCATAGAAAGATGCATAAAGGAATTTTTTCTATTACAAAAGTGTTATTCTTATTAAATTTGATTTCTATGCATAGAAAGATGCATAAATGACTTTTTCTTAATTACAAAAGTGTTATTCTTATTAAATTTGATTTTTATGCATAGAAAGATGCATAAAGAAATTTTTTTACTTACAAAAGTGTTATTCTTATTAAATTTGATTTTTATGAATAGAAAGATGCATAAAGGAAAATGATTTATTATAAAAATGTTATTCTTATTAAAATACATTTTTATGCATAAAGCAATTTTTTAAATTATAAAAGCGTTATTCTTATAAAAATTGATTTTTATGCATAAAGAAATTCTTTTTATTTTAAAAGTGTTATTCCTATTAAATTTGATTTTATGCATATATAGATGCATAAAAGGATTTTTTTTACCAAAGTGTTATTCCCATTGAAGTTGATTTTTATGCATAAATAGATGCATAAAGAATTTTTATATCAAAATTAGAATTCTCTTAAATTCTATGAGTATTGAATAATTGAATACTCTAAGAGAGAAATTTCTATCATTTTATATTCACACAGATTATAAAAAGAAAATTCAAAAAATCTATCGAGATTGAAATATTCAGATAAATGATTAGTTTATTCCTCATTGGAATTCGTAACTAATTTAGAAATCAGTTAAGTGAATATTCAAAGAAAGAAATTCAGTAAAATAGTAACTGAATTATCTTTTTGAGAAAGATAGTTCAGGAAAAATCTTATCCGACTCGAACCTTAAATCAGACTATGACCAAGACCAAATTCTTTCGTCAGTTTTGAGGAAAGAAGGTGTGACCAATTCAAAAAAATACACTCAAAACTCCGCCAAATCTGAAACTAAGTTTGAGACCCTTCAAATTGATATGTGGATCAAGGTTATAGAATTCGAGGAATTCTGGTATGAAATTCAGAATTTTGATCAAGAAGTTTTGGGATATTGATTCAAGAAATACTCCTTGTATTCAAAAGAAAATCAAGCTGAAAACTTGCATAGAAACCCTGTTCTCCTAAAGGACTGTCTTATGCCAGAATGTTGGAGGGAGCATTTAGTATATGTTTTTCTAAGGGAAGTTTGGTTACTAGGTGGGGAGTGTTCAAAGGACGGCTCACGCGGCAAAGCCTGCCCAGGTCTTGACCAACCTCGGTATGGTTGAAAAATGGTGCGCTTCCGGTACAATGGGCAAAGGCTGACGAAGCAGTCCCTGAGTGAATAGATGTGATGACATGTGAATCAGATAGATGTGAATGAATGGATGAGATGTGATGTCATGTGAATTGGGATGTAAATGGATGATATGTGATGAAAAAGGATGTGAATGTGTATCTGAAGAATGGATGTGGATGTATGTGAAAGAATGGATGTGAATGTGTATGTGAAGAATGGATGTGGATATGTATGTGAAAGAATGGATGTGGATGTGTATGTGAAAGAAGGGATGTGGATATGTATGTGAAAGAATGGATGTGGATGTATGTGAAAGAATGGATGTGGATGTGTATGTGAAGAATTGATGTGGATATGTATGTGAAAGAATGGATGTGGATGTGTATGTGTATGTGAAAGAATGGATGTGCATGTGGATGTGTATGTGAAAGAATGGATGTGGATGTGAAAGAATAGATGAGGCGAGAGATTATGATGCTGTCTAGTTCTGAGGGCCCAGGCTAGTGCGGTGAATAAGCCCACCCTAGTGTGCAGACATCCCTCTGAGGGGCGGGAGGATCGAGCGATGGAGCTTGAGAGGGCGACAAGCCGGCTTGAGTCCTCGCCACCCAGCGGCGGCCGCCGACGATGAGGTATATGGTCGCCTAGGGTTTTGCGCAGCATGTAGAGGTTGGAAGGCCGAATTCTAGATCATCAACAATATAAAGGAAAAGAGTAACAGAGCCGGTTTGGCTTGTATGAAATTGATTCGTGTATAAACTTTTTTATATATATCTTATCTTTGGCATTATTGTATTGTGGAAAAAGATTGTTTTAACAAACCTTGTGAAAAGGACCTTAATTAAGGAACATGTTTATTTATGTCAAACAGTGTGGTAGGATTAATTAGAAAACAAATTGACACGTGAGTAGGGTGGAAAGTGGGAGGATGGAATTCCCCAACGGCACCATCCTATGGATGGGTGGACCCGATTAGTCGAGTAGCTTTCCAACAGATTAAGTGAAATCCCTACACTAGATAAATAGGTTCTTGGGCAGCTCTATTCTAGAAGACTAGGCCAGCGGCTGTGCCTTGCATGGATGAGGAAAAAAGTGTTTCCCCTAGAAATTAAGTCTAGTAGTTGCCCAATTGGGTGATTTGATTTTTAGAAGATCACGCTCCCCCTGCAGGATAGGACTAGGTCTTACCTATGAATTGTATCCTTGAATCTGTACATGGTCAAGGTGTCGATGAATAGGAGATTTTCTCCAAGTTAAGACTTAGTGGACTATCTTAAGTGTTTCCCTTATTTTAGAAGGGGGAGCCCTTACAATTGGTATCAGAGCCGATCTTAGCTCCTAGGAATTGCCATTTAAGGACTGTTTTGCAATGAGTGTTTTACCTAACATAATGCTAATTAATAAAAGTATCCTACTAAAAAAACAAGTTGAATTAATTGTAGGAAGAGGAAGATGCCTACTCAAAGTTTCTAGTTTTCCAACGCATCTTCGAGACTGCTAGTCCTTAAATTTCGAGTTCCGTGACACCATGGTGCAGATACTAGAGAAGATGTCCCTCCCTCATTTCTCTCGTTTTGAAAAGAGGTTGAGGTAGAGATTTTTGGAGTCGTGGGCCGAGATATTTCTTCATCCGAGCAGATCGAATTGGAAACCTTACCACCGACCTAAAGCGGATTCGTTGGATTGAAAAGTTAAAGATGATCCGTTTATTTTGGTTCATCGGTACCCCTAGGGCCGACACGTATGTGACTATAGATGGAATTTGCATACCTCAGGATCGCTGGGCGTATGACCAAGTGATGCAGGTCTTACCTGCTGACAGAGTAGCTGTGTTGGGACCTATCCCAATCCAGAGTCTACCACCCTTACCATCAGTTTTTAGAGTCTTAGAAACTACAGTGGAACCCCCATATTTCACCTATGTGGATCGCTCTACCCTTATGTCATAGTCAAGCTTAGGAATTTCCCTTGATGACAAATAAGACTAATTATATTAGTCTCAGATCTTTGTAATAAAACTCATCCTTGTAAATATTTGGAAATAAAATGATTTCAATGTTTTACTCTCCAAAATAAGCATTGTGCAAATATTTGAAAATAAAATGATTTCAATGTTTTACTCTCCAAAATAAGCGTTGTGCAAGTATAAATCTTGTAATCTTAAAATTATTTTTACAATGATGGCGAGGACGATCACCCTCCACTTCCCAATGCGCTTTACACTGATATCCAAGAGAAGAATCTCCTGCTCAAGCAAATGAAACCTCCCTCCTTTAAAGGAGAAGGTTCAAAGATTCAGAAGGATGCTGAAGTCTGGATTGAAGCGATGGACGATTATTTCTCTGCCGTACGCCGGTACTAGAGTAGCAAATCAGTCTATGCTTGTATGGTTTTGCCTCATCGGAGATGCTAAACTCTGGTGGAAACAGTGGTGCCGTGACAAGGGAGTCACCGTGCATTCTCAAACGTGGGAAGACATCAAGCAGGCCATGAAGGAAAGATATCTTCCCCCATCCCATGAATCCATAAAGATGAATGAGTTTTTTAGTCTTAGTAGGCAGTGCAGCTTAACTCTTGAGGACTACTATTCCAAATTTATCACTCTTCGGAAGTATGCCCTAGCTATGACTAGCAAGTGGCTTGTTTCTGCCAAGGGTTAAATGAACCCTTAGATTCCCGCCTTGAAGCAATGAGGCCAAACATATTATGGGATGCTCTCATACGAGCAAAGCCCCTTGTGAAAGAAATGAGGACTGACAAACATAAGCCTCACCTAAAGATCAACCCTACAAGAAACCCCAAGAGAATTTCCCCTACTACAACAAAGGGCGACAAAGCAACTCTTTTGTCCCCCGCTCATATGTTGCTTCTTCTAGAGAAGGCTCTCTGTGTTTTGACTGCAATGAGCCGGGACACTTTAGGGCCAATTGTCCCAAGATGGAAACATTATTTCCCCAAGGTGGCAGAGGAAATCAAGGCCGTGGAACCCCTATCCACCAAGGTGCAAAGGAGAGGTCCCGGAGGAGCAGTTGCTAGGACCACCTGTATTATAAGTGAAGAAGTGACTTTGGAAATGGCTGAAGAAGAGTGCGCCACCGTCCATGCGATAGTAGAACACCAAGGTCCGAATAAACAATTTGGTGTAATCCAAACCCCAGCCACTCATCACGGTAAGCTATTCCAGCTTTTGATTGATTGTGGCAGTACCCATTCATTTCTTTCTCCTAGGTGTTTGCAAAAATTAAATTTGGGTCAAAAAACAACTACAAGAATGATTGTAGAGTTAGCCAGTGGTATGGGAAAGAAGTAGTATCTTGCCACTCTATATGAAACCTTGATTTTGAGCTAGGTAATGAGCGAACTCATGGCCACTTTAGAGTCTTGCCATTAGGAATTTATGATGTAATCCTTGGGATGGATTGTTAATTGCAAACAAAGCTAGCATTCATTGTAACCAGGGGAATATCACTTTTGAAAATGAGGATGGCCAAGTAATATTTGTTCAGGGGATAATAGGAAAACCTAAATCTAGGGTAGTCAAGGCAAAACATCTTCTCAAGGGAACACGTAAGGGTTAGCAAGTTTTCCTAGTCAAGCTCAACAAAGCCATTGAACCTATGTGAGATCCCTGTTCCCACCGAGCAACGGATTCGGGGAACTAGCAGCAGAAGTAGCACTTCTCGCGCGGCGCAGAGTCCCACACTCGGGGCCTCGTCCACACTCGGGGCAGAGTCCCACACTCGAGGCCTCGTCCACCCCACGGATATTCGGACAAGAGACTAATCCGTCGGTTTTTCCAAAACCGAACCCGGAAAAACTTCCTTTATCCGGAAAGCACGGGCGATTCCACCAGGATAACTTTTTGCTCTAACGTAGTCAAGACCATTACTGATCAAACTGATCCGACTGCACCTATAAAGGTACTCGGTTAGATCAAGGAAGAAACTTGCACTTGGATCATTGGGATCAACGCTTTTTTTCCCATCAAGAGGCACAGCCATTGATTCCTATCCATAGAACAATTACTGTCCGGGATTTACTTCACCTATCGTAATAACAAAAATTGAGTCTCGATTGACGGATCCATCAGTCCAGCCTAACCCCATCCAGTCCCATGGGTCAGCCAACCGCCCAACCACTGCAGTGATGGGATCCAATTAAGAATTTGGTTAGGTTTTGTCCCGGGTACCAAGGAAAAGAGTTCCAAGGTCCCCTAGCCAGAAGTTTATGCAAACATAAAACTAGTCACACCACTTACACACCCAATATGAAATTGCCTTTTTCTTAGCATCAGCTAACTTTAAAACAATCCTTTAATGAAACCATTATGTCACTGATGACAATCCTCAAAGTCTCTGGTTGAATTCTTATTTCCAGTCATTCATTCATCGGTATACTTATGGCATCATTGGCAACCAGAACGCTCTTCACCACCTGTTCACTCAGGGGTCTTTTCCATAGTTCCTAGCTCATAGTAACCGGCAATATATTCATATAATAGAATGGAATCTCCGTGGAAGATCAGCAAGATCAACCCACAGATCCATATAAAAGAGCCATGGACTCATTCGTTGAGGACCAGCAAGGTCAATCAACCAGATCCATGCCCGATTTCAGAAAACAATTCTTATTCTTTATTCCAATATCTTCCACGATGCACGTGTGGGTATCTTCGGCGACCCAGAGCCCGAGCACCGTATGGTCAGCACCCTCTAGGATCCTTCGTAGGTGACCTAGCGCTTCACTCATAGGCCGCTTCCTTGGTCCCTAATCCACCGTACCGGAAGCTCACCATTTAAATCAAACCGAGGCTGGTCAAGACCTCGGCCGACCTTGCTACGCGAGACGTCATCCATTGACTCTCCGTCAGTAGTTGCAACTTTATCAATTAGGTCTCCATGACCTTAATCCATAAGACGGTCAAAATGCTTCCCCAGCATTCTTGACATAAAACAGTCATTTACAAACAGGTCACAAAATACAGTTTCTATATCGATTCTCATCTTTCCACATTATCCCTCCTCAGTCCACATTACTTATTCCATTTTCCATTCATATGTGTACTCATTCTCATCCATTCACTCATATCAACAACACATTATTTCACATACAAATTCACATTTATTATTCTACATTCACCTCCATATTCGTAATGATCCACATCATACCTCCAATCCTACATCCACATACATACATCCACATCCGCATTCACACATCTACATCTACATGCATACATCCACATCTCCATGCATACATCCACATCCACATTCTCATTCACATCCATACATCTACATCTACATGCATACATCCACATCTCCATGTATACATCCACATCCACATTCTCATTCACATCCATACTTCTACATCCACATGCATACATCCACATCTCCATGTATACATCCACACCCACATTCTCTTTCACATCCTTACATCTACATCTACACGCATACATCCACATCTCCATGTATACATCCACATCCACATTCTCATTCACATCCATACTTCTACATCTACATGCATACATCCACATCTCCATGTATACATCCACATCCACATTCTCTTTCACATCCTTACATCTACATCTACATGCATACATCCACATCTCCATGTATACATCCACATCCACATTCTCATTCACATCCATACTTCTACATCTACATGCATACATCCACATCTCCATGTATACATCCACATCCACATTCTCATTCACATCCATACATCTACATCTACATGCATACATCCACATCTCCATGTATACATCCACATCCACATTCTCATTCACATCCATACATCTACATCTACATGCATACATCCACATCTCCATGTATACATCCACATTCTCATTCACATCCATACTTCTACATCTACATGTATACATCCACATCTCCATGTATACATCCACATCCACATTCTCATTCACATCCATACTTCTACATCTACATGCATACATCCACATCTCCATGTATACATCTGTTTTCACATCCACACTCCCATTTCCACATCCACACATCCACATACATACATCCATTTCCACATTCCCATTCATATAGCCCCATACGCCTTCACATCTATTCTTTTACATCACATCCATTCTCGCCCTATCACAACCCATATACATCTTATCTCATCACATACACTTCTTATCTCATCCCATACACATCTTATCACATCTTAACTCATCTTATCACATCCTAACTCATCTCATATGCATCTTATCACATCTTATCACATCCCATACACCTCTTATCACATCTCATACACCTCTTATCACATCCTAACTCATCTCATATACATCTTATCCCATCACATACACTTCTTACCTCATCCCATACACATCTTATGACATCTTAACTCATCTTATCACATCCTAACTCATCCCATATGTATCTTATCACATCTTAACTCATCTTATCACATCCTAACTCATCTCATAAGTATCTTATCACATCTCGTCACATCTCTTATCACATCCTATCCCTTCCCATATCTATTTATAGAATACAAGGGAATTCTTATATTGATATAAGATTTCTTTACGCATCTAATTATGCATACATTCCATTTAAGGAGACTAACACTTTCGAAATAAAAATCAATCTTTTATGCATCTTCCTATGCATAAATTCATTTTAAATGAGAATGACACTTTGAATTAAAATTCAATCTTTTATGCATCTTCCTATGCATAAATTCACTTTAGATGAGAATGACACTTTTGAATTAAAATCAATCTTTTATGCATCTTCTTATGCATAAATTCAATTTAGATAAGAATGACACTTTGAATTAAAATCAATCTTTTATGCATCTTCTTATGCATAAAATTCAAATGTGATAAAAGTAACACTTTTACAAAAAAAATAATTATTTTTTTATGTAATATTTTTATAATAAAATAATAATAATTTTTCACCTCTATGCACGAAATTCAATATGATAAAAGTAACATTTTTATAATAAAATAATAATTTTTTTTCTTTACAGTTTTATAATAAAATAATCATTTTTTTTCATACCTCTATGCATGAAATTCAATATGCTAAAAGTAACACTTTTATAATAAAATATTCATCTTTTATGCATATCTCTATGCATGAAATTCAATTATGCTAAAAGTAACACTTTTATAATAAAATATTCATCTTTTATGCATACCTCTAGGCATGAAATTCAATTATGTTAAAAGTAACACTTTTATAATAAAATATTCATCTTTTATGCATACCTCTATGCATGAAATTCAATTATGCTAAAAGTAACACTTTTATAATAAAATATTCATCTTTTATGCATACCTCTATGCATGAAATTCAATTATGCTAAAAGTAACACTTTTATAATAACATATTCATTATAAAAACTTGACATTAATCAATTAACCATTCACCTAGAATAGAGAATGGTTGGTTTTATTAGAAAAGAGAGGGAAATACCTTTTTGTAACGAGGTATAACATTTTTAGAGAAGACATAAAACATAAGAACCATTAAAGCCATAGAAATCATAAAACATGTGAAAAGAAGAATCACCAACTTACTAATGACTTTGAAAGCTTTCCTTTGGCTTGATGGTTTGAGGGTTCAACTCTTGTTTGGACAAGAGTGGCCAACCAATCTTTGGAAGAGGGAAATGTAAAAAACTAATGAATTATTAATAAATTCATAGTTCTTGGCTTGGGTGAAATAGAGTAACAATGCCTTAAACACTATATATTTTCAACAAGGGGGAGGCTTCTATTTATAGGAAAAATTGAGCTCCTAACCAAACAAACTAATTCTAGAATTTTCCAAGTCAGTTCGGTCAAATTTTGACCATTTTTAGGTCAGTTAAGCTAACTTTTTGGAACTAGACTTGAATGAGGAGAGAGGAGAGATGAAATATCTCAATTTTTGATGATAAAAAACTCAATTTGCCCATGTGAAGTAGGCGCCTCATTGAAGGCCCTCCCCTTCCTTACATATGTGTCAAAAATGGAATCATTATACTCAAAATATCTCATATTTTTAATATTGCTCATAGTTTCTTACTAATAAACCTTGTACATATTCAACTCTTCATCTTATGTGAGAATTGAAGAGACTCCCCTTCCTTACATATGTGTCAAAATGGAATCATTATATCCAAAATATCTCATATTATTAAAATTACTCATAGTTTCTTATTAATAAACCTTGTACATATTCAACTCTTCACCTTATGTGAGCATTTACTCATTTTTGGGTGTCTTCTTTTACAAAATTGGATTTATCTCCTCCCCACACATGGATTGATCTTATTGGTCCATAGGAACCTTAAAACTTCAGATCGAGCCTTCGTTCTCCATGCTAGTGTACCCCGGCCTTAAGGATCGAACTTTAGACTGAGTCTTTGCTCTCCATGCTAGTGCACCCCGGTCTTAAGGCTCGATCTTCAGATTGAGTCTTTGTTCTCCATGCTAGTGTACCCAGGCCTTAAGGCTCGAACTTGAGTTTGAGCCTTTTCTCTCCATGCTAGTACACCCCGCTCTGTTAAGGCTCGACCTTCAGATTGAGCCTTTGTTCTCCATGATAGTGTGCACCGGCCTTAAGGCTCGAACTTGAGTTGGAGCCTTTTCTCTCGATGCTAGTGTACACCGGACTTAAGGCTCGAACTTCAGATTGAGCCTTTGTTCTCCATGCTAGTGTACTCCGGCCTCAAGGCTCCAACTTGAGTTTGAGCCTTTGCTCTCCATGCTAGTGCACCCCTAGCATCTGAGTGCACAACTTGGATATAGAGACCCCACCTTAAGATCGAACCTCCCCTACTTGGAACTTATGTGTTAAGGCTCATTCTCCATGCTTAACTTTACATGGAACTTGGCCTTAAGGCTCCAACTTTAGTTCAAGCCTTGCCTATCTATGCTAGCGTATCCCTAGCATATGAGTGCACAACTTGGATCTAGGCTCCAGCTTAAGTTCGAGCCTCTCCTACTACATAAAACTTGGCCTTAAGGCTCAAACTTGAGCTTGAGCCTTGTCTCTATATGCTGGTGTACCCCTGTCATATGAGTGCACAACTTGGATCTAGGCTCTAGCTTAAGTTCGGGTTTCCCCTATATGGAACTTGGCCTTAAGGCTCCAATATACTAGTGTGCCCCTAGCATATGAGTGCACAACTTGGATCTAGACTCCAGCTTAAGTTCAAGCCTCCCATACATGGAACTTCGCCTTAAGGCTCAAACTTGAGTTTGAGCCTTGCCTCTCTATGCTAGCGTACCCCTAGCATATGAGTGCACAACTTGGATCTAGGCTCCAGCTTAAGTCGAGCTTTTGTATGGATTAAGTAAATGCAAGTGAGGCCCCCACTATTCAAGAAAACTAAGTGAAGCATCAATAATTGTAGCATGCATTAAGTTTCTTAAGTTTGATAGGTTTTGATTTGATATGTAGCATTTAAATCCATTTTTTTCTAAGGTTTTGAAACTTTTTTTGTGCTTCACAAGAATGGAAGCTAGCAGAGCGCCCGCTACCTTGCAACCACATGGTGCACCAATCTTTACTCTGGATGCTCTCGAAACAACAACTCAAACTAAAAGGGTCACTCCTAGAATTAAGGTGGATACTAAACCTTCGAATTGAGTAACAAAGAAGGAGTAAAATGGTTTGTGGATAGCTACGATGCTAGTGCAAACTTCAAAGGAGTCCTCCATTTGTTTCTGTCTCAAGGTGATACATCATATGGAGATATGGGGATTGTGGTAGGTGCTAAGGATGATGTGGATGCAAGAGCAAACCCATGCTTCGCATGCAATGTATTGCCATAAGGAGAAACTACAAAAGCAAATAAGTTTTGCTTATCATTGGACACTTTTCACCGAGCAGACATGACTAGAAGTAAACTAAGAAAGGACAATTCTATTGTAACGCTAGGATTGAAGATTATTGACTTTTCCAATCAAGAATACTCAGGGGTGGATAATGTGGAGGACCTGGTGAAAGCGGTGAGGCATGCCAAGAAGGCTTTGGATTCACGAAAAAAGTCCATACCTGGAAAGGAGACAACAACCACTCAAGTTAGGAAAATTGTGGAGAAAAAAGGCAGGGCCATAGTGAAGAGTGCACTTGAAGCATCTAGAAATGCTGGTGCAACTTCTTCAAAACATAAAAAGGAGGGTGACAAAACAAAAGTCCTTGATGTAAGCACAATAGCAGCTGGAGACATGGCAGGCTCTCAGGTGCAAGAAGAGGAGCAAGCACTTGCAAAGAAGAGAAAGGCAAAGCACTCTACAAAGGTTCCAAGAAATCTCTTCAAAGAGGCAAAGGACAAAACCAGCAAGTGGTTCAAAGGAGATAGATGCATCGGCGGATGACGAGCTAATGGAGGTTGAGACTCCAAACAAGGGCAGCAAAGCAATGATCTCATTAGAAATAAAGAAGGGATATTATCCCTTTGGTCTAAATGAGGTCTTCAGCATTGATGTGATGAAATGTTATCATGCTCCTTCAAACTATGTGTATAGAAGGTTAAATAAGGATTGGGTTTGTATTTTGACCCAAGACTTTATTGAGGACCCAAAGCAAAAGGAGATATGTAAGATCCCTGTCCCCACCGCACAACGGATTCGGGGTGCTAGCAGCGGAAGTAGCATTTCTTGCGCGGGGCAGGGTCCCACACTCAGGGCCTCGCCCACAGATATCCGGACAAGAGACTAAGCTGTCGGTTTTTCCAAAGCCAAACCCGGAAAAACTTCCTTCACCCGGAAAGCACGGGCGATTCCACCAGGATAACTCTTTACTCTAACGTAGTCAAGACCATTACTGATCAAGCTGATCCGCCGACTGCACCTATAAAGATACTCGGTCAGATCAAGGAAGAAACTTGCACTTGGATCATTGGGATCAATGCTTTTTTTCCCATTAAGAGGCACAGCCGTTGATTCCTATCCATAGAACAATTACTATCTGGGATTTACTTGATCTATCGTAAACAGAAATTGAGTCTCGATTTATGGATCCATCAGTCCAGCCTAACCCCATCCAGTCCCATGGGTTAGCCAACCGCCCAACCACTGTAGTGATGGGATCCAATTAAGAATTTGGTTAGGTTTTGTCCCGGATACCAAGGAAAAGAGTTCCAAGGCCCCCTAGCCAGAAGTTCATGCAAACATAAAACTAGCCACACCACTTACACACCCAATATGAAATTGCCTTTTTCTTAGCATCAGCTAACTTTAAAACAATCCTTTAATGAAACCATTATGTCACTGATGACAATCCTCAAAGTCTCTGGTTGAATCCTTATTTCCAGTCATTCATTCATCGGTATACTTATGGCATCATTGGCAACCAGAACGCTCACCACCTGTTCACTCATGGCCCTTTTCCATAGTTCCTAGCTCATAGTAACCGGCAATATATTCATATAATAGAATGGAATCTCCGTGGAAGATCAACCCACAAATCCATATAAAAGAGCCATGGACTCATCCGTTGAGGACCAGCAAGGTCAATCAACCAGATCCATGCCCGATTTCAGAAAACAATTCTTATTCTTTATTCCAATATCTTCCACGACGCATGTGTGGGTATCTTCGGCGACCCAGAGCCCGAGCACCGTATGGTCAGTACCCTCTAGGATCCTTCCTCGCAGGTGACCTAGCACTTCACTCATAGGCCGCTTCCTTGGTCCCTAATCCACCGTACCGCGGAAGCTCACCATTTAAATCGAATCGAGGCTGGTCAAGACCTCGGCCGACCTTGCTACGTGAGACGTCCTCCATTGACTCTCCGTCATCATCAGTAGTTGTAACTTTATCAGTTAGGTCTCCATGACCTTAATCCACAAGATGGTCAAAATGCTTTCCCAACATTCTTGACATAAAACAGTCATTTACAAACAGTTCACAAAATACAGTTTCTATATCGAACTCTCGTCTTTCCATTTTATCCTTCTTAGTCCACATTACTTATTCCACATTCCATTCATATGTTTTCATCATCATCCATTCACTCATATCGACGACACATTATTTTCCATACACATTCACATTCATTATTCTACATACACATCCATGCATACATACATCCACATCCATATCTACATCCATACATCCATACATCCACATCCACATCCACATTCATATCCATACATCCACATCCACATCCACATTCACATTCATACATACACATCCACATCCACATCCACATTCACATTCATACATACTTATTCGTATCTATATCCATACATCCCTATTACATCCATTCTCGCCCTAACACATTCCATATACATCTTATCATATCCTATCACATCTCATACACATCTTATCACATCTCATATACCTCTTATCACATTCTATCACTTCCCATACGCATCTTATCACATATTATCACATCTCATACACCTCTTATCATGTCTTATCACATTTCATATCTTTTTATAGAATACAAGAGAATTCTTATATTTGATATAAGATTTCTCTACATTTTTATCTATGCATAAATTCCATTTAAGGAGACTAACACTTTTGAATTAAAAATCAGTCTTTTATGCATCTTCCTATGCATAATTTCATTTTAAATGAAAATGACACTTTTGAATTAAATTTCAATCTTTTATGCATCTTTCTATGCATAAATTCAATTTGGATGAGAATTGACATTTTTGAATGAAAAATCCATCTTTTATGCATCTTCCTATGCATAAATTCAATTTGGATGAGAGTTGACATTTTTGAATTAAAAATCCATCTTTTATGCATCTTCCTATGCATAAATTCAATTTGGATGAGAATAACGCTTTTGAATTGAAATTTTATTCTTTTATGCATCTTCTTATGCATAAATTCAATTTAGATGAGAATGACACTTTGAATTAAAAATCAAACTTTTATGCATCTTATGCATAAATTCAATTTGGTAGGAATTACACTTTTAGAATAAAAGAATTTCTCTTATGCATCTAAGTTATGCATAAAATCCATTTATGATGAAAATCACACTTTTAGTATAAAAAGAATATCTTTTATGCATACCTCTATGCATGAATTCCAATATGATAAAAGTAACACTTTTATAATAAAATAATCAACTCTTATGCATACTTCTATGCATAAAATTCAATTGTGATAAAAGTAACACTTTTATAATAAAATAATCAACTTTTATGCATACCTCTATGCATGAAATCCAAATATGATAAAAGTAACACTTTTATAATAAAATAATCAACTCTTATGCATACTTCTATGCATGAAATTCAATTGTGATAAAAGTAACACTTTTATAATAAAATAATCAACTTTTATACACACCTCTATGCATGAAATTCAAATATGATAAAAGTAACACTTTTATAATAAAATAATCAACTTTTATGCATACCTCTAAGCATGAAATTCAATATGATAAAAGTAACACTTTTATAATAAAATAATCAACTTTTATGCATACCTCTATGCATGAAATTCACTAAGTAACACTTTTATAATAAAATAATCATCTTTTATGCATACATCTATGCATGAAATTCAATTATGCTAAAAGTAACACTTTTGTAATAAAATAATCATCTTTTATGCATAATTGAATGCATAAAAGATGATTATTTTATTACAAAAGTGTTACTTTTATGCATAAAAGATGATTATTTTATTACAAAAGTGTTACTTTTAGCATAATTAAATTTCATGTATAGAGGTATGCATAAAAGATGATTATTTTATTACAAAAGTGTTACTTTTAGCATAATTGAATTTCATGCATAGAGGTATGCATAAAAGATGATTATTTTATTACGAAAGTGTTACTTTTAGCATAATTGAATTTCATGCATAGAGGTATGCATAAAAGATGATTATTTTATTACGAAAGTGTTACTTTTAGCATAATTGAATTTCATGCATAGATGTATGCATAAAAGATGATTATTTTATTATAAAAGTGTTACTTAGTGAATTTCATGCATAGAGGTATGCATAAAAGTTGATTATTTTATTATAAAAGTGTTACTGTTATCATATTGAATTTCATGCATAGAGGTATGCATAAAAGTTGATTATTTTATTATAAAAGTGTTACTTTTATCATATTTGAATTTCATGCATAGAGGTATGTATAAAAGTTGATTATTTTATTATAAAAGTGTTACTTTTATCACAATTGAATTTCATGCATAGAAGTATGCATAAGAGTTGATTATTTTATTATAAAAGTGTTACTTTTATCATATTTGGATTTCATGCATAGAGGTATGCATAAAAGTTGATTATTTTATTATAAAAGTGTTACTTTTATCACAATTGAATTTTATGCATAGAAGTATGCATAAGAGTTGATTATTTTATTATAAAAGTGTTACTTTTATCATATTGAAATTCATGCATAGAGGTATGCATAAAAGATATTCTTTTTATACTAAAAGTGTGATTTTTATCATAAATGGATTTTATGCATAACTTAGATGCATAAGAGAAATTATTTTATTCTAAAAGTGTAATTCCTACCAAATTGAATTTATGCATAAGATGCATAAAAGTTTGATTTTTAATTCAAAGTGTCATTCTCATCTAAATTGAATTTATGCATAGGAAGATGCATAAAAGAATAAAATTTCAATTCAAAAGCGTTATTCTCATCCAAATTGAATTTATGCATAGGAAGATGCATAAAAGATGGATTTTTAATTCAAAAATGTCAACTCTCATCCAAATTGAATTTATGCATAGGAAGATGCATAAAAGATGGATTTTTAATTCAAAAATGTCAATTCTCATCCAAATTGAATTTATGCATAGAAAGATGCATAAAAGATTGAAATTTAATTCAAAAGTGTCATTTTCATTTAAAATGAAATCATGCATAGGAAGATGCATAAAAGACTGATTTTTAATTCAAAAGTGTTAGTCTCCTTAAATGGAATTTATGCATAGATAAAAATGTAGAGAAATCTTATATCAAATATAAGAATTCTCTTGTATTCTATAAAAAGATATGAAATGTGATAAGACGCGATAAGAGGTGTATGAGATGTGATAATATGTGATAAGATGCGTATGGGAAGTGATAGGATGTGATAAGAGGTATATGAGATGTGATAAGATGTGTATGAGATGTGATAGGATATGATAAGATGTATATGGAATGTGTTAGGGCGAGAATGGATGTAATAGGGATGTATGGATGTAGATACGGATAAGTATGTATGAATGTGAATGTGGATGTGGATGTGTATGTATGAATGTGAATGTGGATGTGGATGTGGATGTATGGATATGAATGTGGATGTGGATGTGGATGTATGGATGTAGATACGGATGTGGATGTATGTATGCATGGATGTGTATGTAGAATAATGAATGTGAATGTGTATGGAAAATAATGTGTCGTCGATATGAGTGAATGGATGATGATGAAAACATATGAATGGAATGTGGAATAAGTAATGTGGACTAAGGAGGATAAAATGGAAAGACGAGAGTTCGATATAGAAACTGTATTTTGTGAACTGTTTGTAAATGACTGTTTTATGTTAAGAATGCTGGGGAAGCATTTTGACCGTCTTGTGGATTAAGGTCATGGAGACCTAACTGATAAAGTTGCAACTGCTGACAGAGAGTCAATGGAGGACGTCTCGCATAGCAAGGTCGGCCGAGGTCTTGACCAGCCTCGGTTCGATTTAAATGGTGAGCTTCCGGTACGGTGGATTAGGGACCAAGGAAGCGGCCTATGAGTGGAGCGCTAGGTCACCTGTGAAGGATCCTAGAGGGTGCTGACCATACGGTGCTCGGGCTCTGGGTCGCCGAAGATACCCACACGTGCATCGTGGAAGATATTGGAATAAAGAATAAGAATTGTTTTCTGAAACCGGGCATGGATCTGGTTGATTGACCTTGCTGGTCCTCAACGGATGAGTCCATGGCTCTTTTATATGGATCTATGGGTTGATCTTGCTGATCTTCCACGGAGATTATATGAATATATTGCCGGTTACTATGAGCTAGGAACTATGGAAAAGGCCCCTGAGTGAACAGGTGGTGAGCGTTCTGGTTGCCAATGATGCCATAAGTATACCGATGAATGAATAACTGGAAATAAAGATTCAACCAGAGACTTTGAGGATTGTCATCAGTGACATAATGGTTTCATTAAAGGATTGTTTTAAAGTTAGCTGATGCTAAGAAAAAGGCAATTTCATATTGGGTGTGTAAGTGGTGTGGCTAGTTTTATGTTTGCATGAACTTCCGGCTAGGGGGCCTTGGAACTCTTTTCCTTGGTACCCGGGACAAAACCTAACCAAATTCTTAATTAGATCCCATCACTACAGTGGTTGGGCGGTTGGCTAACCCATGGGACTGGGGATGGGGTTAGGCTAGACTGATGGATCCGTAAATCGAGACTCAATTTTTGTTTACGATAGATAAAGTAAATCCCGGATAGTAATTGTTCTATGGATAGGAATCAACGGCTGTGCCTCTTAATGGGAAAAAAAGCGTTGATCCCAATGATCCAAGTGCAAGTTTCTTCCTTGATCTGACCGAGTATCTTTATAGGTGCAGTCGGCGGATCAGCTTGATCAGCAATGGTCTTGACTACGTTAGAGTAAAGAGTTATCCTGGTGGAATCACCCGTGCTTTCCGGGTGAAGGAAGTTTTTCCGGGTTCGGCTTTGGAAAAACCGACGGATTAGTCTCTTGTCCGGATATCCGTGGGCGAGGCCCCGAGTGTGGGACCTTGCCCCGCGCAAGAAATGCTACTTCCGTTGCTAGCACCCCGAATCCGTTCTACGGTGGGGACAGGGATCTTACAGTTGGTATCAGAGCCAATTTGAAAGTTAATATGGATAATTAAATTCTTATCTGAAATTGGTAATAAGAATTCAGAAACAGCATTTTCATAATGTATTTTCATTCCGTAAGCTTCTTTAATGAAGAAATTTTAATCAAAGAAATTATTTTTATAGATGGAAGTTTCCCATTTATCTGGTATTCCCGACCTCACCCAGTCTCAAGATATGATTGCATTTGCCTTCGATCATCTCATCTCTTCCGCTTCAACTTGAACAAGCCGAGCAAGACTCGCATTCCATTTCGAGGAATTATATTTTCCTAACCTAGTGGAGAGACAACAGCATAAGTGGTTTGCAGGGCTATATATCCACGCCTCTTGCAACCGGCATGCAATGCTGAGGCAGAACCTCTCATTGGCCATGATTTTGATAAAGCTGAAAATGACGCGTGGTGTCATTCTATATCATTCAACGCCTCAAAATTTCAAACTTGCTTGCTGAGTTTATAGACTCTTTAGTCGATTTATCCCTAAGGAGAAAATAATAGCTCCCTTCGCAATTAGGGAAATTATGTAACAGGGCATGACTATGGCCCAATACCGTCGTCTTATGCGTCTCTCGAGGAGAGTTTGAATTTTGGAGCCGAGCCACTCTATGTACTTATTGCAACTTGTATATAAATATACAAATGTTTTTTATTATTTAAGTGATTGTTTACGGACGATCGGATAATAAAGAAAAATCTCTTTATCAGACATATGTCATAGATCTCCAATAAGATCAACTGAGGAGCCAATTATGTCAAAAGTTTATCAAGACGCACAAAAAGGTTGTAATTGTGATATAATTCATACAAATTGTTATTCAAATTGAAATTCGTAAATTAGTGTAAGATTCCTCCCCAGCCTCTCAAAATGTCCAGCATATTCCCCTGTAATCAATTCCCTTTTCTGAAATATAAGAGATCTTGTCTCTGCCTGTTTTGGCATAGAGAGAGAAAATATTCTAGAGAGAGAATATTCAGATTATGAATATTTTTGGATAGAAAAATAACTCATCTTATTAAAATAAGTTCCCTTGAAACAAAAATTCAAAAAGAACTTTCCAATGTGCAATTAGAATTAATTGAAAATGGATATGAAGGACCTTAGCCTAAGGGTCTAGATTTTCAAAAAAATTTAGATTATGGTCCAATTAAGGTTCCTATGGGCCAATAGCATCAATCCATGTGTAGGGAGGAGATAAATCCTATTTGTAAAAGAAGATACCCAAAAATGAGTAAATGCTCACATAAGATGAAGAGTTGAAGATGTACAAGGTTTATTAGTAAAAAACTATGAGTAATATCAAAATGCCTTTACCCCATTTTTGGCTTGCCTCTCACAGGTCCTTTTGTTAGATCACCTTTTTTTTGTGGTTAATCTTAATTAATTTTTCTCTAAGTCTCATATTCGTGCATCTTGCGAAATTATCCCAAGTTTGCGAGATGAGGACATCTCGCATTTTTCAAGTGGGAGTGAATGTAAGATTCCTCCCCAGCCTCTCAAAATGTCCAGCATATTCCCCTGTAATCAATTCCCTTTTCTGAAATATAAGAGATCTTGTCTCTGCCTGTTTTGGCATAGAGAGAGAAAATATTCTAGAGAGAGAATATTCGGATTATGAATATTTTTGGATAGAAAAATAACTCATCTTATTAAAATAAGTTCCCCTGAAACAAAAATTCAAAAAGAACTTTCCAATGTGCAATTAGAAATAATTGAAAATGGATATGAAGGACCTTAGCCTAAGGGTCTAGATTTTCAGAAATTTTTGGATTATGGTTCAATTAAGGTTCCTATGGGCCAATAGCATCAATTCATGTGTAGGGAGATCCTATTTGTAAAAGAAGATACCCAAAAATGAGTAAATGCTCACATAAGATGAAGAGTTGAATATGTACAAGGTTTATTAGTAAAAAACTATGAGTAATATCAAAAAAATGAGATAAATTGAGTATCCAAAAATGAGTAAATGCTCACATAAGATGAAGAGTTGAATATGTACAAGGTTTATTAGTAAAAAACTATGAGTAATATCAAAAAAATGAGATAAATTGAGTATCCAAAAATGAGTAAATGCTCACATAAGATGAAGAGTTGAAAATGTACAAGGTTTATTAGTGAAAAACTATGAGCAATATTAAAAATATGAGATATTTTGGGTATAATCATTCCATTTTGACACATATATAAGGAAGGGGAATTCTTTAAAGGAGGTGCATATTTCACATGCTTGAATGAGTTTTAAACTCTAAAATAATGTGATATTTTTATCTCTCCTCTCTCTTGAACCAAACCAAATCAAAATGGAACCAAACCGAATCAAAAAGTAACCAAACTAGGTCCAAATCAATTAATTTTCCATGGATATGACGAGAATTATTTATTTAACATAGGATGAATAATCCTAAAATATGGTAGAAAGTCCTCTTTTCACATTATGCATAAAAATGATTTATGTGTTAATTTTTAAAAAATTTACCATAGCTCCGCTGCTATTACTGATAATTTTTAATAATTTTGAAAAGCATAAGACTTAGTAATACACTTGTGATAGATTAACTATCAATAGATCTAAATCCAATTTATGGATCTAAATCATAATTGTATCTTAATTTATGTAACATAAAAGCATTAAAAAGCGATTGCTTTGGCCTCTAGCTTAATTAGAGTTTTAGCTTAACTAGCATAGAGTTTTAGCTTAACTAGCATAGAGTTTTATTTTAGAGTTGATAATTGCTCCATGAGAAGCATCATTTGAAAAAAGAATTGGTCATAGGAATGACCATTCTTTGGGGGAGAGAGAGATATACTTAAAAAATATCCTAATTAAGCATAAATGTAAACTTTTGTGATTAATCATTAGAATTTATTAGAGAGCTTCATTTGCATTGAAAAACCATTCATTTGAATACTTCTCAAGCTTGAAAGGGGTTGAGAAGTGAAAAACATTTAGAAGATTAAAGAAAAAACCATAAAGTCACATCTTACCTCTTGTTTTGCTTGCTTCTCTATTCTTAGAAGAATCCCCCAACCAATCAATTGGTTAGTATGTTGAGAGGAAAGCTCCAAGGAAGGTTGAAGAGAGAGAGAAGCTCCAATCTCTCCAAAATATAGAGGATTTTTAAAGGATAATAGAAAATATGCTTATTCTAATGTAATATTGGCATGATCTAGTTCACAAATGATAATACAAAATAATTAGGGTCTATTTATAGGTGAGGGAGGCCACTAACTGAGTCCAACTAAGTTCTAGAATTTTCCAGCTTCAGTTTGGCTGAATTTGGACAAGATTCGGACTAGTTTGGCTCCCTTCTTTATTTGGTTTGAAGTCTCCCCCTCACCAAGGTGTCAAAATTGTATGATTACTCCAAAATATCTCATTTTTTTAGTAATATCTCATAGTTTTTAACTAATAAACCTTGTACTCAGTCAACTCTTCATCTTATGTAGGCATTTACTCATTTTTGGGTATTTTCTTTTATTCATTGGATTTATCTTATCCTAGCACTTGGATTAATCTTATTGGTCCATAGGAACCTTAATTGGACCATAATCCAAAAATTTCAGAAAATCTTGACCCTTAGGCTAAGTTCTTTTAAATCATTTTTAATTGATTTCTAATGCATCTTGAAAATTTTATTTTGATTTTTTGTTTTAGGGAAACATATTTTTGACATGTATATAAGTAAATTTCTCTCATAATACAACAGACTCTCCCATTGTACAATTGAGTCTTGCTCTTGCTAATCTCTCTCCCTAATTGTTATGGCGCACCCTAACCCTCCTTGAAACACATCCAAAAAGAGATTACGTAGTGAACCACAACTGTTGTGAGGATCTTTCTAATGGCGGAGCTCATAAACCTTGAGGTCTCCAAGCTCTACAACTCCTTGAGAAGCAATTCCACCATGCCTCCCGCGAGCGTTGTCACACCGTCGCGATGTACTATGGTTACTCATCCCTCCTCTGACCTCACTTCACTCACACACACTCACTAGCATGCATTAGGGAGAGAGATTAGCAAGAGGATTAGCAAGAGCAAGACTCAATTGCACAATGGGAGAGTATGTTGTATTATGAGAGAAATTCACTTATATATATGGCCATAAGTGTTCACACTCACTTAAACTATGGCCGGCTGGGCACTTAAACTATGGCGGTCGGCTGGGCACTTTAGGCTTATAAGAGGCCTAATGCTATTACAATAACTACTCTCATAATATATCCATGAAGTATATCACTTAGGACTTTATCCTAACTTGCTACCACATGCTCTTGAAGGCCGGAATCACCATAAATACTCCATCACACCATTACGGGCGCCCGTCCAAGTTGTAGCTTTGGACACTATTGCTTCATATCTTAAATGTATGACCCTTTGGTGTATCTACCGTGACTTGTTGATGTAAGATAATGGCAGTAGCTCTTGTTAACCCTAGAATTGGATTAACACTAATGTATGCTAGTGAGTGTGTGTGTGTGTGTGATGTGAGGTGAGAGGAGGGACGAGTAGTGCAACGTGGCGGTGTGACAACGCTTGTGGGAGGTGCGGTGGAATTGCTTCTCAAGGAGTTATAGAGCTTTGAGACCTCAAAGATTACAAGCTCGGCCATTGGAAAGATCCTCATGACAGTTGTGGCTCACTAGGTAATCTCTTATTGGATATGTTTCAATGGGGGTTAGGGTGAGCGCCCATAATATTTTTGGCACCTTGTCAGGGAATAATCCCTTGGCTTTTTCCATCATTTTTCTCTAATCTACACATTACCCATTTCCTATTGTCTTGATTCATGGTTTTCCATGAAAAAGATGTGGATTTGTGTGTGATTTTGTGAGAAATAGCTCTCTTTTTTGGTTTATAAAGAATGTCTTTTTGCTTAATTTCTAGCTTGATTTGTTGTTTTTATTGTTGATAATGTTGTTTTTAATGTTCCTAGGGCTTGTACATAGAGTGTATTAGGCTTAGTTAGCATCCATTGCATTAAATAATGCAATAGAATGCAAATTTTAGTGGTTTTTAGCTCTCTTTAGAGTTAAACATATAACTAGAATCATTAATTTAGCGTAAATTGTGTGTTTTTTGTTGGAATTGTATGCATTAGAGTGTTATCAAGCATTAGGAGTAACTTAATAATTGTGTGTTTTTTGTTGGAATTGTATGCATTAGAGTGTTATCAAGCATTAGGAGTAACTTAATAATTGAAAATAATTCTCAAAAACATAAAAAAACTCTTGAAAATGACTAATCAACTGGTTTTTGTCATTAAGGGTGATTAATCAACTGGTTTTTGTCATTAAGGGTGATTAATCCACTCTAAGAGGAAAAATTTAGAAAATGTGTTATTTGGGGTCCAAATTGATCATGTAAGTAGTCGAAATTAATGTTTTTGAGTATTTTGAGAGCATCTAGATGCATCAAAACACCTAATTACATCAATTAAGTAGTCAAAATTAATGTTTTTGAGTATTTTGAGAGCATCTAGATGCATCAAAACACACAATTACATCAATTTCGGAGGAATTTGACTCTCTTTTGCTTAATTTTGCCTTAAAAGAAGAGACCAAAATTAAGAGTATGATCAATATTTAATTATAAATTAGCATTTGAATTTAATTTAATTTACTGCAAAACATAAAAATCAAGAAAACCATAGATTTAAAATTAAACAAGTAAGAAAATTAACTTACATAGAGCTTGTCAGTTCTCCTTTAGCTTGAGGGATTGAGGGTTCCACTCTTGTTTGAAGCAAGAGTGGCCACCAATTCATTTTGGAGAGGATTAGGCCAAAAACAATTGAATTATTAAAAAATTCAATGTAAATGGCTCAGGACACAGGAGCAGAGTAACAGTGCATAAACACCATTAAGCTTTTACAAAGGGGGTGGCTTCTATTTATAGGAAAAAGTGAGCCTCTAACCAAGCAAACTGATTCTAGAACTTTCCAGATCAGTTTGGTCAATTTTTGACCATTTCTGGGTAAGTTTAGCTTACTTTTTGGATCTAGTTGAAACAGGAGAGACGAGAGATGAAAATATCTCATTATTTTTGAGTTTACAACTCCTCCACACGTGTGAAATAGGCACCTCCTTCATGAGGGGAGATCCCCACACTGAGGTGTCAAAAATGCATCATTTCCTCTAAATATCTCTTGATTTTTAACTAATAAACCTTGTACTCAGTCAACTCTTCATCTTATGTAAGCATTTACTCATTTTTGGGGGTTTTTCTTTTATTCTTCAATTTATCTCCTCCCTACATTTGGATTAATCTTATTGGTCCATAGGAACCTTAATTGGATCATAATCCAAAAATTTTTGAAAATATGGACTCTTAAGCTCCTTTTTACCTATTTTCAATTAATTCTAATTGCACATTGGAAAGTTCTTTTTGAATTTCTGTTGCAAGGGAAACCATTTTAGACAATAGGAGGATTTTTATATCCAAAAATATCTCAATTTTTAATTATCTCCCTCTAGACATTTTCTCTCTCCAGGCCAAAACAGGGTAAAACAGGATCTTTCTTTTATTTCAGAGAGGGGAATAATTATAAGATCAGAAGGGGAGGTTCTTATACTTGCACACCTCAAAAGTTGGAGGGAGGAATCTTACATCCTACCCCACTTTAAAAACGAAAGATGTCCTCATCTCGCAAATTAGCGGACAACTCTTTCCCTTAAGATCCAACTGATTCTGGGGTTCCTTATAGTCTAGTGAACCCAAAAGAATCCTGGGAAAAAGATTCTTGATATAGAACTCATCATCAGATAACAATTCTTTCAGATCATATCATTCATATCTTTAACACAATAATGATCCATTAGACCGAAATCTCCATCTGAACACTCCTCCATGGGAATTTTCAATTATATAGATTTTTAATTTGACATCCCTTAACTTGATCCACTGGGTCAAGTGTTAACAGTAGCAATTTGTCAGCACAATCCACTAATCTCATAGTGATTTGCTGAAGTCATTATCATCATTTCAGTTTACAAACATCATCACAGGGACTCGTCCCATTCATCCTCATTGTGGTTTTGCTCAGCTTCTCACTTTTAAACCAAAACTCAAGAATCATAATTTTTCAATCAGAATCCAAATCAACTCATTAGTTCTTAACCAGAGTTTTTAAAATCATATCAACTACATTCGAATTCATCATCTAGATAGCGTTTTTGCTTATAATTTCAAGTCTTAGATTTACTCGTATATACTACCACACTAAAGAGCTATAGTTATACCCTCGGTATATACGGGTAGTCACGGTCCTTGGAATTATAAGGTAAATACCATCATGTCTAGGCCTTAAGCAAGTCAGGGATTCCATGCAATTGCGGTACTTCCATCTGAAGACCCAATTACTAATTTATGAATTTCAATCTAAATATCAATTTGTATGAATTTCATCACACAATTACAACCTTTTGCTGCTACTTCATAAATTTTTGACATTTTTGGCTTCTCGGTTGATCCACATTAGCCAATTTGCTCTGATACTAGCTGAAAGATCCATGTCCCCACCACGCAACGAATTCAAGGGTGCTAGCAGCGGAAGTAGCACTTCTTACGCAAGGCAGGGTCCCTCACTCAGGGCCTCGCCCCCCCCACGGATATCCGGACAAGAGACTAATCCCTCGGTTCTTCCAAAACCGAACCCGAAAAAACTTCCCTTGCCCGGAAAGCATAGGTGATTCCTCAAGGATAATCTTACTCTAACATAGTCAAAAGCCTTAATTAACTGAACTGATTTGACCGAACCCGTAAGTCCCATAGTCAGATCAAGGAAAAGATTACACTTGGATCATAGAGACCAACGCTTTTTCCCTCATTGAGAGGCACAGCCATAGATCTTTTCCATAGAACAATTCTTATTCAGAATTTACTTCATCTATCGTACCATAACATATTTGAGTCTCATTTTAGGGACCCATCAATCTAGCCTAACCCCATCCAGTAGTCCCATGGGTTAGCCAACTGCCCAACCACTGTAGTGATGGGATCCATTTAAGAATTTGGTAAGGTTTTGTCCCGAGTACCAAGGAAAAGAGTTCCCAGGCCCCCTAGCCGGATATTCATGCAAACTTAAAACTAGTCACACCACTTACACACCCAATATGAAATTGCCTTTTTCATAGAATCAGCTGTCTTGAAAACAATCATTTAATAAAACCATAGTGATACTCATCATAACCCTCAAAAATATCCAGTTGAATCCTAATTTCTATTTTTTCCTTCATTGGTGTACCTATGGCATCATTGGCAACTAGAACGCTCACCACCTGTCCACTCAGGGGCCTTTTCGATAGTTCCTAGCTCATAGTAACTGGTAATATTTTCACTTATAAAAATCAAAATGGAATCTCCGTTGAAGATCAACAAGATCAACCAACATATCCATATAAAAGAGACATGGACTCATCGGTGACCCAGAGCCCAAGCATCGTATGGTCAGCACCCTCTACGATCCTTCGCAGGTCACCTAGCGCTTCACTCATAGGCCACTTCCTTGGTCCCTCATCCACCGTACCGGAAGCTCACCACTTAAATCAAACTGAGGCTGGTCAAGGCCTCGGTCGACCTTGTTGCGCAAGACGTCCTCCATTGACTCTCCGTCAGTTGTTGCAACTTTATCAGATTAGGTCTTCATGACCTCATTCACAAGACGGTCAAAATGCTTCCCCATCTATCTGATTCACATCACATCTATTCATAGAATTTAAGAGAATTCTAATTTTGATAAAAATAATTCCGTTATGCATCTTTCTAGGCTCAAAAATCAATTTTAATGAGAATAACACTTTTGAAATAAACATATTCCCTTTATGCATCTTTCTATGCATAAAATCAATTTTAATAATTAATATCAGTGATATCCATGCATATTCATAGGTGAATATGTACATGGAGTAATCAGAATATTTCTTTTAGATGCAAAAATGGTGGGAATTACTCTTTTGGAATAACATAAACGAAAGCAAATAAGCACACTAGTGTGCTGAGCAGAGAGTGCAAGAGAGAGAGAGAGATATGGAGAGCAACTATGCTGAATATACTGAAGTGATACAGCCCCAAGCAAGAGACAGAAAGTGTCTCATAAGTGAGGGAGGAAAAGAAAGACTAGGAAAGATGGAAAAGTGAGAGGCCAGCCCAGCTATTTATAGGTAAGAAGGGCTGGCCGACTGGACATGCTAATACTGGCCGACTAGACATGATATAGCTAGCCAACTGGGAAAATACATCCAAGCTGGGAAAAATCCCAAAAAAATATATAAAAAAGGGGTGGCCAGCCGACAATCAAGGGCCATGAAAAATGGACCAAAAGAACACCAAACATGGGCAGAAACTCGGGATGAATGTGCTAACATCCCCTCTTAGTACCAAAATTAACCCAATTAGATTCATAGAACTCTAATCTACACAATTTTCTAAATTCAAGAGAGTAAACAATAAGAAGAGTTTAATTAATCCTTTAGTTAATCTTTCTAGGATTAAGAGAGGCTGGAATGTAAAGAAGAGAAGGGGGTGGCCTTTTCATCAAGGCATAGCATTTGAATTTAATTCAATTTACTGCAAAACATAAAAATCAAGAAAACCATAGATTTAAAATTAAGCAAGTAAGAAAATTAACTTACATAGAGCTTGTAAGCTCTCCTCTGGCTTGAGGGATTGAGGGTTCTACTCTTGTTTGAAGCAAGAGTGGCCACCAATTCACTTTTAAAACACCATATTGGGGAATATGAGAATTTCCCACAAGTTTGGGACACGTGGTCAAAAGTTTGGATTAACCATAACTTGAACACCAATAATCCAAAATGAGCGCTTTATAGCTCTTTAGATTCCATTTTTCAAGCGCTTTCCAACGATAGGTCATATGATAGGGTTTTGAGAAACTTACAAACATGTTATCCATGTCCCCCTTTTTTAAGTATTCAAAAATGGGAATTGGAAAATTCCCAAATTCACTAATATGGTGTAAGTTTGGAGAGGATTAGGCCAAAAACAATTGAATTATTAAAAAATTCAATGTAAATGGCTCAGGACGGCTCAGGACGACAGGAGCAGAGTAACAGTGCATAAACATGTACCTAATGCGGCTCCAACCCTCCCGTTTGCAAGCTCCACAAGGAAATGGTGGCCAGGTTAGCTTGGTTATCTTTTAAAAAGAGTTTCTCTTTAATATTAATGTCAATAAATGAAGAAAGAAGATGTGTATCTTTTGATTTGAAAAAAATATATGAAGCTGCTATTTGAAGTGATGCTGTATTCAATGGTTTATATTGAAATTGTTATCCTTAAGAGAAAGAGTGCAAGTTTTTCTTGGCTTTGACGCTAACTTCCTTCTGTGCTTGTGTAGCTAGGCGGTGTCGTTTAGCAAAGCCCGGGATTGGCCCAAGGTATCCCGCATACCATTGGGAGAATAAGTGTAAGATTCCTCCCTCCAACTTTTGAGGTGTGCAGGTATAAGAACCTCCCCTTATGATCTTATAACTATTCCCATCTCTGAAATTAAAGAGAGATCCTGTTTTACCCTGTTTTGGCCTGGAAAGAGAAAATGTCTAGAGGGAGGTAATTCAAAATTGAGATATTTTTTTATATAAAAATCCTTCTAGTGTCTAAAATGGTTTCCCTTTAAACAAAAATTCAAAAATAACTTTCCAATGTGCATTTGGAATTAATTGAAAATAGGTAAAAAGGACCTTAGCCTAAGGGTCCAGATTTTTAAAAAAAATTAGATTATGGTCCAATTAAGGTTCCTATGGACCAATAAGATTAATCCAAATGTAGGGAGGAGATAAATTGAAGAATAAAAGAAAAACCCCAAAAATGAGTAAATGCTCACATAAGATGAAGAGTTGACTGAGTACAAGGTTTATTAGTTAAAAATCAAGAGATATTTCGAGGAAATGATGCATTTTCGATTCCTCAGTGTGGGGATCTCCCCTCATGAAGGAGGCACCTATATCAAAAAGTAAGCTAAACTAACCCAAAAATGGTCAAAAATTGACCAAAGCCATCCTTAACGTCGCCTTGTAGTGTTTGATGCTACAGTCATGATGCTTTAGTCGGATCTCGTTTTTCCAAGATCGTTTGCTCACTCTACACGCCAAAAATTGCAGCATGTGAACCTTCTCTAAGGTAGAAAACCTCTTGATAAAGTCCACTTCAATAGGAGGGGGGGATTTGAGAGATGTTCTTAAGGAAAAGGCAAAAACGTTTTGTTGAGGGATGAGGGCTGCTGCTGTAAGTCCCTTCACATGGGGGGGGAGAAGAGCTAAGGACACTCTCTCCTTACAAGGCTGGGTTGGCTGGAAATGGGCTTATCTGAGAGTTGGGAGATTAGGGGGGCTGAGAGGAAGGCTGCAAAGGGCGGCTACAAGTACAACATGAAGGCATAGAAGGGCGGAACGGCCTTGAGCACGGTACGCAAGAATGCATGATGCGGGCCATGGAGTACCCCTGAGGGTTTATATAACTATGGGGGGTATGGGTGTGGGCACTGAGCAAAGTACGGTTGAAAGGACGGTGTACCATAAAAGTGTGCCGATTAGTGGTCTGCATGGCCTTGAGGAAAGGTACGGTGGTGGTGCACAGGCAAAGGAGTGGTACGCATGTACCCTTTTGGTCAGAGGCAGCATGGATGTCCACACATGGCGGTGCGTGTGGACCATACAGTGGATGTTTGGCCTTTGGTCCTTGTGCGGCCATTGTACGGGTGCCTTGGTGAGTGTGTATGATCCTTTTTGGGAAGGGGTCCCCAAATTTGGGGCGTCGACCTTGATTTGCGTGTTGGACCGTGGGGGGGGTTGAAAAAAAAATTCGGTGAAAATGTCTAGTATGTTCCTCTAGTCGTTGGGGGGTGCATACCATTTGTCAATCGGACACCCGGTCGTGCATTTATTAAGGTTTAAAGGTTGTCATTTTTAACTAAAAATAACCAAAATTTACGTATAAGCTAGATCCGCCGATGTCTGTTGGATGCTATAAAATCCTCTTTTAGGGCAAAATCGTGTGCAAATTTCAAATTTGGACTCAAAATTTGAAGATTCTAAGTAGAAATGGCTTGTTTAATAAAATCACTGATTTTTACACCATAAAAATTCATAAATTCATCTATTACATGGATATTTTTTTATTAATGAAGATGGGCATGTTACATGTTGGTACTACTTTTGAGAGATCCATATCAAGTCTTAGGTATCCTCAAGAACACAAATTCTCCTTCTTTGAATTTCAATGGCCTTTGATGTGCATCTTCATAATGCTTCATCTTCTCTTGAGACTTTGTGATGTTCTCTTTGCATGTTTGCAAAAGAGTTTGCATTCTTTTCACTTCATCCCTGGCATGTGGATTTACATTCTCTTGCGTGAATGCTACGATCGGTACATGCACCTTGTAGCCATACGCCTCAAAAGAAGGCGACATTCCAATACTATTATGATAGGTGCTATTATAGGCAAAATCCACCAAATACAACCAATCGCCCCATGCATGTTGTGTTTCATAGCAATAATGCCCAAGTAAGTGTCAAGCCACTTATTGACCCTTTCAGTTTAACCATCAGTTTCCGGATGATAGGCCGTACTAGGAGTCAACTTAGTGCCCATGCTATCAAACAATGTATGCCAAAATGTGTCCATAAACTTCACATCTTAATCACTCACTATTTGTTGCGGCATACCATGCAACTTAAATACATTTTCCATGAATTGGTGTGCCACCATAGATGCCGAGTGTCTCACTTTTGCTGGTACAAAATGGGCATCTTTTGTCAATCGGTCAGCCACCACATAGATGTTATCCCATCCCCTCTTGGTAGAAGGCAATCCGATAATGAAATCCATAGCAATATGCATCCATTTACCCTCCGGAATAGGTAAAGGCTGAAGCAAACCACAGGGTTTGTGTGTTGGATCCTTGTTGAGCTGACAAGGCATACATTTAGCAACATATTCTTTGACTTCCCTCCATAGGCATTTCTAATGGAAACTTTTCCATATGGCATCATAGGTTTTGAACAAACCCAAATATCCTACCATGGGAGTAGAATGTATCTCATCCATGACCTTTTTCTTGAAGGATGAGAGTGAGGTACAAGATACACCCTTTCCTTATAATAGAGGAGACCATTGTGCAATCGAAAATGAGGTAAATCATCACAAACACCATGCTGTGATTTTTGCACTATTTGTGAAGCCTCATCATCAAGCATATATTGCTCTTGAATCTCCTCAACCCAATCATTATGCACTTTTGTGATGGGTCGATAAAGAACATGCCCACATTCTAGAGAGTGAATCCGCCACCACATTCTCCTTTCCCTTCATATATGTGATCTCAAAATAATATTGCTGAAGGGTAGCCAACCATCTTATTTTCTTAGGTGAGAGGTTTGACTGAGATAGGAAGAATTGAAAAACCCTATGGTCACTTCGTACATAGAACTTGCTTTCATAAAGATAGTGATGCCATTTCTTGATTACATGCAAAATAGCAATCGTCTCTTGGTCATACGCATGCATGTCCATCTCTTTGTCACATCAAGTTTGCGACTTTCATTAGCAATGACTCCATGGTCTTGATACAACACCGCACCAATGCCTCTTCCACATGCATCCACCCTAATAGTGAAGGGCTTGGAGAAATCCGAGCATACCAAGATAGGTGCTGAAGTAAGCATTCTTTTAATCTCATCAAAACTCTTTTGTGCCATTGCATCCCAAAAGAATGCATCTTTCTTCAACTTATCCATCAAAGGAGCCGCTATATGTGCATACCTCTCAATGAACCGGCGAGAGAATGATGAGAGACCTAAGAATCCCCTCACTTGAGTGAGATTGGTGGGAGTAGTCCAATTATTCACAGATTCCACCTTCTTGGGGTCCACCTTTATGCCATCAATGCTGACAATGTGACCAAGGTATTCCACCTCTTTTGCCATGAATGTATACTTGGTTTCTTTGGCATACAAGTGGTTGTCTCTCAATGCATCAAATACCTCCTTCACATGAACCAAGTGCTCATCTTCACTCTTTCTATACACCAATATGTCATCGAAAAACACTAATACAAACTTGAAGAGGAATGGTTGTAGCACTTTGTTCATCAATTCTTGAAAAGTGGCAGGTATATTACATAAACCAAACGGCATCACCATGAAATGATAGAGACCTCTTTTGGTAAGAAATGCCGTCTTGTGCTTATCCCCACTTTTTATTCTTATTTGGTGGTATTTGGACCGTAAGTCAATCTTGGTGAAGAACTTGGCACCCTTCAATTCATCCAAAAGATCATCAATTCTTGGGATTGGGTACCTATTCTTGATGGTGATTTTGTTAACATCCCGATAATCAATGCACATTCTAAAAGTCTCATCCTCCTTCTTCACCAGTAAAACAAGCGATGAAAATGGCGATTGACTTGGTTCCACTAAACCAATATCAATGAGCTCTTTAACTTGCTTTGCCACTTCATCTTTTTTCACTTTTGACAACCTATATGGAGGTTTGTTGACCAGCTTGAATTTGGCTCCAGCTCAATTGCATGATCAACCTCCCTCATTGGGCATATGAAACACATATTCATACTCTTTAAGTAACTTCTTCATGCCCTTATGTGTAACTTTGCTCTCTTTTTCATTGTCTTCATCCTTACAAAGTTGCAAAACATACATATAGCCACTCTTCTTCAATTACCTCTTGAGTTGTGTGCTATTGATCAAGGTTAACTTTGAGGTTCCAAAAACATGTAATGTAATGGTCTCCTTCCCATGCATAAACCTCAAAAATCCTTGTTTGAAATTAATGGAAAAGGTTCCAAGAGTTGATAGCCAATCACACCCCAAAGCCATATCAATGGGCCCCATATCGAGCATTAACAATTCAGCTTTGCAAGTGTACTCTTTTGAGAGCATCAATTCCACATTTTTGTAAATCATTGTAATCCATGCTATCCGTGTTTGCTACTTCAACTTTTCTCTTCATTGCCAATGCATCCGGGTACAATTTTAGATTTCCCAATGACTTGTAGTTCACAAAACTATGTGTGCTATCGTTGTCCACCAACACAAATGCATCTCTTCCCATGACCTTAGCCTTGAATCTCAATGTATGTTCCCCTTTGCAACTGGCATAAGATTCATTGGATATGGAACAAAGAGAAGTATTGTGCTCATATGCATTTGTAGCATCCAAAGTATGAGGTAAGCCATCATCATAATCATGAAGATCACCAAGAGAACCGGGGTCGAAAGGAAACTCCCCATCTGGATCTAAAGAATAGTCGGCATCTACAAACTCACATGGCTCTTCAAATAGCTCCAATTCTTGGCCATTAGTGTCATATACCACCTCCGAATAGACCATATTAATCTTGACATTGTGGGCTTTGCACTCGTTCTCCAATGTTCCTTTGCTATACTTTCCACCACATTTGTAGCATAGGTTTTTGTCCCTCATCTCATTAATGCAGTCTTCCTTGACAAATTTGGTCTTGGTGACCCCATCATTAGTTGGCTTTGTACCCACTTGTGAAGGCTTTTGAGAAGTATTTCCACCTTTGAAAGCACCCACATTGTATGGTTTTCCACCACTACCATAGACGATATGAAATTTGGGTACATTTGGAGTGGTAGGAGATGGCTTTGTGAAAGCATTTGACCCATTGTAAGACTCCTCCCTAGCCTCTCAGGATGTCCAGTGTCTTCCCCTGTAGTCAAATCCCTCTTCAGAAATATAAAAGATCTTGTTTCTACCTCTTTTGGCCTAGAGAGAGAAAATATTCTAGAGAGAGGTTATTCAGATTTTGGATATTTTTGGATGGAAAAATATCTCTTTATATTTAAATAAGTTCCCCCAAAACAGAAGTTCAAAAAGATTTTCAGAAGGTGCATTCGAAATAAATTATAATCTGTTCAAAAGGCCTTATCCTGGGGGTCCAGATTTTCTGAAAATTTTAAATTAAGGTTTTGAGGGGCCAATCAGATTCATCCAAATGTGTGGAGGAGATAAATGGAAGGAATAAAGAAAATCCCCCCAAAAATGAGTAAATACTCACATAAGATGAAGAGTTGACTAAGGACAAGGATATTAGTTAAACAAGAAGATATATTTAGTGAAATGATGATTTTTTTACACCTCAAGATGGGGATTCCCCCACATGAAGGAGGCGCCTACTTCACATGTGGTGGAGTTTAAAATTATCAAAAATTGAGATATTTCATCTCTCCTCTCTCCAAATTCAAGTCTAGTTCCAAAAAGTAAGCTAAATTGACCTAAAAATGGTCAAAAATTGACCAAACTGATCTGAAAAATTCTAGAATCAGTTTGCTTGGTTAGAGGCTCACTTTTTCCTATAAATAGAAGCCTCCCCCTTTGTTGAAGCCTAATAGTGTTTTTTGCATTGTTACCGTGCTTCTCCCAAGAGCCAAAAACTGTGTATTTACTCATAATTCATTAGTTTTTGACCTTCCCTCTTCTAAAGATTGGTGGCCACTCTTGTTTCAAACAAGAGTAGATCCCTCAAACCATCAAGCCAAAGGAAAGCTCTCAAATTCCTTCGTAAGTTGGAAATTCTCTCTTTTTTCTGTTCATTTTATGGTTTTTATGATTTTTGTCTTCTCTAAAATGAATATGATGTTATGCCTCATTGAAAAAAGGCATTCCCCTCTCTTCTTTAGTAAATCCAACCATTCTTTATCCTAGATGAATGATTCATGGATAAAATCAAGTTTTTCATAATGTTTCTCTTAAATAAGTTAGAAAATGTTTACATTCGAATGATTTAAATACTCTTGGTGAATTTCTAATTAATTTTAGAGAGTTAAAAATTGAAAAATGGTCAGCCATACAAAGGAGGTTATGGCTAAGTTTTACTTTTTTTTATTCAAAAAGAGAAATTTTCATCGTATATATATTCTTAAAGTGTTATTTTTCATCCTAGGTATAGAAAAATGCATACTAAAAATATTTTATTAAAAAAGTATTACTTTCTTTAGAATTAAATTCTATGCATAGAAGGAAGCATATTGAAATTGTTATTTTGATTATAAAAGTATTATTTTCATCATAAATGATTTTTATGCATAAATGGATGCATAAAAGAAATTCTTTTATATTAAAAGAGTGATTTTCATCATAAATGAATTGTATGCATAAACATATGCATAAAAGATTTTTTTATATTAAAAGTGTGATTTTCATCATAAATGATTTTTATGCATAAATGGATGCATAAAAGAAATTCTTTTATATTAAAAGAGTGATTTTCATCATAAATGAACTGTATGCATAAGATGTCAAATGATGGAATTAACCAGATTGTTGTAGAGAAGCTTCATAAGAACAACTTCCATGATTGGACTTTTAGATTGACAAATTTTTAGATGCGAAAAGGCTATTGGGAGGAGAACATTAGGATGCACCATAGATACGAGAGATTAATCCAACTGCCTGCAGATTTAAAAGAATACAAGGATTGTAATCAAGGAGCAAGGAAAGTCATGTATTGGCTTTCTATTAGCATACATGACACCATGATTGGGAATATACAAGTGCCAAGTCACCCAAGGAGGCATAGGACACCTTGGTGAAGCTGTATAAAACTAACAAGAAGGAACGAAAGATTCAATTGAAGAATGAGCATTATACTGTGGAGAAGAAACACATGTATGTGAATGCTTATGCCTTGAAGATCAAGGGCATTGTGGAATCCCTTACATCTATTGGTGTTTATGTTGGTACTGATGATAAGGTGGAAGTATGTCTGCATGGTGTTTATGTTGATAATGATGATAAGGTGGAAGTATGTCTGCATGGTCTCGGGCCATAATACAAGGCATTCAAGACATCTATTCAGACGCAAGAAAACATTCCCAACTTTACAGATTTGGTGTCAATGATACTGATCATTGAAGAGAAGAATTTGGGTGAAGATCAATAGTCTTCACAAAATCAACGCATAGTCATTCACAGACATGCTCTTTTTCTCCACAGTATGAAGTTCATTCTTTAACTGTATCTTACGTGCCTTGGTATTTGTTTCATAGAGCTTTACCAAGGTGTCCCACGCCTCCTTGGGGGACTTGGCATCCTGAATGTGCCCAATCATGGTGTCCTGTATACTAATGGATAGCCAATACATAACCTTCCTGGCTCCTTGGTTCCAGTCTTTAAACTCTTTCACATCTGCGCAGTCGGATTTATATCCGGTATCTCCGGTGCCTCTTCATGCTCACCTTCTATGTAGTCCCAATAGCCTTTTCCCATCAGGAAATTCGTCAACCTGAACCTCCAAGCATGGAAGTTATTCTTGTCAAGCTTCTCAGCCACAATCTGAGTTATGCCATCATTAGACATCTTGCCAAACACACAATTTTACCAGAAACTGCACTCTGGTTTTTCTACACAAACTGCTGTATTTTCTGCACAGCGGTACTATAGTACTCTCAAATGTCACAACCAGTGACTTCAATGTGCATACATACACCCAATGGCAACTATAGACCTCTTTGCAGCACCCACAGTGTCTGCACAGTCAATCTGTCTTCCTGCAGTTCTTAAAACAGAGTTCTGCAAAGAATCGATGACTTACCCGCAGTGCTCGAAATCGCCTGCTTTCTGAAAAACGGAGGTCCAGACGCGCCCGAAACGCGTTTTCGGCCCGAAAAATGTAGTCCGATAGGACTGTATAGTTGCCCAATAGCTTTACTCCCGCGAAGAAAGCTCCTGAATCAGAGATCGTTGCCGGTGCCTCCCGTAGAGCTCCCGACAAGGGTGTAGTCACTAACACAAATAGGGAAGAGTAGTTGAAGCTCTTACTCTCGTACCGCTTCCTGTGGTTCTCTTACTTGCAGCTCAGCCCTTAGCACAAACTAGGCTCTGATACCATGAAAAGATGCAGGGGGGAAGAGAGCTTGAGCTCTTGCAAGCACACACACACTCACAAAACCCTAATAGAGAACACACAAGGTGAGAGGCTGAAAATCTTCTTCTTCTCTACTCAACACTCAACACACCATATACAAGATAAGAGTACACACAAAATGAAAGGTACTCAACCAATACATACACGGGTTCTCTATAGTGTGAACCCGACTAAAATGAGCTAGCGCTATAACTATGCCAGTCTCTAGAATAACTGTCACACAGCCTGTCATCCCACTGGCCGCATATCTCCCATGATCTCACCAACCATGCCAGTGGTGTGAGTGTGGGGTCTATCCCCCAGTCAGTGGCCACCGCCTCACTAGACGAGCTCGATATCTCAACATTCCCTGCATCAATCTCTTCTCTACAAGTATAGAAGTATTGCAATGGGGATGAATAAGTGGTGGTGTCTGAGAACGGTTTTCAAAAAGTCCTCCTCCTCCTTTACCCATAGGATGTATGCGGCTAATCACAAGATCAACCCTGATGATGTAATCATCGAACTGGATGGAGACATGCTTCTTAGACAAGTCATGTACCATCTTTGCCTCTCTCATGAGTGGGAATCCTAAGATCATTTCATACGATTCGGGTTGTTTGGAAAAGTCCACAACAATGAAGGTATGTTTAACCCCAATGTTGGTTATCTTCTCCCAACATTTCTTGGTGATTATGATCACTCCCTCACCACCATCTAGGACTCCCATTATTGTGATGCCCTTGGCCATTGACTGGTAGTATAGACTCATCACCTTCAAAGTATTGCCCGAGTTTATTAAGTGGAATTTTGACCATAGATTTGGTATTTTCTTCTTCCACTAGGACTTTTGATTCGAGTAGAGCTCGAGGTGTCCCCATTGTATATTGGGGATGTACCTTACGCATGTCAGCACAAATGGTCGTAATCCGATATTGAGCTCTCCATTAAGGAGCACTCTCATTGCTTAAAACAATTCAGGATCTACCTTTGATGCCTTGAAAGAGGCCTTCAAAGTAGGATATTCAGGACAAGGAACTTGATGGAGTCCAATCAAATAGTTTCATGACGTAAAACAAAAAGAGGGAGAATCCATCTGCGACTATATCGACTGGATGAGATATCTTCACTCTTGTTGTATAACGATAGGGACAAGTTCTCTAACCAGAGACTGATCGATCGATTCCTAAAGGAACTTCAAGAGGTAGCCCTACATAACTCCCTATATGCTCTGGTCATACCTCCTTTGAGAAATGCTAAAGAAGCACCATGGATTTTGAGGATAATTTCAAGGGAACTTGTCCTGAGAATTGCATGAGGGAACTTCTAAAGCTTCCTTCAAAACCACAAGCATGAAATTGGAAGGAAGGGAAATTAATCCTCTTTAGGACAATAGGTGGAGTAGCTAGCAGTGCACTAATGCAACAACAAATGACCTAGCAATGGTGGAGAGTAGGAAAAAGCCATGAAAAAGTTGGGCAACCTCATCTTTACCCCAAGAGAGAACTAGTGTGGTGCCCAATTTGTCAAGCAAAACACATTAGTACGGAATGTCTACATTTGAGACCCAAACCCCGTCTCTACTGCCAAAGATGGGGTGATGATGAAACCTCAAATTGCTACCACCAAAGAGTGGCTCAAGCAAGGCCTCTACCATAGGCCTTGTCGCCTACATAAAGTCTAACAATTTGGGGATATTTAGTGGTGCATTCATGACTTTAATTTCATAAATAGGTGTCGATGAGACTGGAAAATCCATATGGTTGTTGTCCCTTGAACCAATCACTTAGGGATCAAACTATGAGAGGCGGAGGCCTCAGTCTCTTCCATGATGACACTCAGCACATCTAGAGGTTTACAAATCTCAATAGTAGACGTAAGTTACTAGGGTGTATAGTATCTAAGACTCTCACTTGCTTGGATTTTGGTTCAAGATCATCTTGTGTTTTTGTAACTAAATCACCAAATTCTTGGAGTTGCTCAATATCCTTTTGAGGGCTAGGATGATAAGAGCCAAGTTTTGTCATGTGTGATCTAGTTTCAAGAATTACAGGTTCCCGTGGGGTCTCTGTTAACCCTTGGCGTCAACGCCGGCCACCATATTATTTTTACTTCTTTTGGGCCACAAGTATCAAAATGGCCGGAATTCATAGGAAAACCATGTATTGTACATTTTACGTGTGTTCTTGCTGCTTTTCTATTAAAGGTGCACCACGAGATCCTAGGTTGTGAGTGCTAGCTTTAGAATAGGTGTTTAGACTAGAGTGGCTAAAGTAGCCTGAGGAGGACCAGACTTTTAACTTTGGCTGCCCAAGAGTGTGAACCCTAGAGGTCACCTGCAAAACCTAAAATGTAACTCTCATGACTCATTCTCTTATGCAACTAATAGCATGCTCTTCTTCTCTACTCTCTGTCTCTCTTGTTTCTTGCAGTCCTAATTCAATTAGAGTTTTTATATGCTCATTGTGTCTGTGTGAGTATATGTGAGATAGAGAGATTGAGTGAGAGAAGGGTTGAGCTTCCTTTGGAGTGTGGTGGTAGTAGTGGGCGATAGAGTGGAGCTTTGGAGTTTAACTGCACGGCAACATTGTCTCCCACAAGAATCCGACCACAAGTATTCATGAGGTGAGTGACACCTTGCCCATGCAATTGTAAGCTAGGTCATGGTATATTAACTTCTCGGTTGAGTTGTTTTATGCTCTTGAGCATGGTTAGGAAAATCCCCATGACACATTGGTTTGTTCTTGCACTCTTTTTATGGTGCAAGGGCTTCCCATAAGTGGCAATGTTGTTGCTCGGGAATAGCCCCACCACATAGCCACAATGCTTTTTGAATGTGTGTGTGCATATGATCAATTTTTGTTATATTTTTTACTTTTTTGTGTTTTTTCAAGAATGGTAGAAATGAAATTATGAAAATCTGTCCATTTTGTTTGCATTGTTGAAACCTTAAGAAATTTATGTTCAATTTTTGTAATTTCTTCATGTTTTCCAATTTCTACATGTTTTTCAATTTTTACATGTTATTCAATTTCTGTATGTTTTACATTTTTAGCGAGATCTATAATTTGTGCATTTAGGTTAAATTTACTTCAACTTATCATTTACAAGTTTAATTTTTGGTTTTCTACATTTCTTGTTTTTTTACATTTTTTAATCTTGGAAAGAAAAAAATGGTCAATTGAACATGAAATTGAAATAATTGGGTTAAATAGATCATAAAATCAGTTTCCTAGCATAGTATTTATCCCAATTTTGACTCCTTATGTAGAGAAATTGGGATAAAAACATAAATTAGGAGAGGATTTGCAACACACAGCACTTTTTGTGTTTTCTGCACATTGTGCATTTTGGCATAGCCTGACTAGCTGTCCACATTTAATGCATGCAGGATTTTAGGCCACTAGCCCAAAAAGTCCAAAATCCTGTCAATATCCATATTAAAACATAAAAGAAATCAACTAGCAATTTTACTCATAAAGCATGCCATAAATACTAACTTTCCTTCGTGCCCGAAGTGGGAAGAACCGCACTTTTGCATCCTTATATTTGGCTTGCTTTCGAGTGTTGTTCACTTTTGGAGACGGTTTCTCCACAAACCATCTTAAGAGCATGCCTCCACTCTTGGTGGGTAGAACAATTTTGATGGGCTGGCCGCATTCAATGCACGTAGGCTTTTAGGTAGGCCCCAAGTCAAAGATTCTAGGGAAACCTTGTTTTGGTAAAATTGAAATTTGAAACCATAAACAGTTAACCTTGTTTGGTAAAATTGAAAATTGAAACCATAAACAGTAAACCTTGTTTGGTAAAATTGAAAATTGAAACCATAAACAGTAAACCGAAAATGTAAAAAGCAAAAAATAAAATAGTAATTTTTAAAAAAAGTTTAAATATTTTTAAAAAATATAAAGCAAAGGTAAAAGGGAAAAAGAGAATGTAAGATCCGAAGGTAAAAAAAGAACTTTTTCAAAAAGCGCACACACAAACTTGCCTAATATATGTTTTAGGCTATTGCGATTGTGTTGACGCAACTTGTGTGACACCCCAAAAATTTGCATTTTTACATAGTTGAGCTATTTATAAGATAGCACATCTATTTACAAGATAGCACATCTATCAAGCTAGGTATGTATACCAGCCTACGCTGGGCTCAGGACCTTCTGCTCTGCGGTCGAAACCTAGTTTCTCATTGTACAAGGACCTAGACTAGGGGCTAGTGATACTTCCTCAGATTTTAAGTCAATGAAAGGATCCCAGTCCCAAGAAGTGAGAACCCTAACCAGGCCTCACGAGTCAAGCTAGCTACTAGTCTTTTTGACCGCGTAGCTTGCTATCTCAGAGGTTCGGCCTCACGAGTCAAGCTAACCCTAACCAGGCCTCACGAGTCAAGCTAGCTACTAGTCTTTTTGACCGCGTAGCTAGCTATCTTAGAGGTTCGGCCTCAACTTCTACCTCTGAACCAAATATTACTATATACAAATCTCATGATGAAGGAGTTGAGGTGAAATCTAGAGAGACACATGTGTTGTCATCGTTACAAGTAGGGAGCGTTCACATTGATATCCTTGTCCATATAGCTCCTGTTGCACCTGCTGCAATTGTGACCATTTAACCACCCCTAGCGCAAGTGCTTATACCTGATGGTAGGACATTAGAAGAAGTGCAGGCAGTAGAGGCAATAATGTAGGCTGCTAGAGCAAAGGAAGAAGAGACTTTGCAAGTGGCATAACAAACAACGATTAGTAGCCCAAACAACCCAGTACGCCCAAACAACGATTAGTAGCCCAAACAACCCAGTACGCCCAAAACGAGTCCCAAGACATGATTGCACAAAAACTGTCCAACAGTCTCAATCTAGATAACAACATTACATCTACCTTGGGGAAAGAGCTAGGCGTGCAAATCATTGATCAATGTCTTCTCACAAATGATTGGGAGTATGACACATCAACATAGACTCTTCTGGATTTCGCCAGCAGGCCAAGCTTATGGTGTTAATTGGGAAGGGATTGTATAATTAATATCTGGGTCCACAATAGAGGAGGAATGATTGCAGGTATTTGTGATTACATATATAGGATCATTGAGCATGAAAGGATCCAAAGACCTATGGCGTAAGTTAGGACATCCAAAGCAAGAATTCCCATGAGCAAAATGGTAACACCTCCTGTGAGGCCACCAGTGGATCTTACTTTTGTAGTATCACCCGACTACACGATGGATCAAGCCCCAAGTGTTGCTATTGTTCCTCTAGGTTACACAGGACTCCAAGAATTTACAATCACACACTTCACATTTCGAGACCGTAGTAGAGAGGTACCAACCTAAGATGCTGCTAGCACAATTCCAGATTCTGTGGTAATGGGTTCTACACCACTCATAACGACACCACCTGTGACCACCAACCATGCAGGATTTCCCATTAGTTTCATGCCCTTGGTTACAACTATGGCAATCACGGTCGTAATAGTCCTTATAACAATGGCTTTAGGCCTAGTCAACACATCCACCTCATCGGCTAGGGCCACAAAAGGAGGAACCTTCACCCAAGATCCTCAATTTGTTGCATCTTCATCTACTTTGCTAATGCACAAGGGGCCATCCTCACACAAATGACTAGACCAATGGTGCCCTTGGCTCATATGCCATTGGTACTTATGGAAATTCCTGTGCAACCCCCCACCTACCGGACTCATGTTACTCCTCCAGGATTCATGCCATTACACCCACATGCAACACCCTTCATACCACATGTTGCCACTACTATACGAATACCTCTAGCAACAACCCTTCCAATTGATCCAGTAGCCTTTACGCACAAGAATTGGGGAAGCTATGGCTGAAAGTATAGGACCAATCATGAGAGATAATGGACGGAGTAGCTTTGGAAAGGCCACACAAATTGCAAAGCTTATACACAAGTTCAATGGATACGACAATCCTAGAAGACACCTTGAGGTCTTCGATCAAGTTTGCGAGACCTAGAACATCTAAACTTTTACTGGGCTTTGAATGTTATCCCTAAAACAGTTTGTGCTGCATAAGTGATCATGCTTTGTGGAGTGTGGCTTCACAGTTGCACAAAACTGAGAGAGAAGAAGATGAGTCGGCAAGAGATTTTATTAGTCATTTTAAGCATTTGAACTCTCGCTGTGCTTTACATGAGTGCTTTTCCAATAATCAATTGCTTAATCAATTTATCTATGGGCTTAAACATGAACATATCCTAAATGGTTTGGTGATTAGAGGTGTCACCACCTAGGAGGAAGTCACGGCTAATTCCATCCAACTTAAGAATAACTTGATGACAAAGAGAGTAAGAGCTTCAGATGCTAAGTCTGTTACATCAACAGAGCCAACGGTCATAGCACCACCATTGCAAAACCTATAGATAGATAGCGAAAGGTAATACTTTAGCGGAAATGACTTGGACTGACTTCTCAAAAGCCCTCCAAGAGGAAATAAAGGCTACCAAGGCTTCCGATAATGCGTACATGTACCCAAGGAGAGAGCTACATTGGTGTTTTATTTGCTGTCAGGGACATACCACTAGCGAATGTCAAGTTTTAAAAGCTTGTTTTACAATGCCATTTGGTAACTATATATTTTGTGGGCACTATGGTCATGAAGCCCAAGATTTCCGGACATGCCTACAAGCTATTGCCAATAACGAGACCACATCTAGCATTACTGGCACCGCAACAAATGCTAGCCCTCGGTCCTGTAATAAATTAAACAATGGTTGAATATCCCACACAGCAACTCCTATCAAAGGGCATGAACCATGCACCCAATGTGCCATTATCTCCACGACCTCCACCAAGGGTGACACCTCTTAATCAATTAAGCTTCAAGGAGCCTATTGATTACCAAGAATATGAGGTAGATGTTGAACCCACCCCCACCTCTTTGAGGACCCCATAGAGCTTCATCCTGACTATTATGTAATTGGGGAGTCGGTATACCAACTTGAAGTAATGGGAAGGGGCCACGGCATTAACACATAGCTAGAAAAATGTCTCTTCAATGTTACCACTGTTAAGGTCCCCATCAAGTTTCGGAATGCCTTCTACAGTTTCCTCAACTCAACCAAGCGCAATACCCTCAAACATGCCACCAACTACTTGTAAACCAGGAAAAGTACTGCCCCAACAAGGTTGTGATGATAAGTCCACAAATGGGACCCATCATCACACCCCTAAACATGATTATGATAAGTAATCCAACTCAAAGGCAAAGCCTTAAAATTCTAGATCACACACCTTTAAAATTCTAGATCACACACCTTTAAATGCTATCACCCACTACAAGCCTAAAACCAGCATGTTCTCGAGCAACGATTTGTGGCCTCAGTAGAGGAATCTAATAAGTAGAAGAAAAACATGAGAAAAAAGTCGATTGAGAAAGGGAGAGTCCACCTCTCATAGCTTGATCCTTGATTGGTTCAAGAGTAACTACCATATAGAAACCTTGAGCCCATCTCGGAGATGGATTTTCCAGTCTCACACACCTATTTATGGAAAGGAGGTCATGAATGCACCACTAAATATCCCTAAATTATTAGACTTTATGGCCTCACAATCCAGTACAACTATAACTGCCCAATTGAGTGGAGATCCTGAATTGTTTGAAGAAATGAGAGATCTCCTTAATGGAGAACTCAATGGCAAGTGGTACCCAAATCAATACTTTGAAGGTGATGAGTCTAACACACTATTTACAAGTCACCGCCAAGGGTATCATAGTAATGGGAGTCCTAGATGGTGGTGCAGAAGTGAGCATAATCACCAAGAAATGTTGGGAGAATATGTCCAAGCTACGTCTAGAAGTCTTAGACATCATTGTCAAGATGGTTGACGGAATTGTCACCACCCAAACCTATAGGGATGCTACGAGATTTAAAGATCAAGGTTCTCAAACATCGGGTTAAACATACCTTCATTTTTATGGACTTTTCCAACCACTCGAATCATGTGAAATGATCGTAGGATGTTCATTCATGAGATGAGAGAGGAAATGATGGTACATATCTGGTCTAAGAACCATGTCTACCTCTAATTCGATGATTCCATCATTAGGGTTAATCTTGTGACTGGCCGCGTACATCCTCTAGGTAGTGGAGGACTTTTTGAAAACCATTCAGGTCCAACCACTTATTCAACCCCATTGCAATACTTCTATACTTGTAGAGAAGAGACAGATGCAGGGAAGGATTTAGCCCATAAGGATGTGACAAACAAGCTATTGAGCCTAAGGATGATCTAAATTGGATATATATGATGCCCCAATTGATAGATCGGGAACCATGGGGAACCATAGGATCTACATGGGTTACACCTAATGGTGAGGAGCTCCCTAAGGTTATGCCCCTACGAATGGTTTGTGCTCTATCTTCTAATGTCAAGGGGATTGATTATAGTGAACTTGATCCCAGATGAGATTACTCAAGCTCAAGCACCAATAGTGGGAATGAGGAATCTGAAAAATAGAGAATAAAAGCAACACAAGCTCCTTGGTTATCACAAACAAATCAGAGCTAACAATATCAAAAGAAACTGCAAGGAGTAGCTTTTAATCTAACACTAATGAGTCCCAATCTGAAGAAAGGGACGAAATTTGTCAAGATGCCAAGGAGCATCTCCGAAGATGGTGGAGACGTAAAGGCTATGTCGCCAATCATCATAGAAGGCTGCAAAAGAGGACAAGTACCGCCCAATGGCTACAATACATTGGTGCATTTTGATGCACATCACAAGTTTACTGATAACTGGGGGGGAGGAATTACAAAACGTAATGTACTGCAAACCTCCTTCCATTGAGTTGATAGCCAAAATCGATGCCGTTAGATGAACCAAAACTTAATCGTTTCACGAGGCAGAAGAAGAACAAAGTGTTAGCCCAGAACGAGAGGGAAGCAAAAGTTGCAGCTAGGGCAGTTGAAAAAATCAAGAACCAACACCTAGCTTGCACCACCTACACCTCTGCATTACAAGTCATACACCATAGGGGAATGTAAGTTAGTGTTTGATAATGCCAAATGCAACCCCATAAGTTAGAGTGGAGGAGCCTATGAACAGACCTATAGAGGTCAAGGAAGGAGACTTGGCTAAACTAGGAGAGGATCCTAAGTCTTTCTACATAGCCAAGGACTTAAATAAGGCCAAGGAGACTAAATAGTTCCCATCAAGGAGTATAGGGATTACTTTGCATAGACATACCATGATATAAAGGGAGTTCCTGCAAAGGTGGTATAACACACCATCCCCATGGTACTAGACATTAAACCACTCCAACAATGACCCTATCCAATGAATCCCAAATATGCAAGCATTGTTAAGAAAGAGATCGATAAACTCATTGAGTGTGGATTCATCTATTAGATTGAACACTCAGAATGGATCTCACCCATTGTGGTTGTGCCCAAGAAGAATGGAAAACGTTGTGTGTGTGTTAATCTCAAGAAAGTGAATGTTGCCACATGCGCACACAGGGATCACTACCCCTTGCCCTATTTAAAACATGTGCTCAAACGAGCTGCGGGACCACGGGCAAGGAGGTTTATAGCTTTTTGGATGGAAACACGTTTGCAAGTTAAATAGGTAGTTGACCTAGACTATCGGGAAAGATTCCCTTCCCAAATATTGAAAATATATATATTTTTTGAGTATTGGACAAAAATTTACAATTTGATTCTCACAAAAGACTAAAATTTGCTTAAATTTTAAATAACTTAAAGTAAATCAGAGCACTACCTTTAAAATATATCAATTTTTTTGTACTTGAATCGTCTTTAAAATAACAATGTTTATTCAGTGCTTTATTTTTTTATTATTACACAAACAACAGCTTTTAAAAGAAATACAAGTTTGTAAGATTTAAAATACTTGAACATACAAGGCAAGCTAGAAAAATAATTTATTAGTTTATTTGAAAAAAATTCAAAGCGATATAGTTAGTAAATTTTAAGTTAATGAAATTTTGAATCTTGTGTAGTGTTACATTCTTTTAGATGGTAAAGGTTAATCTTTTGAGAAATAATGCCAAGAAAATTGTAACATTTGTTAAATGTTCTAGTCATTAGGATTTCTCATTAATGACATATCATTTGAAGATAATAAATAATTCTCTTAATACTTTTGACTAACAACAATTTCAAATCACGAGTAAACTAGAACCAATTAAATTTTATAAAAAAAAGAATGTAATGCTAAAAAGATTACTACAAAAAATATTAAGTAAATTCTAATTGACATACAAAGTGTCTAGTTTGCTAAGGCAAAACCTAGCACGACTAAAAGTTATCAAAATCATAATACAACATCCTAGTATTGGTGCATATGAACCTTGTTCAATTACAAAGTATTAATTCTTAAATATAAAGTCCTACCAATCCTACTAGCTATGCAGAAGCACTTTATTTTAGTATCAAAATCTTAACTGGGGATCAAGTATTTATTTCATGGTTGGGGATCTTTCTCGCCTATCATTATTATTTTGATCTCCCTCCACTATTGCTTCTTCTGTGTTTGAAAGCATTAAGACATCGCCTTCGCCCTCCATCTCAGCTAAGTTTGTTAATTTCCCTGGCTCATTAGATAGAGGAGATAATGGTTCTTTAGAAGCAAACTAGAACTTTTCATTGTTCTCAATAGAGGTTTCTCCGACCTCTTGGTCCAGTGATCAGGTAGCTTTGCAAAGCCCTTTATTCGCATGGGTATAAAGCATGCCTGAACCTCATCAAGCTCCACAACCACACAATTCCATTTGCATTGTAATTGTAACATTATATGGTATTGATGTGTGTGAACACACTTAAAGCGGGGTACTTTTTCCCTCTCTAGGAGGTTTTTTCCCCCGTGCGTATGTACACCCTCTTATCTACTCATTTTGGGGTGTGTATTTATCTTTTGTATCTGGCTGGCACACATCTGTTCATTCTAATCTAGTGAGTTTGTGTTCTCTCAAGCTTCTCTATCTTGTGTGTGCACATTGTTGTAACCCTAACCCTAATTCCAACAATTGGTATCAGAGCTAACTTCCTTGACACTTGATCTAGTAGTCTGCCTCCCTCCCACGACCCTGTTTTTGTGTCTCACGATTGAGATACCCTCTTAGAAGAAGAAGGTATATACTGTAGTGTGTTGTATACTATAGAAGTATACATAAATTTTTGGGGCCTGCGACGCAATTTGGGCGTGTACGTTTTAGTCACCGCAAGGTTTTTGCAGACGTTCTGGAGAGGCATTATTTTGGATTGGTTCTGCTCGATTTTGGGTGTTTGGGCTATGTAGCGGCAAAGATTTGGTGTGTAGAAGCGTCTACAGTGTCTTCAACACAACATCGACCATCATACTTTTTCCAGTAACACTGTATTCTCTACTCTGTGTTATTTTTCATACACTTTGCTGGTGATTCAGTCAGTTGGCAGCCATCCAGGGTTACAATGAGTGAATACTGAAGTGTGTTAAAAGATTTTGCATTTGGTAGAAAGTCATGGCTGCTAGCAGTAGTGATGTATTCAACATGTTGTCTGCTGAGGACAAACTTGATGGGACTAATTACCCATTATGGTCCTATATTATGAGGCATGTACTTGTTGTTGCTAAAGGCCTTGAGGTGCAGTCTTGCAGACCAAATCCAAATTTAAAACTTTAGTGGTCATGCAACCTCGATATAGGCCAGATTTTCACACTTGCCTAGGTGTATTCTAAACCCAACCTCAAATATTATTATTATTTTTAATTTTAATGTTTTTTAGAATTCTCCATTTAGAGTTTTTTGAGTGCTTGCTTGCATCGTTATATGAGAAGTGTATTACTTTTCTAGATATTACTTGGATAACCATTTAGGATTTGGTCTTAGTTGGTCTTAGTTCAATCCATCCCGAGATTGACCTTAACGTATGCCAAAGGAGTATGCCAAGTACTCCACCTTCCTTAGTGTGCCCTCTTTAGTTAGAGTAGAGTCTTCTAGGTGAACTGTGAGAGTGAAATTAGTTTAAACAAAAAACATAAAACATAAAACAAAGAAAAAATACAAAACCAATAACCATCGCCATGTACAATTTAGATGGGACTTTTGGCTCTTAGTGATGGAGACTTGGGACCATAGCCTTGATATCCATGGGATGGGACCTTGTAGTTAAAAACCTATCGTTTGTAGAGGTACTTAGCGGTTCTTAGATACTCTTGTATGAGGTTATGGGCCATTTCTTGGGTCTTTTCTATTGCTTTATATTTTTCTTTTCTTATTAAATAAAAAATAAAAAATAAAGAATCAACTACAAGGTGGCACCCTACTTTTATATTTTTTTTTCTATTAAATAAAAATAAAAAATAAAAGAATCAAACCGAACGCATGTAATAATCACTAGATAATAGCTCTAGAGCTGGTTTCACCAAAGTGATAATGTAGGTCATAACCCAAGGCATGCTTTTTTCTCTATCTTAGTTTAGATTGAATTTGGACCAACCTTAATAATACCCTTGTCTTAATTAGAAAATTTGACTAGCCACAAATTTCCTCGTTGTTTATTGATGTTTGCATTATGCTTAAATTCAATTATTGTCCACAAGAGCACCTTACTCGTTATACCATGTTGCCTTGCACAGACCTTCCAAAACCTCTGACATTTCCAATGCCAACATGCATCCAACAAAAATAACCTCGACGAATCTTCATCGACATATTTCGAGGACGGAATCTACATCAGGAAGGAGGGTATGTTAACCCTTGCCAAAGAACTTTATAGTGTCGATGCCAGCCACCATGTTATTTTCACTTCTTTTGGGCCACAAGCTTCAAAATGGCTGAAATTTACAAGAAAACCATGTATTGTACATTTTACATGTGTGCTCATCTCTTGTCTATTAAAGGCGCACCACGAGATCCTAGGTTGAGAGTACTAGCTTTAGAATAGATGTTTATGTTAAAATCCATGGTACCTTCACTAATGCAAGTGGATTAAGCTAATCACATGCTAATGATGAGTGATTACACTGAGCTAAGGTGGATTGTGTCTAATTACATCCATGATGGTGCGTATGTGCAATAGAATCAAATCAGTTAGGTTCTAAGATAGATTAGCTTAGACTCATAGAGAGACTTGAGGTGTGCAAGTGCTTGTATTTCCATTGCTTGAAAATGACCCCTTTTATATGGGTAGAGTACATCTTTGCTTGTTCCATGCATGTGGGATAATCCAATTTGCCATATGACTTCATGCTTACTCCCTGCCTCTACATGTGCTCTATGTGGCACCACACTTCTTAACACCCCCCCTTAGTGCCATATCTCTAATGTGAGTTACAACAAACATTACCCCCCCTGGGTGCTCAACTGGCTACTCTCACGTGGTCAAGTAGATACACACAACAAACAAGATGAAATGATAAGATGAATGTCTACTCATATGGTGACCCCTCTTTTACAATAGATGGCTAGGGTAGTGGTGGTATTTGCCTCCTTACTCTTTAGAAAAGCTGATCACTAGGGATCTCTTTGTACTCGGTGGTCGAAGTAGTCTCCATAAAGTTGCCTTCTCTTTCTTCAATCTACAATCTTCTTCTTTGCGTCTGAACTTGTTGCAGTGTCTTTGAACTTACAATCATTTTGAAAGTGTCCTTTCCTGCCACAATTGTGACACTTCACATTGATTTTGTTGTATGCTCAACATTGTTGGAATTGCTTCCTTTTAATTCTCTCTCCTTATCCAAAAGGGAGGAGACATCCATCAAATGCTAGCTCTAGTAGATTTTTCAAGGTTCTGACAAGTGTATTATATTCCTTTGGCATGCTTTTTAAGATTATTGCAACTGCATCTTTATCTCCAATCTTAGCATCTATGCCATCTAACTGGGTAATGATGCTTTTCATTTTACTGACAAACTGAGCCAAATATTCATTGAAGTTCATTTGTAGACCATAGAATTCAATCTTTAAGTAAATTTCCCACTTCTTCGCCTTAGCTCCAAACACGAGATTCAATGTATCCATGCATTCCTTGTGTGTTCCTTAGAGTCAATGTGATGAATAAGACTAGGACCCAGATGTAGTGACAATGATTGCTTATCTTTTTCAATCCACCCTTCACATGGTTCATCCGTCACATTTTCCTTAATGATTTTCCATAATTTCTTATATATTAGAAGGTACTTCATTATCTATGTACCCCAGGTGTGAAACCCTTCCCCATTGAACTTCTCTACATGCAAAGTGATGCTTGTTGATGTTGGCATAATGAGAAGATCTTACCAATGAGATTATGATATTTCAATTAGCAGTGTCTTTTCTCGTACAACTTGGCAGATGTGGGTGCCGCTAAACAAGATGAAATGCAAGTAGTGTGTTTGCTTCCAATTTTTAATTTTTTGCTTCCAGAGCTTCCTGAGGATAGCCCCAATACAAAATTAGTGCTCTTGATGTGTAAACACACTAAATGAAACCCTAATTACTCAATTATATCCCCAATTATACTCAATTACTATTAATTATCTATTAATTACATGATTAGTACCTAATACAATGATTAACAGGCTAAAATTTTGGAGTGTTCAATTGAGCATGTGGAAAGCCAACTTGATGTGGATTTTTACATAGGCCTATTGCCCTTGAAAATTTTCCAAATCTGAAAGAAATCAATCGAGTAATTTTTAGCTTGTTATGACTCAACCAGTGGATCAAATGGTCCAAGATTTGGTTTATGGGGATCTTATATCATTACTAAGCTACCCCTAAGAGAGATTGACCCGATTGTGAGCACACATGGAAAATAGCAAAAAAAACCAATCGAGGGAAGAACAGTTTTATGCGACCGTACAACACGAATTTCATCGGGATCTCTAAGCTGTAGATTTGCCCTTGGCTAACTAATAAGCCCTCAAAAGGATTTGAGTAACGAATGAGAGAATGTTGAGCAATCAGCACTGCAAAGTTTGGCCACAAGAGATGAGAAGGGGATAAGAAAGGATTAGTGAAGATAATGGAATATTAGTTCTAATTAATATAAGTAGAGAGATTAATGCAATGAAGGGTTACAGAAGCTCATGGGGTGAGGACAAGCTTTCATACCATATTAAATAAAATCCATGGTACCTTCACTAATGCAAGTGGATTAAGCTAATCACATGCTAATGATGAGTGATCACACTAAGCTAAGGTGGATGGTGTCTAATTACACCCATGATGATGATGTGCAAGTGCTTATACTTCCATTGCTTGAAAATGACCCCTTTTATATCGGTAGATTACATCTTTGCTTGTTTTATGCATGTGGGATAATCTAGTTTGCCATACGGCTTCATGCTCACCTACTTACTCCTTGCCTCTACATGTGCTCTATGACACCACACTTCTCAACAGTTTACACTAGCTAGAGTGGCCAAATGAGCCCGAGGACTAGACTTTTAACTTTAGTCGCTCAAGAGTGTGAACCCTAGAGGTCACCTATAAAACCTAAAATACAACTCTCGTTGACTCATTCTCTTATGCAACTAATAGAGTGCTCTTCTTCTCTTCTCTCTTGCTCTCTTGTGTATGTACATGTGCGCATGCATAAACACTTGTGCATCTACACATGCATGCACACACACTAGCACATAGATGCATACCCACTCTCTTACGCACACGCACATAGAGATATACACGTGTGATGTGTACACACGCACACAGAGATATACACATGCATACACATCGGCTCATGCACACACATACACGAGACGACACATATAAAAGCATGCATGTGTACACATAGATCACTCACAAGGTTGGCGTACAAATAGTTGAGACACTCACAAAGTTGTGCAAACAGTGTACACACATATACACGTATACACACATACACGTGCATGCACACACACTAACACATAGATGCATACCCACTCTCTTACGCACACACACATAGAGATATACACGTGTGATGTGTACACACGCACACAGAGATATACACATGCATACACATCGGGCTCATGCACACACATACACAAGATGACACATATAAAAGCATGCATGTGTACACGTAGATCACTCACAAGGTTGGCGTACAAATAGTTGAGACACTCACAAAGTTGTAAAAACAGTGTACACACATATACACGTATACACACATACATGCCCACGTGTGTATACTACACAAACACACACACGTACATTGTCTAAGCACAAGGGTCTATACTTGCAATACCGCACAAGAGAGTGTGTGTATGAGAGAGTGCATGTGCAAGGAGAGACTGTATGAGAGTGCATGTGCGGGCAGATACGTGTGTGTGTGTGAGGTTACACATATACACACATACACGTACATTGTCTAAGCGCAAGGATCTATACTTGTAGTACTGCATGAGAGAGAGAGAGAGAGAGAGAGTGTGTGTGTGTGTGTGTCGTGCGAGCACGTGTGTTGTGCTTGTGTGTTGGCACATATGTGTGTGTTGTGTGTGTGTGTGTGTGTGTATGTGTCGTGCGAGCACATATGTGTGTTGTGCTTGTGTGTTGGCACATATGTGTGTGTTGTGTGTGTGTGTGAGCGAGCGAGCGAGCAAGAGAGAGAGAGAGAGAGAGAGAGAGGATGCTCATGCGAGTGTGTGTAAGAGGGTGCACGTGTGGACACATACGTGTGTGGTGTGTGTGTGTGTGAGGGAGAGAGAGAGAGAGAGAGAGAGAGAGAGAAGCATGTGTGTGTGAGCGAGAGAGACAGAGGTGTGAACCTAAAGCACGAAAATATATATATGTAGAGAGAGAGAGAGGTGTGAACAAACATATTTATAGTAGTGTTTATCCAAACAAAGCATACGCTTATATCTGAGTGTGGAATTTAGAGCTTCGGCAGGCAGAGCAACGCTGAAGGGACACAAAGAGAAAACAACTAAAACTCTGCAATAATAGAGGGAAAACTCGCACAAAAAAAACGGCCCTACACAAAAATGGCGAGCAGTAGTGCAGTGCAGTTCTTTATTGTAAGTTATTTTCAGCCATCTTATTAAAGCGTTATGATCGTTGGCCAAGCTTGCCAACGGGTACGTGGTGATGTAGCTCTCCTAGGGGTGATGCAGAGGCTTCAAGGTTTACGATCTCCTGTTTCTGGTAGACTTTTCCCTGCAAGGAATAGCTGCTCGGCGCCGAGAACTCCTCCGTACCTCTAATTCTGGTTTGCCGTTGTGATCATTGGGGGTTGTTGATTCCAATCCTTCCTCATCCAGCATGACGATATTTTCGTCTGTGGGGGTTGTTATTGGTGGTGCTAATGCCTTTGATGCTTTGGTTCTTTTCCCTGCTGTCCTCTTCACCTTTGCTTTCCCTTGTTGATGTTCCCCCACCAAGACGATGGGCTTGGCTGTGTCCTGCTCTGCCACACAATCCTCTGTAGCAGACCCAGTAGCAGTACTAGATCGCCTCTCAATTTCAGCTTTAGAGAAGCTAATTGCTTGCACTTCAATTGTTGAAGTGAAATGGTCGGAAACAGGTAAAAGATTCACAACCCCCTGACCTAGTAGACTTTCATCACCAACCATCTTCTTGGCTGCTTCTAGAAGACATGGTTTCTTCCTTGCTTCTTCCAAAAGTGTTTCACTCATGTGTAGGTTCGATGTAGGGCTCATTTCTTGAGCCTGGAGATGCATCACGGACTCGCCCACTTCCAAATGATCCACCATATCTTCTGGCATGCATTGGCTTGGCAAAGGTGAGGGCAGCCAGCCACTTATGCCTAACCCAAACCCTACCGGCAAGGCATCAAATGACAATGCCCTCTTCTTCTTGACATGTTCTTTCCCTTTGTTTTGCATTATATGCTCAACCTTACTGTATGCATTGGTGATATCATCAGCATTCCATCCCTCAGGTTCCGTGGCTGAACTGGCCTTCACGTTAACTTGGTGTTGTGCAATTGCAGCCCCTTCAACACTGATTACTTCTGAAGAACTTTTTGGACTTGCTGCCAAAGGCAATGCCTCCGAGCAAGTGGACTCCTCAGTAATTTTCAATTTCTTGGTCTTTTGAGCTGTTTCTGACAAAGCCCTCTTCTTAGTGACGGTATTCTTCCCTCTGTTCTGAGATTTGAGGTCAAGCTTCTTGTCTACATTGATAGTGTGATCACTACTCCTTATTTCCTCAGATTCCATATCTGTTGTGGACTTTGACTTAACTTGGTTTTGTATAGTTGAAGCCCCTTTAACAATGGGTACTCGCAAAGCCTTTGGATTTTCTTGTCCATTGCCTCCACCTGCTGCCAATGGCAATGTAGCAAAGGAATCAGCCATCTTCAATGTCTTGTTTTTTTGAGCTACTCCTGAGAAAGCCCTCAGCTTACTGACAGCTTTCCTCCCTTTGTTATGAGTCATGCATTCCAGCTTATTGGCAATATCATCACCACTCCTTTTATCCTCGGATTCCATAGCTGCAAGGGACTTCGCATTAACTTGGTTTTGCCCAATTGCTGCCCATTGAACATAAAATACTTCTGAAGAATTTAAACGTGGTTGTTCACTGCCTCCACCTGCAGGCGATGGCAATGTATCCAAGCAAGTGGATGACTCAGCCATTTTTGGACTCTTTGATTCTTGAGCTGTTCTTGTCAAAGCCCTCTTCTTGCTGATATTTCTCTTCCCTTTGTTCTGTGTAATGTTATCAAAGTCACTATCTGTATTGGTGATGCTCCGTTCCTCAGGTTCCATGGCTGCAATGGACTTCACATTGACTTGGTTTTTTGAAGTTGCAGTACCTTCAACTGTGAGTTGTTCCATTGACTTGGGACTTCCTGTCAATGACATGGTACTCCAGCAAATGGATGACTCATCAACATTCAATAACTTGGTCTTTTGAGCTGTTCTTGACAAAGCCCTCTTATTGCTGACAGGCTTCCTTCCTTTGTTCTGTGTCAAGCATTCAATCTTCTCACCACTCCTTGTTTCCTCGTGTTCTGTGGCTGCTGAGGACTTCACATCAACTTGGTTTTGTGCAGTTGCAGCCCCTTGAATATTGGGTGCTTCCAAAGACTTTGACAACTGATATCTTGTCCCTCTTTTGGTACCTGATGGAATTGTTGTGGTGTCTAGCACTGAGATTGCAGCTGCAACCCCTCGAATATTGGGTACTTCCAAAGACTTGGACAACTGATATCTTGTCCCTCTTTTTATACCTGATGGAATTGTTGTGGTGTCTAGTGAGGTTGCAGCTGGATCCTCCTTCACTCTTTTAGCTGCACCTGATGGCAGTTTTGCTGCAGAAGCATTCCTCTTTGCTGCAGCCCCAGATGCCAACTCGGCAGTTAAAAGAAGCCTTTCTCCATTGGAATCGCTTTTGGGACTCCATGAGTTTTTGAACTCTTTTTTGATGCGAGTAGAGGAGCGCACAAAAGGGGATTGATCCTTTTTTGGCACTCTTTCCACAGGAGTTTGTGTGCTGTCCATTTGACCAGTAAGAGGTCCCAGCTTCCCTGTTATTGCTGAATAGCAATTTATTCTCTTCTGAAACATGTTCCCCTCCGAGGTGAGAATCCGGTGGTCACTCCTCAACGGATACACGTTCTCTGCTGAAACTGAATGCATCCATTTCCTCTCTGGGATGGGTGACAGAATGCTTGCTTTTACAGAAAGCGGCACGGTTGGAGAGCAACAAAAACCTGCTGCTCGTTTGGCTGGAGCTCGGTGGCAGGTATCCAGTTTCCCCAGTTTTTGTTGTTGCTCTTCTTCTCTTTTCCCTTGCTTCTGCTCTTCTTTTCCTTCTCCTTCTACGATGTATTTATGTTGATCTTCTTTTTTAGCAGTCGTCCTCCTCCTAGTCCTCTTACCTTGCTGCTCTACCTTTTCCTCCTTTTGGCACTGCTCTTGCTCTTCTTTTTCTTCCTTTGATACTGTCTTTGAGCTCAGTAACTCCTGTTCTAGAGACCTCATTTCCATACCAGCATCCTCAGAAATGCTCTGCAGTTTCCCCTTTGCTCTTGACCCTTGCCTTCTTCTGTTGCTCTGTTGAACATCTATTATTGTCTCTGTTGTGCACACACAACTTAGTTAACCACCACCCTCCATCTGTCATGTAAATCCATTCACTAAACACACACAGTGCAAAGCTCTCAATATTTCCAAATCTTGATTTAACACTCTAAACTCAAGATTTGCATCTTATACCTGCTGAAGGCCTTTTTGTCGTCCCTCTAAACCTGGACCTTTCTGCACCTATGGTTGGTTTACTGTCATCTGTGTCCTCTGGCTCAATGAAAGGATCGTTGTGAAGGCCTTGCAGATTACTGGATCTGCAAGAAGAGTACACTGGCAATTGAGCAACAAAGAAAAGAGCTTCTCTACTTGTTAATATTTACTTGTTAATATTTGGAACAAACAAAATGGCTCTCAAAATCAATATCAATATGAATGCTGATTGCTGAATGTTTCATTGAAGTTATAAGGCAGGCATAACCCTTCGTGCTGTCATGATTGCTTTGAGCTTCAAGGGAGCTTGCCGATTGGTGGGGTATGCTAGTTTAAACATATGCAAGAGGCACGTGTTAATGTGGGAAAATCAAGGAATTTCTTTTTCCACAATGAAAGCATATATGCTTGCTTGCTCATCATGGAGTGATCATCAGCAGGCTTCTTAAGCTTGCAAAGGCATACATATGCTGCTTCAAAACTCTTCCAGGAAGCAGAGAGAACATTTGGAGCCAAAAAGGTTATCTTGCACCGATTGGCATCTTAGTCTCAGATCCTGTTACAAGGATTGTCTTTTCTAACAAGTACCGGGAGAGTTCTAAGCTTTGCATTGTGACATTTACAAGGGTTCAGAAAATAAATTGCAGGTGGCCTTTCCTGGTCAGAAGGAAGCATGGATTGACTACCCCCTTATGAAAACATCAACTAAAGAAAAGGTTCCAAGGAGCCAGGAAGACTGAACACCGTGGAAGCTATGTGCTGTTTGCAATTTTTTGGCCTATTGACTTCACCGTTGTGGGTCTAAATACTTGTGGATATCAATGCTTAAAGAGGAAGTTACAGTTGAAGTGTATATGCAAGTGGTCACCAAGATCCATGCTTTGGATGCTAACAATCAGTTCAATATAAATTCAAGTACCTTGCCATGTGCAGATGGCATAACAACACGTTTGATAGAGACGGCTCACAAGCATCTAGATGGATGCGAAGTTACAGCATCAACATCAAATCTCTCCTTTTACACGTTTTCTAACTAAACAAGTCACTAGGGGCAGCTGTCCAAGTGAAATGGTCGTCTGCCCTTGAGTTTGTTGGCGTCATACGAATTCAGGAAAACAACATGCGCTGAGGCGTGTAAACGAATTCAGAAAAACAGCATGCGCTGAGAACAAAGTGGAAAAGCAACAGTTGCATAGGAAACTCACCCGAGAGAGACCTTGCAGTCGAAGCAGGCATCGCCAGGTCTGCCCTTCCCTTCCATGGCCATGGCGTTCTTGTGTCTTCGAGGCATGGTAACAAAAACCTAGCTTTCCAGAACAGTTTATATGGCCAGCAAAACCCTATCTTTACGGCAAAACCCTAAGTTTCCAGAACATTGTGAACAGCGAAGCTCGTCTCTGCGCAAACGCAACGCTCACCAGGAAACCCTAGCTTTCGAGATCAATCGTCTCCAGAAAACCCTCACATTTGGACTTAGAAAACCCTCATTTAAGAGCCCGGAAAACCACCACTGCCAAACTCTAACTTGGGAGAACAACTTAACCCGAGAAAGTGAAGCTTGGCACTGCCAAACTCTAACTTGGGAGAACAACTTAGCCCGAGAAAGTGAAGCTTGGGGAATAAAAGAGACAGAGAAACCTGGCGTTTGAGAGCAAGGGCAAGGACATTGCCCGTTGCTTGCAACGGCCTACTTTTGAAAGCTCCTCACTCTAAGGGGGGCTTTACAGGTGGCCCATTGGCCTAATGCTAATTTTTAGCAAAAACCTGCAAACAGTTACAAGAATAAGGCACCAAAACATTTTTTTAATTAATTAATTAATCAAACCACCTCAATATGAAAGTCAGCATGAAATTATCAAGCTAAGCATCTAATCAAGGTTTTAATTTAGTAAGGATTTGATTCGATTTCATTAGACGCGTGCTCGTCTCTATGGGCTCTTCTGCATGCTTCTCGACGGAGCATATAGGGGGCTCCTAAAGCGAAAAAGGTTTAGTAAGGATTTGATTCGATTTGATTAGTTGCGTGCTCGTCTGTATGGGCTCTTCTGCATGCTTCTCGACGGAGCATATAGGGGCTCCTAAAGCGAAAAAGGTTGTTTCCTGCAAGTCGTCCAAGCTTGCACGAGAGATCCTATTGAGGGTCCCAAAGCACCGGGGGGGGCAGACGGCTACTGAAAATGGTAGGTAAACTATTGTTGGTAGTTCTCGAGAACTAATGAGGAGGGGTATCATGGTGCTTGAGAATAAGGAGGAGAAGGAGGATGCCAAGCAGATGGTGAGGATGAGAGAGAGGAGGAGGAGACAAAGGGGGCAGCTGTGGAGAAGATGCTGAGGAGGAGGAGGAGGAGGAGGAGGAGGAGATGGAGGGGGCAGCCAAGCAAATGGCAAGGAAGAGGACGAGGAGACGAACGGGGTGTGCGTGGAGAAGATGGTAAGGGAGGCCTTAATAAATGTATTAATTTATGCCACGGCAGTGGCACAAATTATAAGGTTCCACTTTAATATCAAGTTATTGATGGTTGAAAAAGTCGACGTATATTTTGCATGCAATATCATTTCTATTTAAGGGAACTTCTCAACCACGCATGCCCTTCCTCTCGAACATGCAATTGGATTGCTATATGTCCTCTTCCTGCGTCTCATCGTATCTCTCTGTGGATGGCATGCTCTCTCTCTCTCTCTCTCTCTCTCTCTCTCTCTCTCTCTCTCTCTCTCTCTCTCTCTCTCTCTCTCTCGATCATGATCATGATCTGTCTGGCTTTCTCTCTTCTGGAGTTGGGATTTGGCCAGGGTATAGCTTCTGCACAAGGAACACGTGAGAGCCAACGATTCCCCTCCCGCCCACCCACTCGGGGAGCGAGTGTTGGTACTCTGCCCCCAGTAGTTTCTCCTGTTTAGCCAATTATTGAGCGGTGTCTAACGTGGCAAAAGCAAGCTTTGAGCAATGGAGGGTGCTGATGATCTCGATGCGACGTCATGTTTTCTTTCCTAGCCATGCAAGAGAGAGAGCGAGTGAGGGGGAGGGAGACCAAGAGAGGCAGAGGTAGAGGGGAGGGCAAGGCCAAGTCATCAGCTATGGCATCTCGCATGCCCTAGTGCAGAGGCTCAAAGACGGGGCCAAGGCCTTCTTCGAGCTCTCCCTGTAGGAGAAGCTACAGGTGAAGCGGACAACGGATTCTATTTTTGGCAGAGGGCGAGAGGGTGCCAAGCGCACAGAGAGAGAGAGAGAGAGAGGGGGGGGGGACGTGTACACCTCCTCCCTCGATCAAGAGGTGCGCATGTCTTGATCGAGGGAGGAGGTGTACACGTCCCCTCTCTCTCTCTCTCTCTCTCTCTCTCTGGTTTAAGTTGTAAATATCCGAGCATCGGTTCTTAAAACCTTCAAATGTATATATACACAATTTACTTATGAGTTGGCAAAAAAAATACAAATTTGATATAAACTTGTAGTTTGTTAGCAAAAGTGTTTTCCATGAACACTATATATATTAGGTCGGGGCCAATAGGGTTTATATATTTCCCCGTCAGTATGCCCCCCAACGTGAGGTACTTCAACAAATGCCTATGCCAGCTGCCCTTGCTTGCTTGTTGCAAACATTGCACATCCCCTATTTCTATGGGTAGCGGTCTCTGGTTTTCTCGTTAATTCCAAGCTAATTTTTTTATTTTTTAAATATTATGCCATAGTCTTGCCAAAAACAGAGAGTTGTGGTGGTTCATAATAAGAAGTTTCTAGACTCTAGTTAAGGGCAGTGCTTGCGTGTGTGCCCCACACGCCTTGTTTTTACACATTACTTTCAGAATTTATTTTTTTGCACACATTACTTTCAGAATTTGTGGATTCATATGAAGGCTTTTTTTAAAGTTTAATGGTACGTGGTTGTTAACATGTCGAATAGCATGGCCTTACATATGTGAATATAAGGTGCTTTATCATCTTACCTGCGTATACTAAAAAATTATATTTCTAAGAATATATAAAGAAACTTTGCTTTGTGCTTAAACGTCAAATAAAGGAAGTCTAGGATTTTTTATTTTTTGATTTGAAAGAACGATAACACACACACACACACCCATGCATACATAGGCTGATAGCACCTTTGTAGCCCAACTTGGATGTATTGATGCATATATAAGGAGCCCATGCCCTCATCATTTAATCATTTCATTCATTCAACATTTCATCAAAGCAAGAGCAACTCCATGTGTGCTTGAGTCCTCCATGGGGTGTGCATACATTTTTAGCAAAACACCTTCAGCGCTTCAGTCCCAAGGCAGCCCGAAGTCTTCTTTAGCGTTCAGCCTACACTCCCGCATTCCCTCAGCAGAAGTCTAGGATTTTATGTCTATGCTTGCTTAAGGTTAGACTATTGGCGATGGATGAAAAAGTTAAATCATGGTTGCTTAAGGTTAGACTATTGGCGATGGATGAAAAAGTTAAATCATGGTTGCTTAAGGTTAGACTATTGGCCATTGATGAAAAAATTAAATCATGGTTGGTGTGAACACTAGCCATTTGTATATAAGGTAATGTTGACATTAAACAATATACAATCATTCCCAATGTAATAGAATACTTGTGACCTTTCTTCTCTATGCTCTTACTTGTGTTCTCTTGATTCCTACTTCCTTGATGGGTGCATGCTTAGTTAGGGTTTATTTGTAGGATCTCTTTCTCACTTTTGACATATGCAATCATTCTCAATAGAATACTTATGAGCTCCTTTCTCCACTCTCTTGCTTGTGCTCTCTTGATTCCTTGCTTGTTTGGTTGGGATTTGATTATAGGATCTAGCTTCTCTCCTCTTTCCCCATCTCTTTTGAGTGTGATCCATAGTATAGAAATCTTTGTCTCATCTCCATCTAGGTAGATCAAGCTCTCCCTTCACATCTCACTTGCTATCCCACTTGCTATGGAGCTCTTTGGTGTGAAAATGGAGTTAGGATCCAGGCGACGAGCTAACACACCCGCAACCAAGAAGTTGTGTTGAGACGGCTCTAAGGCAAAGTCCCCACAACACATGATTCGACAAGGTTAGGTAAGCTCTTGACTTGAACATACGTGACACCATGCCGAATCATGGACTTCACCTTAGAGTCGCCAAATTAAACTTCTCAGTTTGTAGGTTTGCAAGCCTATCGTCTGGATCCTCACTCTATTTGCCACACAAGCAACGAGATAGCTCCATAGCAACTGGGTGATGTGGAGCACTTAATTCACCTAGATGGAGGTGAGAAGAAGATCCCTCCATTATGGATCACACACAAGAGGTGCCATATATGTTCAAGCCAAGAGCTTACCTAGTCTTTCCAAATCATGTGTTGTGGGAACAAAGAAGATGGGTTGTACCATGGGCTATGCCCGCATGATGCTCCCATCTAGAGATATACTTTCATGGTTATTAGTAGTGAGGCTTCTAGTTTTCTACATATTTAAAGGCAATCTAGGTAATTGGCCAAAATTTTTCCCGTCATAGTCCTTGGACACTAGAGACAAACTTGGATGGCTATTTAAGGGTATTTTGATGTCTTCAATTTGAGGGACTTGGAAGGATTCTCTTTAGTGGATTAGGTGTTTCTTGGTGTCATTGTAGTCACGCAATTCTTGCTTTCCTATTTTTCTTTCCCTTTACTTCTCTTCTGTTGGTGGCTTTCTTTCATTGTTGCTTCTGTTGGTGGCTTTCTTTCATTGTTGCTTCTGGTTCTTGATCATCACTCTCAACTTTTGGATTCTATATATTTGGCAGGCCTAAGTTCATGTGTTGTGGCCACTTACAAGGTGTCCGTCAAGTTTCTCTCTTTCTTTATCCCTTGGTGGGTGTTCTCGCGTGCTTCTTATCTTTCAAAATCTACTCTTCTACTTCAACAATGTCCTCATCATTATGATCTAAAATACATTCCAAAACATGATGTTTGAGCTGTCAACATTGCCTAGTTGTGCCCACATGTGCTTTTGTGAGATGTGCCCATGGCTTGCTGAGGTGGGCACACAAGAGGTAGTGCTTATGCATGGCTGGTGGGAGAGTTGTGTTGAGATGTCAAGCTCAACATGAGCTGACATTCAGGTGCTTCAAACCACATGACAATTCATGGTGAGTGGTTCAAGGAAATGAAGAGTCTTGAAAGACCAGGTTTTGTTGAAACAGGGGATGACACTGCTCATCCGATTGCCCATGTTGGAGATGTGCCATTGTCTATGCAGATGGTAAGGTGAAGAACCTTGTAGATGTACTTCATGTTCTAAACATTACAAAGAATCTAGTTTCTGTTAGCCAGATGATTGAGCGGGGTTTGCAGGTCCGATTTAACCCTAATGGTGGCTGTTATGTAGAAGACTTTAAAGATAAATGCAGGTTTGTTGCAAAAGGCAATAGAGTGGGCAAAATGTTTACATTGATGAATGTAAATATGCTTGAAGTGAGTGCTGCAATGTTTGCAAATGGTTCAGGAGTTGTTACAGATATAGACATTTGGCATAAGAGAATTGGGCATGTAGATATGCAAAGAATGAATTCTATGCAGACTAAAGAAATTGTGACAGGGCTGCCTAAGTTTAAAGTTAAAGGTATGCAGAAAGTTTGTAAAGCATGTCAATTTGGAAAGCAAACAAAACATGTATTTTCACATGATAGAAATGTGAGCAAGAATGTACTAGATGTTGTGCATTATTGAGATGTATGGGGTCCTACAAGACGATGTCTGTGGGTGGCTCCAGGTACTTTGTAACATTCATTGATGACCACACGAGGAAAGTGTGGGTGTATTTCATGAAAGAGAAGAGTAAAGTGTTCACTCATTTTTAGAATTTCGAAGTGATGGCTAAAAAACAGATAGGAAAGCATGTGAAGTGCCTAAGGTCAGATGGAGGGGGGAAAATACTTCTCCCTCTCTGAGTTCTTGCGAAAGAATGGCATTCATAGACAATTTACATGTAGATACACTCCGGAGCAAAATGGAGTTGTTGAGCGAAAAAACAGGCACATTGCAGAGATAGCACGAGCATTGATGGCAGAGAAGAATATGCCACATAGCTATTGGGTTGAGGCTATGCCTATAGCAGTTTATATCATGAACATGACTCCTACTGCAGCCATACATGATGTAATGCCAGAGGAGAAGTTTATTGGCAGGAAACCTAATTTGTCTCACTTGAAAGTTTTTGGATGTATTGCATATGTGCATGAAGTTAGTTACCATTGGTGCTGCTGACAAATCTTTACTATAATCACCTGATTTTTGTGTTGTACTATCTTATAAGATTTCACCAAATGCTCTTCTAGTAGGGTAATCTTCTAGGTGTAAGCTTCCTTGTTCTTTGCCTCCACCTCTACCTTGAACTATTGCATGGTAGACCTGGCACATGATGCAATGATATGTATTATTTGCATGTTAATTCAAAAGTCATCGAGTGTCTCACGCATGGAGGGTTTATTTGACGTGGGTACCTTAAGACATGTAGCGAAGATGTCCATCTCAAAGGAGAGACTTCATATGGAATGATCCTCTCTCCTTGACCATACTATACATAGGTTCTTTATGATTCCAAATGAAATATTTATATAGAATGATCCTCTCTCCTTGACCATACTATCTATAGGTTCTTTATAATTCTAAAGGAAACATCCACGATGTCATACCAAATATAAAATGAAGGTAAGATGACCGTCTCAATGTGAATTCCTCTAAGTGGGTATGTGCATCCACTATAAAAGAATGAGGGTATAACATCAAAAACAGCAAAATTTTTATTGGGAATGTCAAGGCTATTTCACTTGCTCAAATGTTGCTATTTTCACTAAAAATGAGATCTTGCTCTATGAATAGCGATTATACTTACAAAGTAGCGCTACCTACCAACAACGATATTTTTGCTACTATAATCACTACTGAGTAGAGAAATAGAAATCTGTTTTAAAAAGTAAGAAGCCTAGGATATAGCTATGATGATTAACTTTGATGACTATGTAATTTTTTATCCTATGAATGGAAATTTGGGTTGCAGAGTTTTTTCTTTAATATGTGTCTTTCTTGTAATGTATTTTATTAGTTAACTCAAGCAAATAACTTCAAATTACATATGTAACTCAAATAAAAATTGTAACTCAAATAAAAATTGTATCCATTGACGCATATAAATCAACAAATTATATAAACTCAAATTAAAAGATACTTATTTGCAACACAAGATAAGAGAATTTTTTTTAAAAGATATACATCAAGCTTTACATAGCTTTTGAGAATTACATTCATGCGAGATATACAAAAATAAAACTAAAGATCCTAGCTCGGAGGATCTCTCCAGCGTCGCATGTGTCGCACCAACTGCATGTCCTTTTCACTGATGGTGACCCTCTTTATATGGACAGCTACAAATATTGTGTCACCAACAATGTCCACTAGGTATGGCTCCGCAGCCTCCTCGAGTGCCTCCAAAGCTTTGCCTGTCCACCGCGAAGGTAGTGGGCTTGATACTGTGTGAACCTAGAACCTCATATCATGACAGTCTTGTAGATCCTACATGATCTCTCGCACCACACATTGGAAGGAGAGCTTCGGTATGAGCACGTTTGCTGTGTTTTGGTATTTCCTAATCTCATGGAGAGCCACAGTGCTAGAACTCCACCTAGGCTTGCGATGCTGCCGTGGTGGTTGGACGGGGGGTACTCCACATCCCACCTTTGGGGACCAGACTCTTTTAGTAATTTGTTGGGTGCGAGCCATGCTCTTGGAGGTGAGAGAGAGAAATGAAAGATGAGAAATGAGGTGAAATAAGGGCTACTTCCATACTTATAGAGATGAAAATGTATATATTTTCTAAATTAGCTCAATACATAAATTTGATACTTTTTAATTTCTCAAAATATTTTTCCTTATCAAAATGAGCTCTAACTTTATGTGTACATATAAGTGTCATGGAACATTTCCTAGATAAAATATCAACCCCATCAGAGGTCTGTAGGGCCCTTGTCCGAAGGCTCACATGTATAGACCTGCTATTAAAAAAAGAAGGCCTCTACATGCGAGCCTTCGGAAAAGGGACCTACAGGCCTTTGATAGGGCTAATATTTAATCTAAGACATGTAAACTATATGATCTATGCACATATAATAAATTTCAACCCATTCTGATCACTGCACACTATGCATCAATTTTTTCTAGGAAAAAAAATATTATTGTATAAAATAGCACTTGCACATGCACATGGACTTGCTTGCACATGCACATGCATGCTCATGATGTAAGCCACATGATCTATGCACATAACAAATTTCAGCCCATTATGATCCATGCACACCATGCGTTAATTTTTCTCAAAAAATTTAAGAATATACACCTACACATGCACAAATAAAAAAGCACCTACACATGCACATGCACTTGCAAAATCTTTTTCCACGAAAATATAAGAACATACACTGACATTAGAAATGAAGAAAAATTAAAATATTCAAATCAATGGGCAAGTCCGGTACCCAACTTTGGAAACAAGGAAACTTAAAATATCCAAATCCGAAACATCGCATAAAGTACAACTAGTTGAGTAGAACTAAAGGAAAACGTGAAAACACAAAACAATACACGAGTATTTACATAGCTCTTCAAACCATGTCATGGTTAAGGTTGAATGCATCACTATTGTTATGAATCCTACGAATAAGAGTGAGATCCGAGGGCTTGACTGTGATGCGCTGGGCATGGATGGCTAAGAGGCTGACCATCATGCATGAGATCCCCCAAGTAACTTTCAGCCACCTCTTGAAGAGCAAGCAACGCTTGGGCTGACCATCGCTCCACATTACATGCTTGATCTCTTGAAAAGTACTTGTAGTGATTTCCCCTTTGTAGATCTTGCAGTATTTCTCGCACCAACCTTGAGAAAGGCACCTTGGGTATAATCAACTTAGGACTCTTCTAGAACCTCCTAATTTCACGAAGAGCGATGGTGCCTGGTCTCCATCTTCTCTTCTTATGCGTAGGTGGATGAGCATTTCCAGCTGGAGAGCAGTGGGAGCAGCGTTCCTAGCTGGAGCGCAGTGGGAGCAGCGTTCCTAGCTGGAGCAGCGTTCCTAGCTGGAGCAGCTTTCCTAGCTAGAGCAGCAAGAGGAGCTTGAGCATCATTGTCGGTGTCAGTACGTTCACTAGATCCAAATGAATGAACCAGTGTCTTGGAAGGCATCTTGTTTTCTCTTTACTTAGTACGCGCCATACACTTACAAGCTAGAAGGAATGGAGGAATGGAAAGAAATGAAAGAAGTGCCTTTATTTATAAATGGGACTTACCATAAGTTATTGACACTTACTTTTAAAAAATATCAACACTATCAAAAAGTTATCCATGTTGACTTTAGTAAACACTTATTTTGAAAAATTTATCCATGTTGACTTTAGCAAACACTTATTTCTTAAAACATTGGATTGCTCCAATACTCTCATAAACATAAAATGTTATTTCATAATTACAATTCTATTGATATTTCCATTTGCTATCGACTATCTCTTGGGTTGTCAACCATTCTGCATGATGTTCTTTGGCCATGCCATTTTCATATCTTGCTTTCCTCACTTCATATATTGCCCTGCGAATAGCTTCTATATCATTGGATTTGGACTTTATTAAATTGTCCTCATATCTTATCTCTATTTTCCTATACCACCATTGGAGTAACTATCTCATAGGATTGGAATCATTGATTCCACCTCCATGTGCCATTGCTCTTTGGAATCCGCCCCATCGAGCTTGCCAATGAAATTGTTCCATGCCTTGTGTGGACCATATCGCCAAACTTCCTTGTTCAAGTATGGACCATGAGCCTCAAGTATGTGCTGCATTCAAAAACACAAGATCCACAATTAAACTCAAAATATTACATTAATAATTTAATTGTAAAAATGAAATGGAGACCACTTTGACCATATAGTGTGTAATGCAATTTGAAGTCCATGCCTCTGTCATTGAGTTATGAAAGTTTACAACTGCCTCTTTAAATGCATTGGCATCATCAGTTGAATGTCATCTTTTGTAAAAGTGGTGCCAATTTATCAAGTGTAATCCACACATTTGTCTTTGCTATCCACGTCTATCCCCCATTGCTCCCATCAAGGACAACCATGTATAGTTTTTTTCATGCTTCGTACTTCTCTGGTTGTTTTACAAGCAACCTACCATCTTCATCTCATGGTGGAGATAAGAATTTCCTAGCCTTCGCTCCCCCAAAACAAGGTTTGCATGGTAAATTTTCACTCTTTCTTGACTTGTTTTCATCCTTTTTTATTTCTACTTAGCCCCGATGCAATCCAGCATCAGATAAGACTTGCTCTACCTTCTTGCATGCTGCATCAGCATCTAAGTAGGCTGCATCTTGTAGGCAAAACACATGTACTCAAACACCAACTTCTCTATTATCCTTACTATGCAATGCAAGGTGTAAAAGTGGACCCTTGTTAAGGGTATTTCTAAATAGGATCCCACTTAGGATTTAATGGCACCAACATTCCATTCCTTTAAACACACTGGTCATGTGTTGGAGCACCACATTGTCTTATCCTTGCAATCCATTGTTTCTTCCCATCCTTGCCTTTCTTTTTGGATTGCATGCAATATAAGCATGGGAACTCAACTGATGCTGAGTTTGAAATACCAAAACATACATTTCAATGTTTTCAAATTGCCAGCAAGATGCCATTCTACCTTGTATTCACCAAATATATCAACATGCAAAACTTCATCATTTGTTTTGCCATCGTACAATATCTGGTATCTCTGTTAAGTTAAAACTAATCTTAAGTACTTCATGGTCCTCCTTTGGTACCTCAAATGCAGCAAGACACCATATTTCATTCTCTGATTGCATGCTGAAATATTTTGGATGTTTTGAATTGATGCTGGGATCCAACGCCCTATTCATTAGTGTCAAGCTAACACGTTTAAGCTTTTGACCCTTAATGACTTCTCTCTCATCAAGATTTAAAACAAATTGAAGCTTACCTCTACACTCTTTGACACACATGTTGTAGAACTTTACCATTTCTGCTTGTAGCTTGCATACATTCAATATAAAGTTATTGTCTACATGCAATTTGAAGGGGCACTTCCTTTGATCCAGACTTAAGCATCTGTATATGTTCCAAATGCATTGGCTCACCAATTGTGTCTAAGACTTTTGCATTAAGATCTTTGTCACGTAGGCTGTAACGCCTGTGTGAGTGACCGACGACAGACCGAATGGCCACGTCCGGGGTTCAGTGGGAGAGGATGCCCATGCAAAGTCATGGGCGGCCAGGCTAGTGTGGACGACAGGCCACACACTATATAGCCTGGGGGATGAGGGGCAATCCTCATTCTTCCTCTATGGTTGGGTGGTGAGCCAGAGACCGTCCCCTCCTGTGGTAGCGCCCGTAGAGCGGCATTACGAGTATCTAACACTGGTATATCAGAGCGGTGACGATTTGCTTTGTTTTGCTTCTCACGCAGGAATTTTCTCCGAAATCATAAGAGCTAAGTCTTTTGATTTCATTTTTTTTAACACATATTCTTTACCTTGTTTTTTGTGTGTAAGAAGCAAGAAGAAGGAGATAAGAGTGTGTGGAGTATTATCTATCTTTCTTGGATTTAATTTCTTGCATTAGAGGAAGATAATGTCATGTTAGCAAGATATGTATTGCTTGAGGCAAAGAAGTTAGTGTGTATGCACCAAATACTTGGTCTTTTGGGCCAAGGAGTAGATAGTTTGTGTGTGTGTGTGTGCGCGACAGTCACACATGGAAGCCCTTTGGAAAGAAGACAACGTAGGGCATGGATTAGTGTGTGTGTGAGTGTGTGTGTGTGTGTGTATATCATACACACAACTCCTCTTTTGAGAAGAAGGCGTTGTGTGCGTCTGTATGGTGGCGCAGCCCACCAACTCGCACCAAAGACCATAATTGCCTTAGCGGCATTTTTGGGTAGCGTGGAGGCTAGACCCATGACGAGCAGGTCAGTGCATAAATCGCACACACAAAGGCTAATCGGTCTCTCCCTTGGCCTCTCTGCCGTAGTGATGCAATACTACAAAAGCTGCTGGAGATGCAGAGAATCCATGGTCAAATAGCACAAGAAGAAGAGGGGAAGCTCTCCCTTGGCCTCTCTGCCGTAGTTGTTGAAATTTGAGCAAAATGATGAGCTACGGTGGATCAAACACTAGAATCAACATAATTAACAAAGTGATTAGCAAGTGATTAAGACGTAATTAACAAAGTGATTAGCAAGTGATTAAGACGTAATTAGTGAATAATTAGCACATAGATTAATGTAGGCATGGATACTCAAAAACCAGCAAATTCTCATTAGGGCTATGCCTCAATTTATAGAGTTTACATCAAGCATCTAATCCCATTGATTTCTCCATGATTCACTCCCAGAATATCTCCACCTTTTGCCTGATTCTCTCCACCTCTTCTCTTTTCCCTGAATATCTCCCAGAATATCTCCACACTCCTAAATTCCCTCATGCTACCCATTATTCTCTCCCAGTAGATTATTCTAACCTTTTCACAGGTTCTTTCACAATTACATCTTCTCTTTTACAGCCTCTATCCAAGAGCTTGTTCCCACACACACCCTATTCACTTGTATATTTCAACACCTCCCCTCAAGTGAATACTCCTAGTACACCTAGACCCTATACCAAGTTTGCCTCCTCTTACTCGGTAGTCCGCGACCAGTGTCTACTCCTCCCCTCAAGTTATCTCAGCACACCTGGACCCTGTATCAAGTTTCTTTCTTACTTGACAGTCCGCGACTAGTGCCTCAAGTCCCTAAACTCCATAGTCCTTGACACTTTCTCTCTCTATGTGTCCAAGGCTACTATAAGTGCCCGCGACCTTGACTAAAGTGCTCACACATACATCTACCACGTGGCCTACATCATCGGTGGCTCAGAGGTGGTTTTACTTTGTTGGGGCAGGTTACATTGGGTTGTGGGGTCTCTCTCTCTCTCTCTCTCTCTCTCAGAGATTTTTACATGGCTCCTCACTCTTTGGAGCCTCACATCTTCTCTTCTCTTCAGTCTTCTTGTCGTGGCAGCTTCTCTCCACTCGTCCGTCTCTTCTTTCAGTCTTCTCGGGGCAGGTTCTCTTCTTGTGGCAGCTTCTCTTCTCGTGTCCATGTCTTCCTTTAGATCTTCTTCTCGGTGTGGATCCTCTTCTTGGGAAGAGATATTCTTCTTCTTTCATGGCTGGGGCCATGAGCTCGTCCGTCAGGTCATTTTGCTCCATGTGAGCAACATGTTTCAATGTTTTGCTGAAAGTTCCTTTGGGCTTTTGATGTTCATCTTTTATCATTATGCAATGCAAACCCAAATTTATGCGGGAGGTCTTGCCTTATTCTGGACAAGGGCAGTGTCTGTTCCCATTTTTACACTGATGCAATGTGCCCAATACATAATGCGTATAGCATCCATTCTCATGCACATTCCAAATGCAACTCTGGCTGTGAATAATCTTGAAATTGAGTGAGATTTACAGGCATTAACCAAGGGTTAAATGCAAAATGATGATTTTCACAATTTTTATCAGCACAATTTTCCCAGAAATTACATTAAATTAAGGGTAACCAATTTGTACGGGATGGTTGGAGTATCAAACCAACTCCGATTTGAAATCTGAAGTTATAGGGATCTGTATTATCAGATACCTAATGGTTAATTTGAACCCTCAATTGCACCAAAATACAGTGATTAGCAAATTAATGCTCTGTTTTATGTGCAGAAAACAGAGTATGCAGGGAGTCCAGATCTGGTGCCTTCCACTTCAAATGAGCTCAAATGCTTTCAAAGGCATCAATAGCAATGAGTCTAGTAGAGGATTAAGCCAAGAAACACAAGATTTGACCAAATAATGAAAGCTTAATCTTTGTTTTACCAAAGTCACCTGCAGATTTGATGAAGAGCTTGGATCTCACTGTAGACTTGATGAAACTCAATTCTGTCTTCACCAGCTTGTAGAGCATGCTTGATTACCCCTTGGGCTAAGAGGAACTAGAAAGATTTGTCTTGATGAAGCAACAATGGCAAAAATCCCTCAGAAAAACGGCGCCCAGCAATCAGTGAAAATCGGCGCATTTTGATGGCGGTTTGCTGCGTTTTTTGCATAGGCTTGAAGCCATAGATTAGTGCTAAAAGATTATGCCCTAACTCTATGTGTGCAAGGTGCTAGAGATCCTCCACTGGCTGGGGGTGAAGGGGAGAAGTGAAAACTCACTAAAAATTTGATTTTTTGCTAAAATTACCTACTAATCCTAATTAATTAACTAATAGGCTCATAAACCTGGTTGATTCTAGGCATGGCTCTGATACCATGTTGAAATTTGAGCAAAATGATGAGCTACGGTGGATCAAAAACTAGAATCAACATAATTAACAAAGTGATTAGCAAGTGATTAAGACGTAATTAGTGAATAATTAGCACATAGATTAATGTAGGCATGGATACTCAAAAACCAGTAAATTCTCATTAGGGCTATGCCTCAATTTATAGAGTTTACATCAAGCATCTAATCCCATTGATTTCTCCATGATTCACTCCCAGAATATCTCCACCTTTTGCCTGATTCTCTCCACCTCTTCTCTTTTCCCTGAATATCTCCCAGAATATCTCCACACTCCTAAATTCCCTCATGCTACCCATTATTCTCTCCCAGTAGATTCTTCTAACCTTTTCATAGGTTCTTTCACAATTACATCTTCTCTTTTACAGCCTCTCTATCCAAGAGCTTGTTCCCACACACACCCTATTCACTCTTTTACAGCCTCTCTATCCAAGAGCTTGTTCCCACACACACCCTATTCACTTGTATATTTCAACAGTAGTGATGCAATACTACAAAAGCTACTGGAGATGCAGAGAATCCATGGTCAAATAGCACAAGAAGAAGAGGGGAAGCTATGCCTAGCACAAGTGCGCAACTGTGTGGGGTGGTGTGTTTGCAGCAGAGCATGGTAGACGAGCTTGGATAGCGTTGCCCTTGATGATTGTGGGCTGCAAAGCCTATAGGGCAGTTGTGGTCTGCAAGAAGAACCCATTTCTCTCTCTCTCTCTCTCTCTCTCTCTCTCTTTCGCTCTCTCTCTCTCTCTCTCTCTCTCTCTCTCTCTCTGTGTGTTTTCTCAACAAGGGCTGCGTGCAATAAACGTAGACGCACCAGCTGGTTTAGAAGAGAGAGCATTCGCTGCTAGGGCACCGTGGGTGCAGGCAAGCAAAAGTAGGGGAGAAGGGGCAATAGGCCTAGAGCTGCATAGACATTGGCCATAACATGGCAAACACTAAGGCTTGAGAGGCGACCTCCACCTGGGAGCTGGTGAAAACAAGCAAGCAGCTCACATGTCGCGGCACGTAGGTATCGTGTTAATAGAGAATGGGCAAAGGGAACTCAGCCCACATAGTTGTCACGCTGAAATGAGCGTGGTATGGCTTGCCTTGAAGCTGCGCATCACTGCCAGCAGATACGCAACAGCAGGAGCGAAGGTTTGTGTCTGTAGGCTGTTTGGAGCAGCGCCCTAGATGAGCTGAAGGATGCCCAAGCTATGGCCATGGAAGAGACTAGCAGAGCAGAGAGCCGTGCAGCAGTAGACCGCAGTAGTAGCAAGTCGGGAGCAAAAGCAAAGGCAGCCGAGCAGGTCAACACATGTGCGGACATATTCGGGGCTGTAGGAAATGAAGGCCGTGTCCCACCTGTGCGCCAGGCTGATGTAGATAAGGAGAGCTAATGCAGCTTGCCACCGTGTGGTCATAGAAGTGGTCGTAGAAGACCCTCAAGGAGATAAAGCTGGCGTGGCACAACAAAAACATAGGGCCCATGAACCTTGTAAAAAAAAATTTTGCAAATCTTTTGTGAGGAGTTCCCATGGGTCAAAGATATAAAGACTGGAAGATCATGTGCTGCAAGCTGCTGCCTAAGTCCGATTACAATGTGTCGTAGAGCACTTTTACCAGCGTGGGTGTAGTGTTGGTTTAGCTCTTTTAAGGGCAGTTCACGTAGTAGAGATGTGCCATTGCACACATAAACTATGGGATGGGTAATGCACGGCTATGATGTGACATGAGACGTGGGTGTGATATGACCAGAAAAGTGCTATGCTTTCTTAGTCTTCAATTTGCGATATGTGTGCGTAGTCAAGCATTGATGCTCATGCAGTGTCGTAGCACACTCGGTTTGTTGGATAGCCCACACCTATTCGATGTTCCATCCACAATGTGTTTTGTCTATGACGGAGATAGGCCAAGCTGAACCATGCAAGCCCATGCGCCATGTCGCATGCATCTCAGTGGTGCCGTAGAGCACCCCCATTTGACGGCGGTGCCATAGTGCCCTTCCGTTTACAAATTAGTTTGTGCCATAACACATTCAGTTGTACAACTGTGCCGTAGAGCATATGTACCTATCTGCTGGTATTTGTGCCGTAGCGCACTCGTGGCCATGCCGCCACAGTGTACGCGTGCTTGTGTACCTGTGTAGGGGTCAAGGGAATATGCCATAGCGCACTCGTGGCCATGCCACCATAGCGTACGCGTGCCTGTGTACCTGTGTAGGGGTCCGCAGAGACCAGATAGCAGAGGTATATGCTTGCTACACTCTTTTAAATTCTGTTTTCGTAGATGAAACTATAATTGATGTTTGCGTAGACAAACAAGGAAAACAAAAGAGCCTTGGACGAGACCCACTATTTGAAAACCCTATTTGGCATGCATGTGATTCAAACAAGAAAAAAATCTAAGGTGAAAGAGACATTGAAGAAAAAGTACGTAGATACTTTAATGAATTTATTAGAGGAATTTCAGGATGTTTTTCCTGATGATTTACCAGATGGTTTACCACCATCTAGAGAAGTAGACCATGGCATCGAAGTTATGCCAGGATCAAAACCTATAAGTAAACCTGCTTATAGATTAAGCCACTCTGAGGCACAGGAGGTGGAAAAACAATTGACGGAATATTTGAACAAAGGCTTTATTCGGCCTAGTTCAAGTCCGTGGTGGTGGGCATCGCCTATTCTTCTGGTAAAGAAGAAAGACGGATCTATGGAGATGTGCATAGACTATAGGGCTCTTAATCAGATAACGATTAAGAACATCAGGGTATCATCAGGTTAGAATTAAAGCAGAAGATGTTGCGAAGACAGCATTTAGAACCCGCTTCGGGCATTTTGAATTTTTGGTTATGCCATCTGGGCTAACCAATGCTCTAACGACGTTTATGACGCTGATGGACAGCATTTTACGTCCATATCTGAGAAAATTTGTAGTAGTTTTCCTAGATGATATTCTTGTGTATAGTAAGACACAGAAAGAACACATAGAGCATTTGCGTCTAGTGTTCGAGTTGTTGCGAGAGCACAAACTATTTGCAAAGAAGAGAAAATGTGAATTTTTTGAAACAGAAATTCACTACCTTGGCCATATTATATCCGCCGATGGTACGCGGATGGAGCCAGAAAAAGTAGAGGCTATTCTTAAATGGCCACCGCCGAAGAATCTCGAGGAACTGCAGATTTTTCTTGGCATGTCGGGGTTCTACCGACAGTATGTGAAGGACTACGCGAAGATCGCAATCCCGTTGTGACTGACCAGTTTACGGTCAAAAACTAAAAACATTAGTTGGGGGGAAGCCCAACAGAAGAGCTTCGATAAGCTCAAGGTGACCGTAGAGCAGCTGCACCTGTTTTGACTATTGTCGATCCAAATGAGCCGTTTGTTTTTGAAACAGACACTAGTACTGAGGCCATTAGGGCCGTACTTATGCAAAGGGGACGCCTAATTGCATTTGAGAGTAAAAAGTTAGATCGTGCACAGCGTAACTACTCAGCTTATGAGCGAGAGTTACTAGCGATAGTTCATGCACTGAAAAAGTGGAGACACTATTTATATGGTGCTACTTTTGAGGTCCGAACGGACCATGAAAGTCTGAAATGGCTTTCAAGTCAAAATGAACTGAAGGGTAGAAAAGCTCGGTGGGCGAAGATTCTACAGGAGTTTGACCTTCAGATATGTTACCAAAAAGGTAAGTATAATGTGGTGGCAGATGCACTTAGTCGCATGCCATAGATTAATGAACTTAGTTTCACAGTCTTCAAGAATGATTTCTTGGAGTCACTACGTGGTTTATGTGAGCACGATCCATCTTTTACAGAGATCTGGCGCGCTGTACGCGTACGCACTTCTTCACAAACACAACCACCTCCCTCGTTGGCACGTATTGCTAGTCCGGAGAGACTGGCCGAAGGTGCAACGGGAAGGGAAGCGAGAGTTAGTCCGGAGAGACTAGCCGTGTCTTCTGGGTATAGTTTGGAGCCAGAGAGCTCTAACGTAGGCCCTTCATCACCTTTGACTGCCACGGCTTCAAAGGGGAGTGATAAACTTCGTCGTGGGGAGAAATATGCTAATTACTCCATTGACGACGGGTACTAACTCTACAAGGGTAGAGTATGTGTATCAATTATTGGTGACTTTCGAGCCCAAATTCTTAAAGAAAGTCATGATAGTTCAAGTGCGGGTCATCCCAGGATTCAGAAGACCTATGCACTAGTAAAAAGACAGTTTTATTGGCCTAGTTTGTTTAAGGACGTCCAGACTTATGTGCTGAAATGCAGTAAGTGCCAGGTCAATAAACATGAACGTCTTAAGGTTGGAGGACTACTCCATCCGCTAGAGATTCCTCAAGGGAAATGGAAAAGCATTTCCATGGATTTCATTACAGGTTTACCCAAGATGAGTCGAGGGAATGACTCGGTGTGGGTAGTAGTGGACAGGTTAACTAAAATGGCAAAGTTTATCGCCATGAAGAAAACTGTTAAAACGCCAGAGTTGGCAAAACTCTTTATTGAACATCTCTACAAGCTATATGGCTTGCCCGCAGATATAGTGTCGGATAGAGATAGAAAGTTCAACAATCATTTTTGGAGGGAAGTCTTCAAAAAGTTGGATACTACTATGAGTATGAGTATAAGTACGGCAGATCATCCGGAGTCTGATGGTCAAACTGAAAGAGTTAACCAAATTCTAGAGGATATGTTGCGTTCTTATGTTAGTAAGATGCAATCTAATCAGGAAGAGTACTTGCCCTTATTGGAGTTTGTCTATAACAGCTCCAAACACTCACACCATTCATGTTAATGTATGGATTCCAGCCGAGATCTCCGATGGCTGTAGGCCTAGAAAAGGAGAAGATTCAATCTGTCAAGGATTTCCTTGAAGATATAAATGATATGCTCAGAGCCACACGTGAAAGCATTCGTAATGCTCAGGATCGTGCTAAAACTTATGCAGATAAAGGATGTAGAAAGGTGACCTTTGCAGAAGGTGACTTTGTATTCCTCAAGGTTCCTACAGAGTCAGAAACCATGAAAACGGGAAAGTGTGATAACTTTCTCCGAGATATTGTGGTCCTTTTAAAATCCTTAAGAAGATTGGGGACGTAGCATATAAACTTGAGTTACCGGAGAGTTCTCAAGTCCATCCTGTCTTCCATGTCAGTAAACTGAAGAAATCAGTTCACGGGTTAGAGAACGCAGTTTCTCTAGAGATTTTGGTGGACTTGATAGAGCCACCAAAGATACCAATGAACCTGAAAAGATTCTAGAGTATTGTGATAGACAAACCCAACATAAAGTGTACCAGGAGGTACTTGTTAAATGGACAGATAGGGATGAGGAGGTAGCTACCTGGGAACGCTATAGTGCAATTTCCAAGAGGTTTCCCCAATTTGTTTTCGAGGACGAAAACTCTTCTTAAGGTGGAGGTAATGTCACGTATGTGACTGACGGTAGACCGGATGGCCACGTCTGGGGTTTAGTGGGAGAGGACACCCATGCGGAGTGATGGGCGGCCAGGCTAGTGTGGACGACAGGCCACACACTATATAGCCTGGTGGGGGATGAGGGGCAATCCTCATTCTTCCTCTATGGCTGGGTGGTGAGCCAGAGGCCGTTCCCTCCTATGCGTAGCGGCGTTACGAGTATCTAACAATCTTTTTATGCTTGCTTTACATGGAATGGTTTAGGGATGGGCACCACCTGTCTCTTGTTAAGAACAGCCTTAAACCCTGCATCCAACCCTGCATCCAATTGCTTATAAATCATAGCATAGGATTCGGAGCTAACTATGCCTTGAGCATCTGTAGAGCTGTGAAGGTATTGCTTACCTCCTTCAAGCGTACTCTTGTAACATTATCACCAATGGTGAATTTGGGGTTTTCTAATGTATAATTCACCATACCTTTGCAATTGCATCGTCAACCTCTTCACTTGGGTTGGAAAACATATTATTCATGTTTGCATATTGTGCATAGACCCACCGATTATATTGCCCACTCCCTCTGGTCAACTCATGAAGTGGTTTGAGCAACCTTACACACTCACGTGCTTGTTTGGTTTTTGTTGAGGATCCAGCAACAATAGTCTTTGCAAGCATTGCTGCCATCTTTTTGTTGTCCTTCTCCAAACCTTGCATTTTGCAATGCAGTTCTACATTGTCTACCTCGACAACATGCACCACATTTTCCATAACATGCATCGCACCTTGCAGACTTTGATACTCTCTCTCCTTTTCACTTAGTGATTTTGTGAGCTCCTTAATCCTTGCATCCATGCCCATCATGGTGTGCTAAACAGATGTGTAAACACTATGAGCTTGCATTGCTAACCTCCTGGTGTATCCCAATAATCCTGCATTATCTTCACACACATACTTAATGAAAGATGTAAGCCCACTAAATTGTGGAGGTCTTTGGGTAATTGGATCAAGTGGATAAATACACCCCTCAACCCAAAGATCAACATGTTTTTTTGTCTAGTGATGCATACTCAGCCTCCAATTGGAAGTGAATGTCTCTCTTCTTGTTCTGGCCTACATCCTAAAATTAGCATTTGGACAAAACACAACTATTAACCAAAAATTAGCTCTGGATAAAATACAACTATTAATAAAAAAGTAGCTTTTATACATTTGTACAACTTAAAAATTTAAGCAAAAATAACATTATTGAACACAACTTTAACCAGATATAACTTCAACATAATATAGAGCTAAATCATAACTTGTAATCAAAATAACACACTTGTTTCACCCAAATAACATAGAAATAACATCATAAATGAGAAATAACATTATTGAACATAACATATAGACTTCAATATATCCTAAAACTGAATCATAACTATTAATCAACAATTATATTTCACACACTTGTTTCACTCAGAAAATCACTAATAAACAATCTAAATAACACAAAAATAGCATCCTTAAGCTCAGCTATTCCTGCAATGGTGCAGCCAGACAATTTATGCTCTCCACTAACTCTTGGCCCGAAATCTACCTCCATCTCTTGTGTGCGGTCTCTGGACAGCCCTCGCGAACTCCGCAATGCGCTTCCCGCACAACACGGCCTCCTGATCTTGTGGTAGTACACACTGCAAAACAGCACATCAGCAACATTGCGGCAGTAGTACAATTCTCCAATGCAGAGTTCAAAGGAATGACTCCGCAGCGCAAGCTGCCTCTGTTGTCCTTTGTCAAATGAGTTGGCATAGCACCTGTAGACAGAAAACAAAACATTTCCTCGTACCATGTCCAAGGCACGGAAAGAGGTAGAACCGCATCAGGAACTGCATCCGCTTCATTTGAAATAGCAAAAATTGATGCATCCGAAAACTCATCATCCACTCCTATAGCTTGTTCTCCCAAATCCAATCTTGAAAGATAATCTTCTACTACGTGCTGCGATCTTGGTTGATGAATGTCTTCAAAGTCAAACTCCTATAGAGTAACAACATCCACCTTACCACCAATCTTCTGGTGCTGCCTCACCAAATAAAGTAATGCAAAATGGTCCACATTGAAATAAAACATTCTCCCAAGAAGATAATGCCAAAAGTTTTTGTTGAATAGATAATGCCTAAGCACTCTTTCTCTGTTTACTAAATAATTCTTCTCTACAGAGGATAATCTACGACGGGTGGCTTGCATAATAAACAGGTCAAAACTAGCCAGCACTCTGCTCCTGCATTAAGACACTGCCAATTGCTATATCTGAAGCATCCACAAAGACATGAAAATCCTTCCCCCAATTTGGTGACATCATAATTAGTGCACGGGACAGTTGTAGCTTGAACCTGCGATATGCCAAATCACATTAGGTTACATTGGGTTGTGGGGTTTCTCTCTCTCTCTCTCTCTCTCTCTCTCTCTCTCAGAAAAGATGATCCGACTCCACTTCCTTAGGAGCCTCCTTGAAGTTTGCCGATGTCGTTCCTTCTCCACTAGGTTTGCTGTAGCAGTCTCTTGCCATGTGTCCTGGCTTTCCACAGTTGTGGCAAGTGAAGGTCCTTCCTCCTACTCTGCCTCTTCCTCGTCCTCTTCCTCGAGAGAATCCTCCTCGGGTGAAGAATGCTTTTTCTTCTCCAGTTGTTGAGTCCAGCCATTTCTTCTCTTTGACTCTGGTCTCTTGCTCTAGTAGAGCTCCTTCTATCTCGTGCAGATTCAATTCAGGTACATTCTTTAATGTTGCTACAATGTTTTCATATTCACCTTTGTCCACACTCTTCAGAAGCATTGCTAGTGCCTCATCATCTTCTACCTTTTTGCCAATGGTGGCTGCTAGTTGTTTCTTAATGCTTTTATATTTGTTCAAGTGCATGATTAAAGGTTCACTTTCCTTCATATCCAGTTTGTAGAATTGCATTAACAGATTTATCTTTGAATTTTTTGCTTGAGTGCCAAATAATTTATTTTCATCCCATGCATCTTTTGCCCATTGTATCCCTGTGATATGATGAATGATTTCATAATTTAAACTGAGTGCGATAAGTCCTAGTGCTTTCTCATTCTTACTCTTCCACTCATTTTCCCCTCTCACCTCTGGGCATTCATCTCTTCCTTCAACTAGCCCCCACATATTTTTCCTCATAAGCAAATACATGGTTTTTGTTTGCCATATATAAAACTGCTCCCCATTAAATTTGGCTATCTCTTGTGCCGTACTCATGATGATGTGAAGGGGCTCTTACCTATTGATCCAATTTCAAGATTCAAGGGTAGTGTCTACCCTTTTACAACTCAATCTAGTGTTTAGGTGATGATTACAACAACAGATTTATCAGCATAAATTCACTAGAAATTACATTAAACCAAGGGTAACAAATCTATACTGAATGGTTGGAGTATCAAACCATCTCCGAATTGTAATATGAAGTTATAGGGATCTGTATCAAATACCCAATGGTTAATTTGAACCCTCAATTGCACCACAATATAGTGATTAGTGTTGATTAATCATTGATTAGCAAATTAATCCTCTATTTTGTATGCAAAAAATAGAGTATGCGGGGAGTCCAGATCTGGCGCCTTAGAGTTCAAATGAGCTCAAATCCTTTCAAGGCCATCAATAGCAATTAGTCTAGTAGAGGATTAAGCCAAGAAACACAAGATTTGACCAAACATTGAATGCTTAATCTCTGTTTTATCAAAGTCACCTCCAGATTTGATGGAGAGCTTGGATCTCACTGTAGACTTGATGAAATAAAAAATTATCTTCACCAGCTTGTAGAGAACCCTTGAAAACCCCTAGGGCCAAGAGGAATTAGAGCAACGTCTTCTGGTGCGCAGACAAGATCTCAAATCTCCTTCACAAAAAAGGCACCAACAATGAATTCGTGATTTGTAACTGCAGCACTCGGCGGTTTGACGGTTTATCTTGATGGGCTGAAGCTTGGGTCTTGTGGCTATGTATGGCTAAGAGCTTGGAGGCTATTGTTAAGCATGGAGGGAGATCAAGCCCCTCCACCAGAGCTGAGGGTATAAAAGCTCTTTGAAAAGAAGAGGTAAAACTTGATTATCTACTAATCCTAATTAGCAAGATAATGGGCTTATAAATTTGATGGATTCTAGGCTAGGCTCTGATACCATGTTAAATTTGCAGCAATGTGATGAGCTATGGTGGATCAAATGCTAGAATCAACATCATTAGAAAAGAGATTAGATGATAATTAAGATGTGATTAGTGAGTAATTAAGATGTGATTAGTAAGTAATTAAGATGATAATTAAGATGTAATTAGTGAGTAATTAACTGATAGCTTGAAGTAGTTAAATGATGTGATTAGTGAGTAATTAACTGATAGCTTGAAGTAGGCATGGATAATCAAAAACCAGTAAATTCTCATTAGGCCAATGCCTCAATTTATAGAGTTTACATCCAAGCATCTAATCCCACTGATCTCTCCTTGATTCACTCCACCTCTCTCCTTGATTCACTCCACCTCTTTTGCTTGATTCTCTCCACCTCTTCCCAGAATATCTCCACACCTCCTAAAACTTCCCATGCTACCCTTTATTCTCTCCCAGTATAGATACTTCTCACCTTTTCATTCTCACTCATTTACAGATTCTCTTTTTACAGCCTCTTGCTAAGGGCTTGTTCCTGCACACACCCTATTCACTTATATATTTCAACAGCCCGTTCCCAATACCAACCCATCTTCTCCTCACAAGCCAAGTGCATCGCAATATTGACACCCGCACCACCATCAATTAGAACTTGATCAATGACAGTCCCATGATAAACCACTGAAATCTCCGAAATGCGTGTCTGTCACCAGGACATTAGGGACTGGTTCTTCCTGAGCTTCAACTGTAGCCTCTATGGGGGACACCATACCCAAATCAGCTGTTGCCAATAGGGACTTTGTGAAAATTTGAAACTAGCTTCAGCAATTGTCCAACAACTTAATCTTAAGTGGTGCTTGCAAGAGTTCATCCCAGTCATTTCCTTTCTGATTGTTGCTGCTCTGCTACTGCCGAGGCAGAGTAGATCCTTCCGACACCTGCGGACTGCTTTTGGATGACTCAGAAGAGTTCGCCAAATCACTGTTACACTTTCCCAAAAATGAACCGCATTGGGATTTTTGCAACTTCAATTTTGGGTGCTTGCTTCTTTGCCCAAGATGTAACTTGATGCTACACTTCTTCCTATGCTGGCCAATCAATGCTAGCCTATTTTGCTGCTTTAAGTTGAGGCCGACTCTTCTTTCCAGAGCGAGTTACCATGCAAACTTCTGGATCTCACTGCTCATCAAGGGACTCAATTTGAACCATAGACACACTTGGTTGCTTCCCTGTTACCTTTTCTTGTCTTTCTACCTTCAGTGATACTCGTGTGCCTGTGCCTATGGGCACTTTTATCGCCAATGCCCTTCCTTTGTGTAGAACAAACAAATGCACGGACGATATCCGCCTCGGCCACCCTGACTGCATGACCACACCCTCCACCTCGACCTTGGCCTCCACTAGAGTCATAAGCATTATCCGAGCTTCGTGCTATTTGAGCAAATGCCACTACAGGATCTTTTTCCTCTTTATCCTTCGATTGAGTGGAGCCGCTAGCTCGTTGGCCCCTCCCATTATAATAGCAATCACTCGTATTATGAGAATTAGAAGTATAGATGGCATACCATTTCTCATTTAGTGCACACTCTGTAGAGTAGGATGACCCGGATTGCGGCAGGTCGAGCACTAGACCTCTTTCAAACGACTTAGTAGACACCACCGTGCTGACCTTCCCACCCCCTTGTGGGGCTTCCTGGACTCTTTCACAAGTTTGTTATCCGAATCTTTGCTACCACTATGAGAAAGAATCCCCATATGGACTCTCCTCATTGGAATCTTCAGAGCTACTGTGCTTCTTCCCATGAGATAAGCTTTTTCCTAACTTCTTTTTGGATTTCTGCCTACTGGGCATGTCTTTGTCCTCAGGGGTACACTGTGTAGAGCAAGATGACCCGAATTGCGGCACGTCGAGCACTAGACCTCTTTCAAATGACTTAGTAGTCGAGGATTCTCTAAACACCACCGTGCTGACCTCCTGCCCCCTTGTGGGTCTTCTTGGTCTCTTTCACTAGTTTGGCATCCGAATCTTTGCTACCACTATGAGAAAGAATACCCATCTGGACTCTCCTCATCGAAATCTTCAAAGCTACTGTGCTTCTTCCCATGAGATAAGCTTTTTCCTAACTTCTTTTTGGATTTCTGCCTGCTAGGCATGTCTTCGTCCTCCAGGGATTCTATGGCCAAGATTGCCCTTGCAATCATATCTAGAAGCATCGTGGTGACCTTATCCATAGTCGCTAAGGCTGTACGGAGGTCCTTAGACAAGCACTTGAGAAAATAGTCATTGAGCACCTCCTGTGCTAGATGTTGATTTTGAGGAACCCGCTGCTACAACATGACCCGAAAACGAGCCGCATAATCCTCCACTATTATGCACTTGCCCTACTTAAGCACACGTAGCTTTTCCAAATTCTAGGCGACAGTTTTTTCTACGTGAAATTGCCGCAAATGTCGTTCGCACCTGCACATCAAAAGTCTAAAAATGATCCACTAAGTATTTTGCCAACCTTCTGGAAGCCTTCCCACTCAAAGTGGACTCAAACACGGACTCCATATGTAATTGATCCAATGGGGGTGACACATTGAGATTATATGTCTTCTCAATCTACGATGTAAGCATCTAGATCCTTAGAAGACTTCCCCCGTGAAGCTTTGCATACTTAATCTATCCATGTGGCCGGGCCATCTGCTGTGCTGGGGGGGACTACCCACTGGTTGCTGTGTCGGTCCCGAGAAACAGCTACCAAACTATCATAGTTGGTAAACTAGGGGAAGTTAGCGACCACCTCTCCACAGTTGGTGAACTAGGGGAAGTTAGCGACTACCTCTCCACCCGCAAAACATAGGGAGGGGGGTAGGAATAGCTACGCTATCGAGAATTGACACTGGGAGTTGCATCCCGCCCTCGGTAATTGCAAAGAAGAAGAAAGAGAATTATCTGCCGTCACTGCATCATCACCACACTATCATCCTCCAAACAATGATGTCGCAGTCGCCTAGTAGTAGGAACCACCAAATCAGGAGGTCCGTGCTCCTCTTACCAGTGCAATAATACAAGAATGATTACCCTCTTAGCATACATCATTAGTTGAAAATATAATTTTACTGATAAATTAATACAGAACTGATTATACATAGTGCGACATGATTAATGCTTCACTAGCACAGACTGTTAGATTGTCGCATGAAGTGTTGATTGAATGCTTGAGAATACATAGGCATATAGCCTTTAAAACAGTTACATGGTCGCGAGATTCAGACAAGCGTGTTGTTAAAGCTTTCTTATGTAATTCTTAGACCTTAGTCAAAGGGCTTGGGGGTTAGTTACATGTGGATGTACCTTTTGGGATATGAACCGAGTGGTTATTCCCTGGCAGTTGCATCTAGGGAATGGCGATGATTCTGATTGCTAATGAATGAAGGAGAAGATCTGCTATGTCTTTGCTTAGCGTTTATCATGTCTTTCTTGATGTTTGTGCAATCATTATGCTGTCATGTGATAAATCACAGTCTGTGCTCTAAATGGTGTTGAGTGAGTATTGTTTGTTAATGTCTTGTACAGAAGAGGCCATGTACACACTGGCAATCCTGCAAGTTCGAATGCCCTGAGTTCTGGGAGGATATGACATATTCAGAGGACCGCTAGCCTTGGATGTCTGAAGATAATTCGAGGAATTCAAGACGATATTATACAAGGTTAAGAGCTAGAGATGCTGATGCTGCTTTAACAAGCAGGAATGATGACGAAGAAGGTGATGATTATGATTTAGATTATGAAGTTCCTCCATGGACAAGTGGACCATTGGAAACTGTTTTGGAAGAAGATGTAGAGGAGGAAACATTGGATCAAGAAGCAGAGGATATTGATGATGAGGAAGAAGCACATGATCAGTTTGTGGATGCTATTCCAGGAGAAGGGATTCCGACAGGTTCGGTACAATCTGAATCTAATTCGGGCATTCCAATTTTAAATAGTGATTCAAATTTTAATGCAGAAGCAGGAAGTGTTGGGGATGCTCAAAATCCACCAGTATTCTCAAGCACTTTCAAGACATTTCTTGGAGGAACCTTGTTGATGAACAGAGCTATCAGGGGAAGTAGTAGGAGAAGGTTGTAGTTTCAACCATTACCAGTCTTAGCAAGGAGGCCAGTTAGAGGGGCAGAAATGAATCCTCAAAATCCACCAGCACAGGACGCAAAGGTGAGATCAGCAAAGTTCAGGGGAAAACCAAGGAGGACCCTGACTGCCATCATGTAGCCCAATTCCAAACAAGGTGGGAGGCTAGTAGCTATGACACACTTTATGGGGGAGAGGTGAAGAAGAGGCAGTTTGCTGCTACCCTAGAAGGCTCAGCAATGGATTGGTTTAGCCAGTATGGTTTGGGACATTTTGGAAACTTTGATGCTTTGAGAGATAGTTTTCTTGCCAGGTTCAAAAGGGAGAAAACAACCAATGATATCATAAATAAAATTAAAGATCTTCATCAACAAAAAGAAATGCTAGTAGAGGACTATGCTCAGAAGTTCAGGGTTCTCTCTAGAAGATTGGAAGGAGCAGATAGGCTTTCCAATGAAATGCTAGCTTCCTATTTCCTGAATGGATTAAGGAAGACAATCAGATTAGCAGTGGCTAATGTAGACATTGTTGTAGGTTTTGATGCTTTGGTGCAAGCAGCAGTAAGAGTGGAAAAGAGGTTGGGTGTTACCAAGAAGAAGAAAAAGAAAAAGAGGTCTGATTCAGACCTGGACTCTGACTCTGATGAAGACACAGACTCAGAGAGCTCTGATGATAATTCAGAATATAATAATGACTCAGATTCAGATGATGAATCAACTAGCCAGAAAAGGAAAAAGAAGAAGACATCTTCTAAGTCCAAAGATAAGGGCAAAAAGAAGAAGAAAGGATTGGATGATGAACAACTATTAAAGAGGCTTAAAGCATTGAAGTATGCCTCAGTATTAACAAATGACAGACCAGTGTGTCAGATATGCTCAAAGGAAGGACATTTAGCAACCAATTGCTGGTATAACCCAAATTTCAGAGGAAGAGTTCCCCTCGGTGTACAAAGGTCAAAGTAGCAGCAGGAAGAAACTTCATCTAATCAAGTCTTCCCTGCTCAAGCTAGAGGACCAAATAGACAGTTCAGATCACAGCCTAGACAAACATGGCAAATCAGATTTTAGAGGAGAATTGAAGTGCACTTATTGTGACAAAGAGGGCCATAGACAGGGCCCAGCTTGTGAGTTATGGTGCAAGCATAGGACAGAGGGGTATCCCAATTGTAAGGTACCCTATAGCAGATCAAAATCAGAGAAGAAAAATGTAGCAAAACCAACAAATAACACAGTTAAATGCAGTGAGACAGAGGACCAGTTTCAGAGCAACTCTGATATGGTTTGAGAATGTTGCTTGTGATTGTTCTGGATGTGTAGTCCATGCAAATGATAAGGATGGGAAACAACAAGTTCCTGCCTTGGCAGTGACAAGAGCTGCAAAGTTGAATAAAGGTCCAATTCAATGGGTGGATCAGGAGAAAGTTAGAAGCAAGGTTCAGAGGAAGTTGGACAAGAAGAAGCCAGCTTTGGAAGAACTATTGTCATCAGAACAAATAGAAGAGGTTTGTGAAGAACAAGGACAGGACAAAGGAGAAGAGGAAATTTCTAGGGTTGACTCACTCTATGAAGCTCTTACATTTAGAAATTCAGATTTCTCTTGACCAACTGCTAACATTAGTACCAGGGTTCAGAGATTTGCTGTTTCAAAGAATTCTTCAGAGAAAAGGTGTTGATTCACCTCAAAGTAATTTTTCAATGAGCAATATTGTTCAGGTGGAAGATGTTGATTTCAAAGTTCAATATCAGTCAAATATCATGGCCAGTCCATACATGGAGTTCTTTTGGATGGTGGATTAGGAGTTAACATACTTCTTCCTGAGTCAGTTTATATTCAATTTGGGAGCCAAGAGTTGCATCCAACACCTTTTCAGGTTAAAATGGCTGATCAGAGGAGCTTACAACCTTTAGGTTTGTTAAAAAACCAGGAGATCTTCATTGCAGGATTGAAGTTTATAGTCAACTTTGTAGTACTCAGGATGCAATCAGGGAACTTGGCCTACCCAATGCTCCTTGGAAGACCCTTGTTTAGGCAGGCTAAGTTAAAGCAAGATTGGGGAGCTAATATGGTGATCTTGAAACAGGGGAACCAGAAATAGACTTTACCCATGACATCTACTATAACTATGTCAAAGGAGCAAAGAGCTTTGTGGGCACAAGGCATACACTTGGCAGATGAAGTAGAAGATGATGAGGAAGAGGAATATTTGAAGGCCAATCCAGCAGTTGTCCCAGTGTTTGATATAAATGTGATGACTATTTTGGGAGATTATGAGGATTGTTTTATTGTAGCTGTAGAAGGGGAGACATACCAGCAATTACAGGATATTCAAACAGGGACTGAGATAACTAAGGAACAGTTCAGAGTCCTACAAGGATCAGAGCTATCACAGTCAGAGGAGATGCAGAATGGTCTATCAACTGATCAGGCTATTGCAATAGCAGAGCAAAGATATGAAAATAGTATGAAGAAATCAGCTAGAGTTATAAAGGATGATCTGAATGAATGGAATTTGGGAACAGAGAATGACCCTAAAGTTGTCAAAGTTAGTGTTCATGTGGAAGGAGAATTCAAAGACAATCTTTTGAAATTATTAATGAAATACAAGGACATTTTTGCATGGGAATATTCAGATATGAAGGGGATTGATCCTACATTTTATTCCCGTAGGATTAATTTGAAGCAAGATGCTAAGCCTGTTATCCAACCAACAGAGGTACAGAATGAATCCTAACTATGCAAAGCAGGTTAAAGATGAAATTGACAAGCTGTTCAAGGTGGGATTCATTAAGCCTGTACATGAAGCAACATGGCTATCTCCAATTGTAGTAGTTCCCAAGAAAAAATGGAAGAATCAGAGTTTGTGTGGATTATAGAAAGCTCAATGTAGCCACCATCACAGATCCTTTTCCATTACCTTTTGCAGATACTCTGCTAGATTCAGCAGGGCATCAAATGTATATTTTTTGGATTTGTTCTTAGGATATAATCAAATCAGGATGCACCCTGATGATGAACACAAAACAGCCTTCATTATAGAGTGGGGAGCATTTGTGTTCACAGTAAAATGAGCTTTGGATTAAAAAATGGACCACCAACTTTCTCATAGAGGTGGCAAGAAGAGTGTTTGAGCCCTATTTGTCTTCTTTTATGAGGGTATTTATGGATGATTTCAGTGTGTTTGGATGATTTCAGTGTGTTTGGATCCAAAGAGATGCATTTGGAGCACTTGAGGAAAGGTTTTTTAGAGATGCAGGAAGTATGGTATGTCATTGAATCCATACAAATGTGCAATTGCAGTTAAAAGAGGAGTCTTGTTGGGCCACGTAATTTCAGAGGAAGGTAACAGGTGGATCCAAGAAAAATTCAGAGCATCATAAAGTCCAAGAGGCCAGTGAATATGAAGGAAACATTTAGGTTTGTGGGTCAGATCAAGTGGCACAGTAGACATTTAAGATATTTGTCAGATGTATGTGCACCCTTGTCACATCTAACCAAGAAAGGAGTAGAATTTAGGTGGTCAGAGGCCCAGGAAAAGGCATTTCAGACTTTAAAGAAGATGATGGTGGTAGCTCCAATTTTGCAGCCTCTTGATTGGTCTTTACCATTCCATGTATTTGTTGATGCCTCAGACATTGCAATAGGAGCTGTTCTTATGCAAGCAAAAATCAAGAATTGGTTCACACCTGTCTACTATGCAAGTAGAATGCTAACTTCAGCTGAGAGGAATTACTCAGTTACAGAGAGAGAAGCTTTGGGCATGGTGTTCTCTTTACAGAAATTTAGACATTATGGCTAACAAAGTCTTCTTCCATGTTGACCATCAAGCTCTGTTATTTCTTGTGAAGAAACCACAGTTGACAGGAAGGTTAGCAAGATGGATGTTGTTATAGCAAGATGGATGTTGTTGTAGCAAGAATTTGACTTTGTGATAGTACATACTCTAGGGAATCAGCATGCTGTGGTGGCTGATTATTTAAGAAGACTTGAAAGTAAGGAGGATGTTGCAAGAGTTAATGATTATTTCCCTGACTCTGATCTGTTTGTTGAGCTGGAACTCTGACTCCTTTTATGATCAAATGTTGCTGTTTCTCACTAATGGATTGCTACCAGAAGAGATGAGTGTGGATCAGAAAAGGAAGTTTGTGCTAAAAAGCAAGCCATTCTTAGTCATTGCAGCAGCATTGTATAGAAAGGGGATAGATCAAATAATAAGAAGATTTGTTCCTAATTTTGAACAAGCAATAGTGGTACAAGAGGCACATGCAAGGTTGTCTGGAGGTCACTTCTCAGGGGAGATAACAGGAAAGAAGATTTTACAATCAGGCCTGTGGGTGGTGGCTAATAGTTTTGAAGGATGCTCACACATATGCCAAGGAATGTTTGGTTTGTCAGCAAGTGGGCCAACCCAATTCTAAAGATAGGATGTCAGACCACCCTGTGCTACCTCTAGATCCATTTCAGAAATGGGGATTAGATTTTGTGGGTCCTATCAAGCCAAAAACTTCTGTGTTGCAGTCTGGGATAGATGAAGATGATGAACCATTTTTAGGGGCAAAAGTCTCTGGGATAGGGCAATCTCCGACTCCTTCTCAAACCAAGTTGGGGAAGAAGATATAGTTGATTGAAAAGGAACATGTGGCAGGAGGCAGCAAAAGATATGACCTATTGAAGATACAAGGGATGCCTTCGAAGGTGACTCCATTGGCAGCAAAATCCGATTCAAAATAGTCTTGGACTGTCACTACAGAAAATGTGGGAGATACTCTTGTATTTCTAAGGAAGTTTTATCTGCACAGCAAGTTGAAAAGATTAGGGAATATCAAAATAGAGCCTATGCGGAAGAGCAATTGCAAAAGGCTAATGATCAAGTTAGACTAATGCTTGCAGAAAAAGCTCAAGAAGTGGAAATGTTACAAAACAAGAACAAAGCTCTGAATGTTTCTTCATCCAAGGAGATCTCTGAACAGACTAGTCAGTTGGTTAAGAATAGATTGTCTCTGAAGTTGTTTGAAGAATGGACAACATCTTTGAAGGCTAGTGTAGAGTCAGAGATGCAAAGATTTCTTGAAAGATAGGTAGAGCTTGAAATAGAGAATAGGATGCTTTTAAATAGATTGGAACCCTTAGAACAGATGAAGGAGCAAATATTAAGTGAGCATGCAAAACTGTCTGTAGGAGGTGTTCTGGTCTCTGAAGCAGATGTGGGGAGAATCAAATCAAAAATGATTTAGCAGGGATCAGTGATATGGAAAGAGATCAAAGAAAGAATTGGGCAGTTTGTTTTCAAGCCATACCAGAACCTCAAAGGAGTTGTGAACACAATGGAGCAAGAGGTGAATTTGAAGCGCATTGCTCAATTGGAAGCTGAGGTGGTACAGCTTGTAGCTGAAAAGTCCAAATTTCAGAGCAAGAGAGATGAAACAGAGGATATGCTGGAATATAAGACGCTGAGTGGTTTTGCTCTGAAAGGCACAATCAGGCCAGAGGAGTCCCATATGATGGGGATAGAAAGTCCTAGTTCTAATCCTTTTATGCTTGTTAAGTTGAAATCGTCTGCAGGGAAGCTGAAGAAGATTAGAGCCCTTTTTCAGACACAAGAAGAAGGAGCAGGTGCTGCTGAAGGACAAACATCTGGAGCTGCTCAGAAAAAGAGCTCTGATGAGCACGTGAGCTTGCTGATGGGTATGGATAAAGCTTTACCAGATGATTAGGACCCTGAGGCGGTGATCAACATTGCAAAGGAGGTTCAAATGGACGTGGAAGCTCAGCAGGAGCAGGTCTTAGAGATTCAAACTGACCAACAGGGTCAGGCATAGTGATGCTCGGAATGTTTACCACAGTGTTTTTCAACACTAGTTTAAAAAAAACAAAAAAAAACAAAAACAGACAAACACTAGGCATTTTCTTTTTAGGGAAATTTCATTTTGTTCTAGACACTCTCTTTATATGATCAGAGGTCTACTGCAGAAATGAGATTTTGTTGATCAAGGATTGATGGGTTCAGGTCAAATTTTTGGGAAAAATTTAGCCACCAAGCTGTGCCAAGTGTTAGGGCTTTCTTATGTAATTCTTAGACCTTAGTCAAAGGGCTTGGGGGCTAGTTACGTGTGGATGTACCTTTTGGGATCTAAACCGAGTGGTTAAATTCCCTGACAGTTGCATCTAGGGAATGGTGATGATTCTGATCACTAATGAATGAAGGAGAAGATCTGCTATGTCTTTGCTCAGCGTTTATCATGTCTTTCTTGATGTTTGTGCAATCATTATGATGTCGTGATAAATCAGAGTTTGTGCTCTGAATGGTGTTGAGTGAGTATTGTTTGTTAATGTCTTGTACAAAACCTTTTAGAGGCCATGTATACACGTGTGACCTCCCATTTACACCCCTGGAGATCCCAAAATGACTATTCTTTTAAAGTATGTAGTAGTGCGGCATATACACTTTGTGGTCTAGACTTGCGGTGTGCAGCCGTAAATAACAAGTACTCCACCGGACTCCATCTGGTGCCTTGGCGAGAATATCCAACCTTAAAGCCCTCTTTCAAGGCTTCAAAGGTGGCCTTGTCCTTAGCTTTCAAGGACCTAAACCATTGTCCTGCTTTATCATCAAGGGTGAGGCCAAAGGCACTCACCTTAACTTGATCTTCCACATGGCCAAAGGCTTCGCAAATTTGGTTGAACATCTCCAAATGTGGAATGGGATCTCCAGTCCCATCAAACTTAGTGATAAGCTTTAAGATGATGCCAGGTTTTTCCCGCTCTCTAAGCTTGGTGTAGGTGGTGCAGGTGCAGGTTGCACTGGTGCTGGGGGGGCATGATGCCCACAGCAACCCCCTCCCTATTTCCATGGATAATCTTAACATTAGCCCTGCCATGGATGGGACATGTGTAGGTTGAGGAATGGTTGGAGGAGGAGCGAGGATTGGCGGATAATAAACCATTGGAGGCCCTTGTCTCATGGGTGGCTTTGGTTGTGCCACTTGTGGTACCCAGGGTATGCTTCCCATGGTGGCAGGTACTGTTGATATACAAGTGGATTGGGCTGATGTGATGGGCTTGGGTAGACCCATTCTCTTTGGTATAATGTTTTCGGTCCCTCTGGACCTAGCTCTAGGTTTTGTAAAGTTCTTTGGGCCCCCCCGGATCAATCAACCACTCTTGAGATAGGCATGGCTCTCCATACCAATGGTTCAATCTAGGTTTGATGGCTCTCACTCTACCCAGTTTTTGCTCTAGGTTCTAGAGACGATGTGTGAGACCCCTTCCCCCTCTACGCATCAAACTCTGATGTGCTGGCAGCGAAAGTAGCAACCTTACATGCAATGGCAGAGCTTTCCACTCGGGGCCAATCAACCACTCTTGAGATAGGCATGGCTCTCCATACCAATGGTTCAATCTAGGTTTGATGGCTCTCACTCTACCCAGTTTTTGCTCTAGGTTCTAGAGACGATGTGTGAGACCCCTTCCCCCTCTACGCATCAAACTCTGATGTGCTGGCAGCGAAAGTAGCAACCTTACATGCAATGGCAGAGCTTTCCACTCGGGGCCTCGCCTACAAATGTTTGAATAAGAGACTAATCCGACGGTTCTTCCAAAACCGAACTCGAAAAAAACTTCCCTCACCCCAAAAAGCATAGGCGATTCCACCAAGAAAAATCTTCTAACGAAAATTTTATCTAACGGGTCAAGGCCTTAACTATCCTTTCTATTCTGACCAAACCGATAGGTCACATGGATTAAGTTCTATGGCTTCAAGTACTGGCATTTTGTATGCACACTGGGCTACTGGTTGAGCTCCGGGGGTTAGCTCTATCTCATGATCTACTTCACGAGTCAGAGGCATCTTAGTCAGCTCTTTTGGGAATACGTTGGCGTACTCACTTAGCCATTCTGATTTCATATCCTTGCATTTTCTGTCTACTAGATGGGTGGTTGCAAGATCAGGGTGCCCAGTTTTGTCCACTTAGGCACCCTGTAAACAGTAAAAAAATAGGCATTTGTTTACCTTTAGTGGCTAATCTCTCCTAGTAAATGAAGGAATTTCGTGTCAAGTTCTTTTGTTGGAACATCATATTCAAAGTTGAAAATATAGTTGCATAACTTGATTAAGCATTAGATAGTCAAAAGTCCTCATATTCTTAGGTACAAAGTCAATGTATACACCCCGTCCCAAATTTAAACTGATTCCATAAAATGCTAATATCTTTTACATATAAACTCATATGAGATTCCCACTTTGTACCTTAGATCTTCACATAATATGGAGCTTAACTTGATTTTTTGAGAAAATCTTAAGATATTTGTCTATTTTCTTTAAATATTTCAAGGTCCTTAAAGTGTTATAATATACGCCACTTTTTGCACCCACAATAGCTACCACTTAAAATCCTCAATCTTGTAGATCAAAAGAGTGGGTAGATACTAAGACATTAGTAGAATGTGGTGGTTCTCTTTTTCAAAATTCTTCCAGACTATCAGAGAACCTGTAAATATTAATAATATAATTAGTAAAATTACATTTTTGATGTGAATCATCTAAAATGTATAGGGACTAGTGTACTTGTAACGGTGCATCTATGGAAAAATAAATTGGACCACTCTAAGTATGGAAAGATCATTTGTTTATCATTTCATCATATTTTTGATTAATTTTGATTAATTAGACTAATTTATATTAATTTAAGTTATATTGGGTTAACTTAAAGGCAAGCGTATTTTTTATTATTTGCCTGATCTCATTTTAAGTACCTTGCCCCCCAAAATTTGCTCTCCAAGCATTGTCCCAGTCCAGCATAAACTGGATAAAACTGGACACCCTGATCTTGCAACAACCCAGATTCATTTTAACCACATGACAGTTTGCCTCTTTCTAAGTCCCTTCAGTAATTTAGAAGCTTTGACTAATTACAGAACTGGGGATCCAAAAATTCTAGTTCCTTGGACTTGATTCCCGTGCGAGTCGAGAAATGAGATGCTTCCATCCTTGCATTTTCTGTCTATCCTTGCATTTTAACAACATAGATAGTTTGCCTCTTTTTAAGTCCCTTCAGTAATTTAGAAGCTTTGACTAATTACAGAACTGGGGATCCAAAAATTCCAGTTCCTTGGACTTGATTCCCGTGCAAGTTGAGGAATGAGATGCTTCCATGTGACAATGAATGTTAGCCTGATTCTTATGGAGCCAGCAATCTTACTTTTCTCATTGTATCCAGTGACATGGAAGTATTCTTCCATGGCTTCATCCACTTTTCCACAGCCTCGCCTAAGTTTTTACCTTCACCCTTGAAGGTACTTGGCTAAGATCTGTGAAGAGCTTTGCAAACATCAGGATTAAGCTCTTCGTCTCATCTGTGAGAGGATCTAACTATTTGGCACACGATTTGCACGTCTCATGATTCTACCAAAACGATACATCGTTAAATTCCTATTTGACTTCGTGTCGAGATACTAAGACTTAAGAAGTTCAAAATTAATTACTTTAAACAAGGTAATCGTTCTTACTAGCGATCTACGACATATGTCCGAGAAAAACAGATCTTATTTCTTTAAACTCAATATTTGATAGTCAAAATCACTTAGACAACTAGAAATTTTTCACAAAACATTCTTTATTTACATAAGGTTTGCAATATGTACATAGAGAAACATGGTTCCGAAAAATCAATGCCTCAATGTAAATGCATAAGTACTGGGCTATGGACATGACATGCCGTGATACAATTGTTTCCTTACCGCTATATTGGTGCTACAATCTTACTTCTCAGGATAAAATAGCTAAGAAGTCTGAAAAGATGACAAGTAACCCTAAAATATTGAGGTGTGGGGTGATAAAGGATAACACCATGAACCACCTTTAACCTTAACAAGACCATGGCTAATGAGAGATGTTCTACGTAGCATCTAGCGCTGGTTGCAAGAGGCGTGGATATATTGTGCTGCAAACCACTTATGCTATCATCTCTCAGCAGGGTCTGGAAAACACATTCCAGCTTCTTGGGGTCCACCTTTATGCCATCAATGCTGACAATGTGACCAAGGTATTCCACCTCTTTTGCCATGAATGTATACTTGGTTTCTTTGGCATACAAGTGGTTGTCTCTCAATGCATCAAATACCTCCTTCACATGAACCAAGTGCTCCTCTTCACTCTTTCTATACACCAATATGTCATTGAAAAACACCAATACAAACTTGATGATGAATGGTTGGTAGCACTTTGTTCATCAATTCTTGAAAAGTGGCAGGTATATTACATAAACCAAACGACATCACCATGAATTGATAGAGACCTCTTTTGGTAAGAAATGCCGTCTTGTGCTCATCCCCACTTTTTATTCTTATTTGGTTGGTGAAGAACTTGGCACCCTTCAATTCATCCAAAAGATCATCAATTCTTGGGATTGGGTACCTATTCTTGATGGTGATTTTGTTAACATCCCGATAATCAATGCACATTCTAAAAGTCTCATCCTCCTTCTTCACCAGTAAAACAGGTGATGAAAATGGTGATTGACTTGGTTCCACCAAACCAATATCAATGAGCTCTTTCTTTTTTCACTTTTGACAACCTATATGGAGGTTTGTTGACCAGCTTGAATTTGGCTCCAACTCAATTGCATGATCAACCTCCCTCATTGGTGGCAATAAATTGAGCATATGAAACACATATTCATACTCTTTAAGTAACTTCTTCATGCCCTTATGTGTAACTTTGTTCTCTTTTTCATTGTCTTCATCCTTACAACGTTGCAAAACATACATATAGCCACTCTTCTTCAATTCCCTCTTGAGTTGTGTGCTATTGATCAAGGTTAACTTTGAGGTTCCAAAACCATGCAATGTAATGGTCTCCTTCCCATGCATAAACCTAAAAAATCCTTGTTTGAAATTAATGGAAAAGGTTCCAAGAGTTGATAGCCAATCACACCCCAAAACCATATCAATGGGCCCCATATCGAGCACTAACAATTCAGCTTTGCAAGTGTACTCTTTTGAGAGCATCAATTCCACATTTTTGTAAATCATTGTGTAATCCATGCTATCCGTGCTTGCTACTTCAACTTTTCTTTTCATTGCCAATGTATCCGGGTACAATTTTAGATTTCCCAATGACTTGTAGTTCACAAAACTATGTGTGCTATCGTTGTCCACCAACACAAATGATCTTTTCCCATGACCTTAGCCTTGAATCTCAATGTATGTGCCCCTTTGCAACTAGCATAAGATTCATTGGATATGGAACAAAGAGAAGTATTGTGTTCATATGCATTTGTAGCATCCAAAGTATGAGGTAAGCCATCATCATAATCATGAAGATCACCAAGAGAACCATCGGGGTCAAAAGGAAACTCCCCATCTAGATCATCTACAAACTCACATGGCTCTTTAAATGGCTCCAATTCTTTGCCATTAGTGTCATATACGACCTCCGAATAGACCATATTAATCTTGATATTGTGGTCTTTGCACTCGTTCTCCAATGTTCCTTTGCTATACTTTCCACCACATTTGTAGCATAGGTTTTTGTCCCTCATCTCATCAATGCGATCTTCCTTCACAAATTTGGTCTTAGTGACCCCATCATTAGTTGGCTTTGTACCCACTTGTGATGGCTTTTGAGAAGTATTTCCACCTTTGAAAGCACCCGCATTGTATGGTTTTCCACCACTACCATAGACAATATGAAATTTGGGTACATTTGGGGAGTGGTAGGAGACGGCTTTGTGAAAGCATTTGACCCATAATCTAGTCGATTGTTCACCCATGTATTTGCATACTTCTCTTCATATACTTCAGCCAAGATCATTGCATCCTTTAGAGTTGTTAGTCTTTGTGCCTTCACATCCATTCCAATTGCATTCCTCAAGCCCTTGATGAAACTGACTATTTTGAATTCTTCATTAAAACCTTCAACAGGAAGCATACGTTTGAGAAACTTATGTGTATACTCCTTCACACTCATGTATCTTTGTCATGGATCATCCCATTCACAAACCATTTTGTCCTTGTGCATCTTGGAAGTGAACGTGTCCCTCATATCATCTTTGAAAGGATCCTAGCTTGTGACCTCATAACCTTATGATTGGAGATGCCTCCACCATGCATGAGCATACCCTTCTAGTGTAAAGTGGTGAAGTAAACCATAGCTTTTTCACTTCGAGAGTTCATCTCAAAATAAAGATCCAATTTGTTGACCCACTCCTCAAAGACATCATTATTAGTGCCTTCACCACTACTACTAAACTTTGAGAGGATGATTTTATCCTTCACACCCTTGAATTCATCTCCATTACCATGATGGTCACCACGCCTATGCATAGGCCCATCCACATAATTATTGTAGTCCTCAAACTCACCAAAGGAATCTTCCTCAACATGAGGTCTTGAAGCACCGCCTCGATGAGTATTCCCTTTGAATGGAACATGACCATCACTTCTTGGGACTCTTGAACCTTCATTTGGAGATGCATGACCTTTGCCTTTGGCATCATTGGGTGAGTGTGTTGGGTTACGCATGGCACCATGAGTAGAATGAAAACTTGGGTGATAATTCTCCTTGTCCTCATTATGAGCTTGTCAAACCTTGTGAGATGTTCCACCCTTGTGTTCATCCTTGGTCTTCATGAGTCCATGCATGCCCCTAATGTCTTGCACAAGTGTTTGCATTATGGTGCCAGTAATCTCTTGAAAAAGTGGTTGCATCATGCTTTCCATCATGCTTCTCATCATCATCATGGTTTGTGACATATTTTTAGTCATAGTGGGCATTGCTTGCGCATCTGCTCCCCCCAAATGATTTGATGTATTGACCACATATGTCCACAATGCAATATCCAACATTCACAAAAACAACTCTTGCCAATACCCCATCAACAAATTTGCATCATTTGGCATCCAAACAAAGGCATCATTTGTCTAATCATGCATATAACATAGGCTCATGCAATGCCATTACCATTGTCCATTCTCTCTTTGTCATGTGACATAATTGCATTTGCCCATGCAATTTCTTGAATGCAATGCTAAATGTTGTTGATGTTGGAATAAATCCAATTGTTGTTGATGTAGCATGTCAATGTTTGCCAATCTCCCGGCCAAGCACTTCCCACCCTCATACCTATGTTGATACTAGGCACAAGTTGGGGCCATTTCTTCACATCCAATGTACCTGATCCCCTTCCTTATAGCTTTACCACGGCACTCACGGGGCAAGGAAGATTCAAACCATGCTCCCCTTGGCCTCTCCAACCAAATGCCAAGGTACCCTCTCACACATCAAGATTCTAGGAATAGAATGTGGGTACAAAGTGATGTGATAGGTGTGATTTGAACTTCAAAGATGTAGGTAGGATGACTTACAATGCTTCCATGAACTAATGCTGCACAATCCATTATTACATTAGAATGTACGCATGCTATACTTTCACTTCCCAAGAACCATTTTCCAAACAAGATCAACACTAATGCAACAATCAAGGTGAAGCAAAAGGCATATGGATTGGAATGTATCTTGACATTCCCAAGCATAGAAATGGCTTGAATGTCACACCAATGATTGAAGAAGCATCAAATGGTTCCAATGACATCCAATGGTGTATGGAGTTGATCAAGAACCCCCAAACTTGAGTAAATGGCTTGATCATGGATCTATTTTAAGCATTAGCTTGTGTAATGGTATCATTAGTGTAATTGATGAGAGTTACACAAGGCTAATTGCAAGTTGGAATGGACAATGTCAAGAAATTAGGGTTTCTTGGAAGAAAGCCATAAATCTCAAGGGAAGATTCAAGAACTCCAAGATTCAAACAAGAAATTCAAGGATAATCTTAACAAATGCTCAAAGATTACCTCAAGGCCATGATCATGAGTAGGCCTTTCTTCTTGATTCTCCAGTTCTGCCAGCTCCTCTTGTGCAGGGCCTGGACTAGGCAGTGGGGGCACTAGATCCTTGTCCTTAGGATCGAGGTGGTGGCGCTTTGCCGGGTGATGATTTGGGAGAGGATTGCGGTGGGGGCATAGATATCAGCACCATGTCTAGGCCACTCAGCTAGATAGCACGGGGTAACTCCTCCCACCCGGCCACATGATAAAGCACCTTTGTCAATAAAGTGGCCACTGCAAGCTTCCCCTGTGGGTTAGAGCATACTGCATGAAGCTTTTTGTGCAAGTATTATGCCTAGTTGACCATCCACCCCTGGTGCACCGTTGGTCAGCTTCGGGGAATTTGTGAGTCTCACGTATGGTTGGTCCATATGCAGGGGAGATGTAAAGCATCTCTGATCAGCTCCACGCTAAGCTATACTCTTTGTGGATGGCTTTCTATGTCCAAGACTTCCTTGTTTGCATGTTTGCATCAGATGTCTCTGTGAAATATAGACTATTATAAAGGTCCAACCCCCATGCCTCCAGAGTAGGGCACTCCTCCCATCCTTAGTAGCTAATCGAGCTTTGTCACAATTGTAGGGTTTGCTACTACTACCCTATGACATGGCCATGTGAAGTAGAGGAGCTGGTGCTCTACTTTGTGGTTTTTCTTCTCAATGAGTGTACTGTGTGGCTGCACACCAACTTCATGAGTGTTTTCCCCAAGTGTGACAGCTGGGTGGGGTGGCGGGAGTATTTCTCAAAGCGTCCTCCCATTGAATGCTTCCTCCTAATGGTAATGTGGTGGAGGACCTCCCTAGAGGAGTCTGAGATGTCAGTGATTGTTGCGGAGAAAGGGTGTGAGAATAGGAAGGGTCAAGAGAAAAAATTGCAAGATTTTGGCTACAAGGAGAGCAGAAAAATGAGGAAATGAGGGGTTGGGACCCATATTTATACTTTTTCAAAAGGACACGACCGTCGCGACTTGGATGGTATGAGCGTGGCATCTCCAGTGAACGGGCATGGCTTCTTGAGCGAACAGCATGGGCTCTTGAGCGAATGGCCATGGCATCTTGAGAAAACGATCATGGCATTATAAGCAAATAGCCATGGCAACCCTAGTTTGGATTTGGTATAGGCATGGCAGTTTAGTTGTGGGAATGGTACGACCGTGCAAATTTGGAGTTCAAAATGGTGCAACCGTGGCAGTTTTAGAACGGTTAGGGCCGCGGGCCACTTTATTCTGTGGGTTGGAAAACAACCATGGCAAGCTGATGAAGAGTGGGAACAGGTCGGGGCATAGTCAAAAGGGCCATGGCAAATTTGCAATCCTGAATGGTGCGATCGTGGCATATTTGGTATGGTCGTGGTAAGTTTTAAGTCCTAAAGGGTGCAGCCATATAGAAAATGGGGAATTGTAATGGTATGGCCATGGCACTTCAATTTGTTTTTTTGTAGGGGACCCTAAATCAAGTTTTGTACTTGTGGGCTATGCTGCCAACACCCCATTGCAGGTTTTGTACTAACTGCATGCTAATATGCCAAGGTGAGGAATCGATTCCGATTGGGTGATGATGTGGTCAGATGTCCAATTCTTGGAGGGGATGTAGAGGCTGACGAGACAAGGGAGTACCTAAAATTGAAGAGGTTGATGGTGGTGTTGGAGTACTTCAAGGCAGTCTGATAATAATGGGTAGAGGAGTTGCTGATGTTGAAGGTATATCATTGGTAAGGGTTGTTTGCCAGACGGAATGGGGGATAGAGTGTGGGTGTGAAGATTTTGCTTTCCTTTTTCTTGGGTAGTATTTGTGGTAGAGGTTACCTTGGGTCTCCATTGTAAGGTCGGTGACTGCTAAGTGACATGAGGTGAGGATTAGGATTGGGGTGATTTGGGGATCCAAATATGTCGATTACCCTCATAGAAATGCCATGCTCGTAGTAAAGGTTTGGGGACCCATCTGGAGGTTGATTTTTGGCATGGCTAAGGGTTTGATTGAGGATAGGTGGGTCGTGGAGAGAATTTGGGACAGTGTCTCTCATATACCCTGTAGGCTTTGGTAAATTGGTTATTGTTGCTGACGAGGGGGACAAGGAGCTTGGGGTGCCTCTGTATGAGGTTAAGAGTCATATTGTTGAGGGATCCATAATGTAGATGTGCCCTCATAAAAACCCTGTGCAGTTAGGAGCTTCTTAGACACCACCCAAGTTGGAGAAGCCATGCTTGTGTGTATGTTAGTATGGTTAGAAGTGTTAGTGTAGTTAGTTTTTAGTGGTGGATCAGCAGCTTGTGTGATTGGGGAGATGTTGGAGTGGGTTGCTGCCGAGTGTGGTGGTGGGGAGGGTGTGAGAGGCAATGATGTGATTGGAAGTGTGAGCTGCCTCTTCTTGAGTGGGATAGATTTATGGGGGTGTGAAGGTGGAATGATGGTGGGGGGTGTAGAAGGGATAACTTCTTGGAATGTGGGAGTAGTGGGTAGTGTTGAGATATCGAGCTCATCTAGTGAGGTGGTGGACACTGATGACCTGCCTGGGGGATAGGCCCACACCTATACCACTGGCATGGTTGGTGAGATCTTGGGTGATATGCGGCCAGTGGGATGACAGGCCGTGCGTGACAGGCTGTGCGTGACAGCCATTCTAGAGACTGTCATAGTTATAGCGCCAGCTCATTTAGTTGGGTTCACACTATAGAGAACCCGTGTATGTATTGGTTGAGTACCTTTCATATTATGAGTACTCTTATCTTGCATATGGTGTGTTGAGTGTTGAGTGAAGAAGAAGAAGATTTCCAGCCTCTCACCTTGTGTGTTCTCTATTAGGGTTTTGTGCGTGTGTGTGTGCTTGCAAGAGCTCGCTCTCTTCCCCCCTGCATCTTTTCATGGTATCAGATCCTGGTTTGTGCTAAACAAGCAAGAGAACCACAGGAAGCGGTGCGAGGGTAAGAGCTTCAACTACTCTTCCCTATTTGTGTTGGTGACTACACCCTTGTCGGGAGCTTTACAGGAGGTACCGGCAAATGATCTCTGATTGAGGAGCTTTCTTCGCGGGAGTAAAAAAATGATGGGAATTCCTCTTTCATCATTTAAATTTATTCATGCATAAAATAATTTTTGACTAAAATTTCTCTTAAAAATAAATAAAAATATCCATTAATCCTAATATAACAAGAATTCCACTTTTTTCATGTAAATGAAATTATGATGGAAATTCCTCTTTTATCGTTTAAATTTTTCTTATGCATAAAAATAAATTTAACTAAAATTTCTCTTAAAATTAAATAAAAATATCCATTATACTAAGAATTCCACTTTTCTCATTTAAATGATTGAATTCCAAATATGATGGAAATTTCTCTTTCATTATTTAAATTTATTCATACATAAAAATAAATATAACTAAAATTTCTCTTTAATTTTAAATAAAATATCCATTATTTTAATATTTCAAATTTTCTCTTTCTCCATTGAAATTCATGGATCTCCATTATCATGGGAATTTCTCTTTATCATAAAAATGAAATTACTAAAAATTTCTCTTTTTTTCTAATTAACTATTTATACATAAATATTAAAAATTAATTTTTCATGGATATGACGAGAATTATTCATTTAACATAGGATGACTAATCCTAGAATATGGTAGGAAGTCCTCTTTTCACATTATGCATAAAAATGATTTATGTGTTAATTTTTAAAAATTTTACCATAGCTCCGCTGCTATTACTGATAATTTTCAATAATTTAAAAAAGCATAAGACTTAGTAATACACTTGTGATAGATTAACTATCAATAGATCCAACACCAATTTATGGATCTAAATCATAAATTTATCATAATTTATGTAACATAAAAGCATTAAAAAGCCATTTCTTTGGCCTCTAGCTTAACTAGCATAGAGTTTGATTTTAGAATTAATAATTGCTCCATGAGAAGCATCATTTGAATAGAGAATTGGTCATACGAATGAACATTCTTTGGGGGAGAGAGAGATATACTTAAAAAACATCCCAATTAAGCATAAATGTAAACTTTTTGTGATTAATCATTAGAATTCATTAGAGAGCTTCATTTGCATTGAAAAACCATTCATTTGAATACTTCTCAAGCTTGAGAGGGGTTGAGAAGTGAAAAACATTTACAAGATTAAAGAAAAAACCATAAAGTCACATCTTACCTCTTGTTTTTCTTGCTTCTCTATTCTTAGAAGAAGCCCCCAACCAATCAATTGGTTAGTATGTTGAGAGGAAAGCTCCAAGGAAGGTTGAAGAGAGAGAGAAGCTCCAATCTCTCCAAAATGTAGAGGATTTTTAAAGGATAATAGAAAATATCTAATCCTCTTGCTAATCTCTCTCCCTAATTGTTATGGCTCACCCTAACCCTCCTTGAAACACATCCAAAAAGAGATTACGTGGTGAACCACAACTATTTTGTGAGGATCTTTCCAATGGCCAAAGCTCATAAACCTTGAGGTCTCCAAGCTCTACAACTCCTTGAGACACAATTCCACTGCGCCTCCTCCCGCGAGCGTTGTCACACCGCCGCGTTGTACTAAGGGTACTCGTCCCTCCTCTCACCTCACTTCACTCACACACACTCACTAGCATGCATTAGGGAGAGAGATTAGCAAGAGGATTAGCAAGAGCAAGACTCAATTGCACAATGGGAGAGTATGTTGTATTATGAGAGAAATTCACTTATACATGGCCATAAGTGTTCCACTCACTTATACTATGGTCAACTGGGCACTTTAGGCCCATAAGTGTTCACACTCACTTAAACTATAGCCGGCTGGGCACTTTAGGCTCATAAGAGGCCTAATGCTATTACAATGACTACTCTCATAATATATCCATGAAGTATATCACTTAGGACTGCATCCTAACTTGCTACCACACGCTCTTGAAGGCGGGAATCACCATAAATACTCTATCACACCATTACGGGTGCCCGTCCAAGTTGTAGCTTTGGACACTATTGCTTCATAATCTTAAATGTATGACCCTTTGATGTATCTACCGTGACTTCTTGATATAAGATAATGGCGATAGCTCTTGTTAACCCTAGAATTTGATTAACACTAATGTATGCTAGTGAGTGTGTGTGTGTGATGTGAGGTGAGAGGAGGGACGAGTAGTGCAACATGGCGGTGTGACAACGCTCGTGGGAGGTGCGGTGGAATTGCTTCTCAAGAAGTTATAGAGCTTTGAGACCTCAAGGATTACAAGCTCGGCCATTGGAAAGATCCTCATGACAGTTGTGGTTCACTAGGTAATCTCTTGTTGGATGTGTTTCAATGGTGGTTAGGGTGAGCCATAACATTTTTGGCACCTTGTCGGGGAATAATCCCTTGGCTTTTTCCATCATTTTTCTCTAATCTACACATTACCCATTTCCTATTGTCTTGATTCATGGTTTTCCATGAAAAAGGTGTGGATTTGTGTGTGATTTTGTGAGAAATAGCTCTCTTTTTTGGTTTATAAAAAATATCTTTTTGCTAAATTTCTAGCTTGATTTGTTGTTTTTATTGTTGATAATGTTGTTTTTTAATGTTCCTAGGGCTTGTAAATAGAGTGTATTAGGTTTAGTTTGCATCCATTGCATCAAATAATGCAATAGAATGCAATTTTTAGTAGTGGGTTTTAGCTCTCTTTAGAGTTAAACATATAATTAGAATCATTAATTTAGCTTAAATTGTGTGTTTTTTGTTGGAATTGTATGCATTAGAGTGTTATCAAGCATTAGGAGTAACTTAATAATTAAAAATAATTCTCAAAAACATAAAAAAACTCTTTAAAATAACTAATCAGTTGGTTTTTGTCATTAAGGATGATTAATCAACTGGTTTTTGTCATTAAGGGTGATTAATCCACTCTCTAAGAGAAAAAATTTAGAAAATGTGTTATTTGGGGTCCAAATTGATCATGTAAGTAGTTGAAATTAATGTTTTTGAGTATTTTGAGAGCATCTAGATGCATCAAAACACCTAATTACATCAATTTTTTCATCAATTTTGGAGGAATTTGACTCTCTTTTGCTTAATTTTGCCTTAAAAGAAGAGACCAAAATTAAGAGTATGATTAATATTTAAATTAACTTACACATTAGTTGATGCACATAGCTTAGCAATTCCTTGCTCTATCCAATGATGTGCTCAATTATGTGAATTAATTAGAGCACTTGATTAGTCTAAAAGAAGGAAAGATTAGTGAAAGAATTAATCTTTGGTTAATTACTAATCATTTTTTTACATACCTTATTAAGACTAATGAGCATTGAATGAGTAGATGCTCATGAGTTGTCAAATTGTCCAATTTGGGGATCATTTATTATGAAGGGTGTAAGGGGTTGTCTATTAATCCAATTCTAGGATTAACAAGAGATACCACCATTATCTTACATCAAGGAGTCATGGTAGATACACCAAAGGGTCATACATTCAAGATATAAAGCTAGTGTCCAAAGCTACAACTTGGATGGGCGCCTATAATGGTGTGACAGAGTATTTATGGCAATTCTCGCTTCAAGAGCGTATGGTAGCAAGATAGGATGAAGTCCTAGTAGGTGATGTACTTCATGGATATATTATGAGAGTAGTCATTGTAATAGCATTAGGCCTCTTATGAGCCTAAAGTGCCCGGTCGGCCACAATTTAAGTGAGTGTTAACACTTATGGCCATGTATATAAGTGAATTTCTCTCATAATACAACATACTCTCCCATTGTGCAATTGAGTTTTGCTAATCTTCTTGCTAATATCCCTCCCTAATGCATGCTAGTGAGTGTATGTGAGTGAAGTGAGACGAGGGACGAGGACCCATAGTGCAACGCGGCGGTGTGACAATGCTCGTGGCGCGAGATGCAGTGGAATTGCTTCTCAAGGAGTTGTAGAGCTTGGATACCTCAAGGGTTACGAGCTTGGATACCTCAAGGGTTACGAGCTTGGCCATTGGAAAGATCCTCATGACAGTTGCAGTTCACCAGGCAATTTTTGGATGTGTTTCAAAGAGGGTTAGGGTGAGCCATTACAGTGTCATAAAAAGGTTGACTTTTTTTATTCCTACTTGCCTTTTTGGAAAAATGCCCATATCTCCTTAATTTAAAATTTAAAAATAATTTTTCCCAAATAGTAAATTCGAATTTCCCTCCTCAAGACAAAAAAACAATCGGCTCACGTCTTAAGGCCTCACACACGAAAAATAATTTCCCCCAAACAGTAAATTCGAATTTCCTTCAAGACAAAAAATTTTCCCCAAACAATATATTTCACCCAAACAGTAAATTCGAATTTCCCTCAAGACAAAAAAAATAATCGGCTCATGTCTTAAGGCCTCATGCGCGAAAAAAAGAAAAAAAAAAGACAAACACCAGGGAGTCACACATATGGCCTACCTAAAAAATCTAGAATATCATAAGCAAATCCCAACGATCTTCAATACCCAATCAAATTTTGTTAAGCTTATAGCTTACTATTATTTTGGCTAAGTTAATGCAGCAGTTGCTCCATGAGTACATCTCCATACTCATGCACTGGAGGACTTTTGCACTAAGGTCTCACCATCGACAAATTCCAGGTATATCTCTGGATGGGGGAACCATGGTGGACAAAAGCCTAGTAAATGGTACAATCCATCGCCTAGAACTTTCCTTCAAATTGCAAACCTCTCCAAATGAAGATAGAATCTTCACAACACAATGATATCTAGAATATCATAAGAAAATCCCAACGATCTTCAATACCCAATAAAATTTTGTTAAGCTTATAGCTTACTATTATTTTTGCTAAGTTAACGTAGCAGCTGCTCCATGAGCACATCTCCATACTCATGCACTGGAGGACTTTTGCACTAAGGCCTCACCATCGACAAATTCCAGGTATATCTCTGGATGGGGGAACCATGGTGGAAGAAAGCCTAGTCAATGGTACGATCCATCGCCTAGAACTTTCCTTCAAATTGCAAACCTCTCCAAATGAAGATAGAATCTTCACAACACAATGATATCTAATCCTTCGCGAAGATATCTATCTAAGCCTTGCAAGTCGACGTAATTCTTTCAAGTTTCGCCAATGAGTGGCTACTTCAACAAAAAGTAGCAGCTTAATAAGAGTCTATTTGACTCCATTCCTGTACTTCATATATATCTACTTCATTAGAGCACTTAAATATACATAAAAGCATAAAAAGCACATGGGAAGAAGCATGTAGAAATAGGTCCTACTCAACAACATTTGACAAGAATCCTGCCACCACATAAAGGGAGATCATCGAAGGCCACTATATTCAAATGATGAATGTCGCTTCAATAAATCAAATGAGGAATTGAGAAACACAATGGCAGGATTCTTGTCAACAACATTTGACAAGAATCCTGCCACCACACAAAGGGAGATCATTGAAGGCCACTATATTCAAATGATGAATGTCGCTTCAATACATCAAATGAGGAATTGAGAAACACAATCTCGTTTTCCTTCCTCTCTTCTCCACTATTCTTAACATATCTTAGCTTCCCCACCACTAACACAAATCACATGTAACCTTGCTTATGATTGCCAAAAACAAAGTGAGCCATACAAAAAGAAAAAGAAAAAGAAAAAACATCCTCACAAATATAAAAATGCAATCATTCGCAAAAAAACACTACCACCCACCCGTTAACAAATTTCCAAAAAATCACTAACCTTTTCATTTACTAACTAGCCCTTCTCATTCCTTTTTCCAGAGGAATAACAACCATTGAACGTCACTCAACATCAAAAGCCATCCTACAAGCATGTCAATTCTCCCCACACAAAGATCTTCAACGCGATCACGAGGACGTGATCACCATCAGGAAGGGGGGAATATGAAGTTATCTATGGCATAGTCATCAAACATAAAGAGTGCGCGCTGATCCTTGAGCTATCTCCAAGCTTTGCAAACCCTTCTCTCTGTCTTCATTTCCGGTATTCCCTTGCACATCAGGAATGGCATGCACATTTGCCCTTTGTTGCTTCTCATTGTTCTTACTCTTATGCTTAGGACACTCAACATGTGATCTTTACTACCACATGGGAAGCATTTACCCTCCTTGGCATATTGTTCCGTTTGCCTATACATCTCTCACAAAAGGTTTAGCATGTTGTCCGCTCTTTTGCTGGTTATGACCAGCCCTCTCTTTGCCCTTGAAAGCATGGTCTCCTTGCTAGAAACACTATAATTTATGCTCCAATCGCTCGGTGACAAGAGCGACTGCCATATAGTCCTACAAGGTAGCATTGTGGTGAGTATCAAGACTAGACTTGTAGACTGGTTGAAGTCCATACTTGAACTTCCTTTTCTTCTCAGGTTCACCCTCAAACAAGAATGTTTACATATGTCTGCATGGACTCATTGTCCTTCTGTTCAATCTTATCCCACTTGCTCATGATCTTCTCCACTGCACTAGGAGGCAAGAATTGTGCATAAAACCTCTCTTTAAAAGTCCATGCTCAAATGGTGAATCTTTGATTTCTCAGAGAACTTATCACACTGAAGGCAATGTCAAACTGGGCTATAAAAGCCATTGCCTTGCTTGCATCATAATCACCATGATAGGCTTCAAACTTTATAGATTTGTCACTTGCTTTAAAACCTTTAGCTTGTTTGCACCCTCATCTTCCAACGTTTTCTTCCCCTTATCCAATGGGACAATAGTAGGTGCATGCACATGACCCTAGCGAGAAACATGTGGCACGGAGACATGTGCCCTATGCAACGGTGACCTATGCAAAGGCAGCCTCTTGTTGGGTATTCGGAACCTCACCTCTTCTTCTCTTAGAGATTACCCTCTTCTCTTGGTGGCCAAGCCTCTTCCTTGAGGGCTACACATCTCCTTAAAGAATCAAGCCAAAACCAAGGGTAAGCCTAAACAATGATGTTTACTCTCTTCTTTGGATGGTAATCTTCTTCCCAACCTCTCTATATGCTTGGGAAGCATTCTATTTCATGGTTTCTTCTTAAAACCATGCCCTTCTTGATTTATGTTGTTTAAATGAAGTAATACTAATCTCCTATGCTTAAATGTATTGCTTTTTATTTATAATCTCTTTATGAAATAATACTCACTTCTTATGGTGGTTAAATCCCTCTTGGAAGGATAAATATAAATTTTAATCTCATTTTCTTACCCAAAACTCTAAGCCTAACAAGCTAGAGATGAAGATTAAACATCTAACAAGTTCATCATCCAATAACCATATCTCGTAAAGCATGGCACTTTGATTCGACATCACTAGGTTGATTTTTCCCCTCACTTGGGTTTGCTTCTAATATATATGTCTCCTCTAGTATACCAGGCAACGTTCTGAGTACATCCTTGCTTCTAATATATATGTCTCCTCTAGTGTACCAGGCAATGTTTTGAGTACATCCTTTCTATGATATGGCATGGGTACTATAGGTAAGTGAGCTAAGTAACTACCACCAACTAAGGTGTTTAGGAAATTGCCCACCATGCTCTAGAAGGGACAAGGAGTTGGTAACATTACTTCATAGAATGATAATGTAAGTCCATAAGTTCTTGATCTCATCCCCTGCACTACAAGTTGTTCATGTGCAGTTCTTATTACTTGATAGGGTCCTCCCACTGGGTGATGTACACTCATGCCATCATGTCATTGTGGTGTCTCTCCTACCATGAACTAAAATATTCCTATCACATAGCACCTAAAATAGGCTCTACAGTGCTAGCATAAGTAGGACATTGCGCACAGGTAAAATATGATGCAAGGGGATGACACTATAGGTAGAATAGGTCCACAACGGTCGCAACATTCTAAGTGCATCCTCATTGTGCTTTGGCATGGGTACTATAGGTAAGTGAGCTAAGTAGCTACCATGAGCTAAGATGTTTAGGAAATCACCCACCATGCTCTAGAAGGGACAAGGAGTCTATAGCATTACTTCATAGAATGATAGTGTAAGTCCAAAAGTTCTTGCTCTTCTCCCCCCTGCACTACAAGTTGTTTGTGTGTAGTTCTTACTTGATAGGGTCCTCCCACTAGGTAATGTATACTCACATCATCATGTCATTGTGGTGTCTCTCCTACCATGGACGACACTAGTCCTATCACATAGCACCTACAATAGGCTCTACAGTGCCAGCATAAGTAGGATGTTGCACGCATAGGTAAAACATGGTGTGAGGGGATAAAACTATATGTAGAATAGGTCCACAAAGGTGGCTCCACAACATCGCTCCCCTAATGGTGCATAAAAATAGTGAGTGGGTTTGGAAAGGAGGAATACTTAGATTCCCTTCATAGTACCATTCCTGGCAATCCAGGTCAAGGATAGGGTCACCCATATCAATCCATAAAAAGTCCATTCTCACGGGCCATAGCCATATCAAAGTTGTACTTTAGTCTCTTATTTGACATGTGCTCTTTATTATAAGGTAAATACCATCATGTCTATGCCTCAAGCAAGTCAGGGATTCCATGCAATAGCGATACTTTCATCTGAAGACCCAATTACTAATTTATGAATTTCAGTCTAAATATCAATTTGTATTAATTTCATCACACAATTACAACCTTTTGCTTCTACTTCATAAATTTTTGACATTTTTGGCTTCTCGATTGATCCACATTAGCCAATTTGCTGTGATACCAGCTGAAAGATCCCTGTTCCCACCCTACAAAATGAATTCAGGGGTGTTAGCAGTGGAAGTTGCACTTCTTGCACGGGGCAGGGTCCCTCACTCGGGGCCTCGCCCACGGATATCCGGACAAGAGACAAGTTCCCTCGCTTGGAAAGCACGGGCGATTCCTTTAGGATAATTTCACTCTAACGTAGTCAAAAGCCTTAACTAACTGAACTGATCTGACCAAACCCGTAAGTTCCATAGTTAGATCAAGGAAAAGATTGCACTTTGATCATAGAGACCAACGCTTTTTTTCTCATTAAGAGGCACAGCCGATTGATTCTTTTCCATAGAACAATTTTTATCCGAGATTTACTTCATCTATCATACCATAACAAAATTGAGTCTCATTTTAGGGACCCATCAATTGTAGTGATGGGATCCATTTAAGAATTTGGTTAGGTTTTGTCTCGGGTACCAGGGAAAAGAGTTCCCAGGCCCCCTAGCTAGATATTCACGCAAACTTAAAACTAGTCACACCACTTGCACACCCAATATGAAATTGTCTTTTTCACAGAATCAGTTGTCTTTAAAACAATCATTCAATGAAACCATAGTGTCACTGATCATAAACCTCCAAAATATCCAGTTGAATTCTAATTTCCAATTTTTTCTTCATCGGTGTACCTATGGCATCATTGGCAACCAAAACGCTCACCACCTATCCACTCAGGGGCCTTTTCGATAGTTCCTAGCTCATAGTAATTGGTAATATTTTCACTTATAAAAATCAAAATGGAATCTCCGTTGAAGATCAGCAAGATCAACCAACAGATCCATATAAAAGAGCCATGGACTCATCTGTTTTGAGGACCAGCAAGGTCAATCAACCAGATCCATGCCCGAATCCAGAAAACAACTCTTACTCCTTGTTCCAATATCTTTCCCAACGCACGTGTGGCTATCTTCAGCGACCTAGAGCCCGAGCACCGTATGGTCAGCACCCTCTACGATCCTTCGCAGGTCACCTAGCACTTCACTCACATAGGCCGCTTCCTTGGTCCCTCATCCACCGTACCGGAAGCTCACCATTTAAATTGAACCGAGGCTGGTCAAGTCCTCGGTCGAACTTGCTATGTGAGACATCCTCCATTGACTCTCCATCAGCTGTTGCAACTTTATCAGATTAGGTCTCCACGACCTCATTCACAAGACGATCAAAATGCTTCCCAGCATTCTTGACATAAAACACTCATTTAAAAACATGTCATAAATACAATTTCTATAACGAACTCTCATCTTTCCATATTGTTCCACATCTATTCTAATTGTTTAATATGTATTCCGATTCTCATCACACCCTTTTCCATCTTTTCTCATTTATTTGCATCAGATCTCAACCACTCGCATCTACCCATATCCACATTCTCATCAAATCATTCGTTCACATCACACATCACATCTATCTCCATTTACATCTTATCACATCACACATCACATCTATCTCCATTTACATCTTATCACATTCATTCATATCCATCATATTCATTTGTTCATATCCACCACATACATTCTCATAACCATCCTATCACATACATTTTATCCACATTATATCACATCACTTCTATCCACATCATATGTCATTCATACACATCTCATCTCATTTATCCACATCTATCCAATTGTTCACATGTATGACTTCTCACATCTATCCATTATTCATATCTATCACTTCACATCCACATATATTCATGTCACATCACATCACATTCTTTCACATACACATCTATATCCATTCTTTCACATACATCCACATCTATTCTTTCACATACTCATTCACATCCATTCTTCACATACACATTCACATCCATTCTTCACATACACATACATATCCATTCTTCACATACACATTCACATCCATTCTTTCACATACATCCACTCACATCCCATATCATTCATTTACATCCTGATTCACATGACATCACATCTCATCCATTCATTCACATCTATCTGATTCACATCACATCTCATCACATCTATTCACCTCACATCTCATCACCTCTATTCACATCACATACATCCATCCATTCATTCACATCCATCTGATTTACATCACATCTATTCACCTCACATCTCATCACCTCTATTCACATCACATCCATCTATCCATTCATTCACATCTATCTGATTCACATCACATCTATTCACCTCACATCTCATCACATCTATTCACATCACATCTCATCACCTCTATTCACATCACATCCATCCATCCATTCATTCACATCTATCTGATTCACATCACATCTCATCACATCTATTCACCTCACATCTCATCACCTCTATTCACATCACATCCATCCATCCATATGATTCATTTACATCCATCTCATCACCTCTATTCACATCCATCCATCCATTCATTTACATCCATCTGATTCACATCACATCTCAGCACATCTATGCACCTCATATCTCATCACCTCTATTAACATCACATCCTTCACCTCTATTAACATCACATCCATTCATCCATTCATTCACATCCATCTAATTCACATCACATTTCATCACCTCTATTAACATCACATCCATCACCTCTATTAACATCACATCCATTCATCCATTCATTCACATACATCTAATTCACATCACATCTCATCACATCTATTCATTTCACATCTCATCACCTCTCTCATCACCTCTATTCACATCACATCTATTCACCTCACACATTAGGACCTCAATGGAAGGCTTCTTGGGCCCTTTTATTTGGCAGTTAAGGAGTCAAACCTTTTCTCTTAAGAAGAAACGTTTTCTAATTAGAAGCTTCAAAACGGCTACTTTATTCGAATTTGAATTTTGGGGGGAAAATGGAATTTAAAATCTAGCGGACAAAACCATATCATGTAACATATCTATGGAAAGCTCTTGATGTGTAGATCACGGATCTATAATCTCCGCTCAAATCGGAGCTTGTATGTAGAAGTTATGGAGGTCCGAAATTTGTAAAATTGCCTCCCCCCTTTTTGGGGAAAAAAGTGTACCCTTTGACCACTCTTACACCTCTCTTACAAACCCAACATTTCAGTCCACATGGCAACCCCCCATTTGGCTATTCCTTAATCACCTTGATTAGGCTTGGGCAAATTAAAGGGCCCAAGAAGACCCCATTCACTTCCGAATGATCTCATCACCTCTATTCACCTCACATCTCATCATCTCTATTCACCTCACATCTATTCACATCACATCCATCCATTCATTCACATCTATTCACATCACATCCATCCATTCATTCACATCTCATCACCTCTATTCACCTCACCTCTATTCACATCACATCCATCCATTCATTCACATCTATCTGATTCGCATCACATCTATTCACCTCACATCTCATCACCTCTATTGGAATCAGATGGGCAACTTTGGTTAGTCTGTCAACTACCATGAAGATGGAAATGTAACTTGATTGCACTAAAGGTAGTTTAGTAAAATCCATACTGATACATTCCCACTTCATCTGGGGGATGTCTAATGGATGTAACTTCCCAGGCATTTTTACTCTCTTGGCGTTGAATTTTTGAGACAAATCAGGCATTGACGTACATGATTAAGTACATCCTTTTTTAGTCTAGGCCAAAAGAAGCTTTTCTTTATAGACATGTAGGTCTTGATGAAACTTGGATGTCTTGTAATAAGGCTATCATGGGATTCATTCAGAATTTGACCCTTAGTTCCCTCATCATTGGGAATGCATAGCCTGCTATTATAATACATAATTCCATCATCTAGGCTGTACCCTTGAACTCGGTTCAACTCTTGAAGAGTTTTGCTTTCCTGCATAAGTAGGGTAGCAATAAGGCCAAAGAACCTATCCTGCAACCAGAAACAGCACTCTCGTTTATCCTGCACAAACTACTATATTTTCTGCAGCAGTAGTACTGTAGTACACTCAAATGTCACAACCAGTGCCTCAATGTGCATACATACACCCAATGGCAACTGTTGACCTCCTTGCAGCACAGACAGTGTCTGCACAGCCAATCTGTCTTCCTGCAGATCTTAAAACAAGTTCTGCAGAGAATCGATGACTTACCCGCAGTGCTCGAAATCGCCTGCTTTCTTAAAAATGGTCGTAATGCACCTAAAACGTGTTTTAAGCCCGAAAAATTTGGTCTGGATAGGACAATATAGATGCCTGATAGTTTTACTCCCACGAAGAAAGCTCCTCAATAAGAGATCATTTACCAGTGCTGCCTGATAGTTTTACTCCCACGAAGAAAGCTCCTCAATAAGAGATCATTTACTAGTGCCTGATAGTTTTACTCCCACGAAGAAAGCTCCTCAATAAGAGATCATTTACCAGTGCCTCCCGTAGAGCTCCCGACAAGGGTGTAGTCGCCAACACAAATAGGGAAGAGTAGATGATGCTCATACCGCTTCCTGTGCTTCTCTTGCTTGCAGCTCAGTCCTTAGCATGAACCAGGCTTAAATACCATGAAAAGATGCAGGGGAGAAGAGAGCTTGAGCTCTTGCAAGCACACACACACTCACAAAACCCTAAAAGAGAACACACAAGGTGAGAGGCTGAAAATCTTCTTCTTCTTCACACAACACTCAACACACCATATACAAAGATAAGAGTACACACCATATGAAAAGGTACTCAACCAAATACATACCAGGGTTGTCTATAGTGTGAACCCAACTAAATGAGCTGGCGCTATAACTATGCCAGTCTCTAGAATGGCTGTTACACAATTTGTCATCCCACTGGCCGCATATCACCCATGATCTCACCAACCATGCCAGTGGTGTAAGTGTGGAGCCTATCCCCCAGGTGGGTCATCAGAGTCCATTGCCTCACTAGATGAGCTCAATATCTCAACAGAGCAATCACTATAGCTGAAGAAGTGGAGGAAGAAAAAGGACAGATCTATGCAGCAATAGAGCATCAGGGGAATAACCATCAATTTTCAGTCCTCCAGACTCGAGCAGAGTACCAAGGTAAGCAATTCAAGGTTTTGATTGATTCAGGTGTAGCACTCATTCTTTTATTTCCCCAGGATGTCTGTGTAAATTAGTCTCAAATCAAAAATCAAGGAAACCTATGCAAGTGGAATTGGCCAGTGGTGGAAAGATTCTTTTCACACACCTTGAGATAGACCTTATTCAGTTTAGCCTAGATGGGAACATAACAAAGTGCCAGTTCTTCAGAGTCCTACCCTTGGGAGTCTATGATGGAATCCTTAGAATGGATTGGCTCCGTAAGAATCAAGCTGATATTCATTGTCACAAAGGAACCATCTCTTTCCTTGGCCTTCATGGAAATAAAGTTCAAGGAATTGGAATTTTCGGATCCCTAGTGCTACAATTAGTCAAGGCTTCCAAATTATTAAAAGGGCTCAGAAAGAGGCAATCTATATATGTTGTTAAGATGAATCCAGTAGACATAAAATGCAAGGCTAAAGAACCAGAGTGGTTAAGTGAGTATGTAGATGTGTTTCCTAAAGACCTGACTGAGATGCCTCCATCTTGCCAAGTAGATGTATTTCCTAAAGACCTGACCGAGATGCCTCCGTCTCGCGAAGTAGATCATGAGATCGAGTTAACCCCCGGAGCTCAGCCAGTGGCCCAGCGTGCATACAAAATGCCCGTCCCTGAAGCCATAGAACTTAAGAAACAGTTAAGACAATTGTTAGAGCAAGAATTCGTCAGACCCAATGTCTCACCTTGGGGTGCGCCCGTTCTCTTTCAAAAGAAGAAAGATGGAATGTTAAGACTTTGTACTGACTACAGAGGATTAAATCAATTAACAATTAAGAATAAGTATCCTATTCCTAGGATTGAAGAACTTCTGGATCCATTAAGTGGGACCCAAATGTTCACAAAGATAGATCTCAAATCCGGGTACTACCAGATCAGAATCAAGGAGCAGGACATCCCAAAGACAGCATTCAATACTCGCTATGGGCATTATGAGTTCACAGTCATGCCGTTTGGATTGACTAATGCCCCAGTGATATTTAATCGTCTTATGCAGGATATTCTCAGAGAATACTTGGATGATTTTGTTCTTGTTTTCTTTGATGATATCTTGGTATAGTCAAAGAATGTTGCAAATCATGAAGATCATGTGTGCAAGGTCCTGGAAATCCTAAGCAAACACCAACTCTTTGCAAAAAAGAGCAAGTGTTCTTTCTCTGTTGACCAGGTGGAATACTTGGGATTCATAGTATCAAAGAATGGGATTTCTCCTAACCCCACAAAGATCCAAGCAGTCGTAGAATGGCAAGAACCCAAGACAGTAAAGGAAGTCAGAGGATTCCTAGGATTAACGAGATGGTATAGGATCTTTATACCCAGGTATGCTTAGATAGCATCCTCTTTAACTAACCTTCTCAAGAAGAGTACAGTTTTTCAGTAGACTGCATTGTGTTATTTTACCAAACCCTTTGAGGTAGTTATTGATGCCAGTGGGTTTGCCTTAGGTGGTGCTCTTATGCAACAGGAAGGTCATGTAGTGGCCTATGAATCCAGAAAACTTAGAACACATGAGAGAAATTATGACGTCTATGACTTGGAGTTACTCTCAATAGTTTATGCTCTGAAGTTGTTGAGACATTATCTTTTGGGACAGAGGTTCACCTTGATGATAGATCATCAAAGTCTGAAGTGGATCTTCACCTAAAGGGATCTTAACAAGGAGATGGATGCAGACCCTCCAAGAATTCGATTTTGAAATTAAGTATCGAGACCGGGGAAAGAAAATGTGGTTGTAGATGCACTCAGCAAAAAAGCCCCCTTGCTTGCAATTATAGTAGTGTCAAATCCATTGATCACTGAAGCAAAGGAGAAAATCATGCAGGACAAATTCTTTGCCCCTATTGCTACCCTTCTAATGCATGAAAGCAAGACTCCTCAGGAAATGAGTTAAGTTCTTGGGTACAAATTGGATGAAGGATGCTTGTATTATAATAATCAGCTATGTATCCCCAATGATGAGGGAATAAAGGGAAGAATTCTGACAGAAGCCCATGATAGCCTGATAGCTGGACATCCAGGGTTTATAAAAACCTATATGTCTGTGAAGAAAAGATTCTTCTGGCCAGGACTCAAAATGGATGTACTTGATCATGTGCAAAAATGCTTAATGTGTCAGAGAGTCAAGATGCCACAGAAACTGTAGCCTCTAGACATTCCATAGATGAAGTGGGAATCTATCAATATGGACTTTGTCACTGGATTACCTTCAGTAGTGCAATCAGGTTACAACTCCATTTTTGTGGTAGTTGACAAGCTAACCAAATTTGCCCATCTGATTCCAGTGAAAGAAACATACACTGCAGTGGATGTTGCCAGAGTTTTCCGTAAAGAGATCTTCAGATTGCATGGCTTATCCAAGAGGATAGTAAGTGACAGAGATCCCAAATTCACATCCAAATTCTAGACTCCATTCTTCGAAGCAGTAGGAACTTTCTTGGATCTGAGCATAGAGCCTATCACCCCAAAACAGATGGCCAGATTGAAAGAGTGAACCAGGTAATAGAAGATATCCTTTGTTCATGCTGCGCAGGGAACCCAAGAAGTGGTTAAGCCATTTGCATCTGGTTGAATTTGCTTACAATGCTTCTTATCATCGAAGCATTGGGATGAGTCCTCTCAAAGATTTGTATGGACAAGATTACCTTACACCGTTGACTTGGTCTGACCCATTGATTAGAATCGAAATGTCCAAATAAATGCTTGATGACATGGACCAGCAAATGCAATCAATCCGTAATAAAGATATAAAGGCAGCCCAAGATAGGCAAAAGCAGTATGCAGATAAAAAGAGATCAGAGAGAGAGTTTGAAGAATCAGATATGGTCTTCATTCGAGTACGACCAAAGAGAAGTTTCTTATCTTTAGGGAAGTACAAGAAGCTCTCTCCCAGATACTGTGGGCCATATGTTGTTATAAAGAAAGTTGGCGATCTAGCCTACAAACTTCTTTTGTCTCCCCATATCAAGGTACATAATGTATTCCATGTCAGTTTGCTTCAGAAATATGTACCTAGCCTGAGTCACATGCTTGATGATGAACAATTAATCTCTCCGACTCAAGGCGAGATGGTACCCCAACCTGAGGAAATCCTTGAGGTTCGGGAGAAGATTCTTAGAAGCAGAGTCCTCAGAGAATTTTTAGTCGAGTGGAGGTTCTTCCCTCTAGAAGACGCCACCTAGGAGAAAGAAGAAGAGTTGGCGACAGATTACCCCCACTTTGCGAGATGAGGACATCTCGTGTTTTTCAAGTGGCAGAGGATGTAAGATTCCTCCTCAGCTTGAATAACGAATAAGCCTTTACTTCAATCCCCTGTAATCATTTCCTCTTTTTGAATACAAGAAAATATTATTTTTTCTTGTTTTTGCCTAGTGAGATAAAAAATTCTAGAGAGTGGTAATTCAATATTGAGATATTTTTGGATAAACAAATTCTCCTAATATCAAAAATATGTTTCCTTGAAACAAAAAATCAAAATAAATTTTCCAAGGTGCATTAGGAATCAATTAAAAATGATTTAAAAGACCTTAGCCTAAGGGTCAAGATTTTCTGAAATTTTTGGATTATGGTCCAGTTAAGATTCCTATGGACCAATAAGATTAATCCAAGTGTTGGGATTAGATAAATCCAATGAATAAAATAAAATATCATAAAATGAGTAAATTCCCACATAAGATGAAGAGTTGACTGAGTACAAGGTTTATTAGTTAAAAACTATGAGATATTACTAAAAAAATGAGATATTTTGGAGTAATCATACAATTTTGACACCTTGGTAAGGAAAGGGGGAGAATTCAAGGAGGCGCATATTTCACACATGTGAATGAGTTTTAAATTCAAAAATATTAAGATATTTTTATCTCTCCTCTCTCCTAGATCAAACCAAATAAAAAAGGGAGCCAAACTGGTCCAAATCTTGTCCAAATTCAGCCAAATTGAAGCTAGAAAACTCTAGAACTTAGTTGGTCTCAATTAGTAGCCTCCCTCACCTATAAATAGACCCTCGTTATTTTGTATTATCATTTGTGAACTAGACCATGCCAATATTACATTAGAATAAGCATATTTTCTATTATCCTTTAAAAATCCTCTACATTTTGGAGAGATTGGAGCTTCTCTCTCTCTTCAACCTTCCTTGGAGCTTTCCTCTCAACATACTAACCAATTGATTGGTTGGGGGCTTCTTGTAAGAATAGAGGCGCAAGAAAAACAAGAGGTAAGATGTGACTTTATGGTTTTTTCTTTAATCTTCTAAATGTTTTTCACTTCTCAATCTCTCTCAAGCTTGAGAAGTATTCAAATGAATGGTTTTTCAATGCAAATGAAGCTCTCTAATGAATTCTAATGATTAATCACAAAAAGTTTACATTTATGCTTAATCAGGATGTTTTTTAGGAATATCTCTCTCTCCCCCAAAGAATGGTCATTCCTATGACCAATTCTCTATTCAAATGATGCTTCTCATGGAGCAATTCTTAATTCTAAAATCAAACTCTATGCTAGTTAAGCTAGAGGCCAAAGAAATGGCTTTTTTAATGCTTTTATGTTACATAAATTATGATAAAATGCTTTTATGTTACATAAATTATGATTTAGATCCATAAAATGGATTTATATCTATTGATATTTAATCTATCACAAGTGTATTACTAAGTCTTATGCTTTTCAAAATTATTGAAAATTATCAGTAATAGCAGCGGAGCTATGGTAAAATTAAATTAACACATAAATCATTTTTATGCATAATGTGAAAAGAGGACTTCCTACCATATTCTAGGATTAGTCATCCTATGTTAAATGAATAATTCTCGTCATATCCATGAAAAATAATTTTTAATGTTTATGTATAAATAGTTAATTAGAGAAAAATAAAATTTTTTAGTAATTTCATTTTTATGATAAAAGAGGAATTCCCATGATAATGGAGATCTATGCATTTCAATGGAGAAAGAGAAAATTTGAAATATTAAAATAATGGATATTTTATTTAAAATTAAAGAGAAATTTTAGTTAAATTTATTTTTATGCATGAATAAATTTAAATGATGAAAGAGGAATTCCCATCATATTTTGAATTCAATCATTTAAATGAGAAAAGTGGATTTCTTAGTATAATGGATATTTTTATTTAATTTTAAGAGAAATTTTAGGTAAATTTATTTTTATGCATAAGAAAAATTTACATGATAAAAGAGGAATTTCCATCATAATTGAAATTCAATCATTTAAATGGAAAAAGTGGAATTCTTGTCATATTAAGATTAATGGATATTTTTATTTAATTTTTAAGAGAAATTTTATTTAAAAATTATTTTATGCATGAATAAATTTAAATGATGAAAGAGGAATTTCCATCATATTTGGAATTCAATCATTTAAATGGAAAAAGAGGAATTCTTGGTATATTTAAAATATTAAATATTTTTATTTAATTTAAAGAGAAATTTTAGATAGATTTGGATTGCACTCATTAAATGAGAAAAAGAGGAATTTTAAGCTTATTTAAAAAATGGATATTTGTATTTAATTAAAATAAGAATTTTTATGATATTTAAGTAGAGAAAGATTTGAGTTAATTTTTGGTGTGAAAAGATGAATTTTCACCATAAATCTACCTAGGGAATTAAGGTTGAGAAATTAAGTGGTAGAAAGAATATTTTTAGATATTTTATTTGGTTAAATCACTAAATTGGTATTTACCCAAAAATAGATGTTTATCTGAAGAAAATCCTTGTTAGAACTAAATTGAATGATTTTGGTTAGATTACGAGAGGGATGGACATTAAACCTACTTGTCCATCTCTCTATCTGAATCAAGCAGAAACTTCGTGACCAATTCCAGTTCCTAATTATAAAGAATAGACTACTGTTGAACTAAACTAGTTTTCCTTTGACCGAAATCACCAAGAATCTAGTTGGACAATCAGTCATGGGTAGATTACCCTGATGAGAGATCAAGGATTCTCATTATGAAACTGGGAATTAAGGAAAAAGGGGTTTTGTGGAACCAATCTCAAACCGGGAAATTACTTGCATAGAACCTCTATTTTTCATTTAAAGGAGTGTCCTACTCCAGAATGCTAGAGGAAGCATTTGGCATGTGTTTTACTAAGAGGAGGTTCGTTGCAAAAACAGCTGGCGGGGAGTCGTCGAGGGACGTCGCTCGTGGCGGGAAAGCCTACCGAGGTCTTGACAGCCTCGGTACGGTTAAAATGGTGCGCTTCCAGTGGTACAATGGGCGAGGACCAACGGAATGCTCCCTGAGTGAAGTGCTAGGACACCTAAGGAGGATCCTAGAGGGTTATGAGACCAGGTGATGCACGGGCTCGCAGTTACATGGCACCCATGCCCATTTGATGGTATTCTTTTTATGTATCCTCCCATAAAGGATTTTCCTAGGGCATACTACCTTTCTTGGGCAAGCCTCTCTTTGATAGTGTGCTTGTGGAGCAACCTCATGTTTTCAGTTTCAACAAGATCGTGGAGCTCTTCCAATGTTTTGGCCTCCATTTTGGGTTCCTTGTGAGGCTCAGGTGTCTCACTAGGTAGCTCTAGATTGGTCTCTACTGGGGTTATATCTTCTAGTTCCTCACTAGGTAGCTCTAGATTGGCCTCTACTGGGGTTATATCTTCTAGTTCCTCACTTCAAGCACTCCCCTTATGTGATTCTTTGATACAACTGGCTCTAGTGGTGGTATAATATGGGTTCTAGAATGGAAATTGATCTCATGAAGGAGAACCTAAGAGATGGAGATTTGAAACAAAATAAAATTAAAGAAAAACAAAATAAGACCTCTAAATTAAACACACAAGAAGATAACCATTGCCATGTGAGATTTTTGGTAGGTTTCTAGAAACACCCTTGGCGAAAACGTTGAGGCCCGGAGGTGATGCCTTGGTCGTCATGGGGTGGGACCTTGTATGAAATAAAAAGCAATAGCAAAGGGGAGTTTCGTTAAATAAATATTAAGAGCTAGAGCACTATTGCTTATAAGAAAGCTTAATTACTTTTAGCAGTTTTATTTATAGAGCTGGAATATGTAGTCTTGGATTGATTTTATAGGAGATATTGTGTGTCAATTTTAAGGTCATAACCATAGATATAGCCTTAAGCAGTGTCTAATTGTAGAGTAGATTAGTAATAGTTTAAAGGTGAGGTAGACTTTAGTGTTCATCTTCGTAGCATTCCTATATAAGATAAAGACCAATTGTGTGTAAGGAGATGATTAATTGAGATTGAAAGAGAGTGAATTGGAGATAGAATCAGTATTTATATTAGGGTGAGTTTTTCAAAGAGCGAATTACTCATGATATCATTTATATGCAGATCTTATGGGACTGAGAGTAGTAGAACTATGGAAATGAGGACATGATGATGTGCTCTCACGAGGAATTTTTGTAATTTAGTGTCGGGAAAATGATAGCCCTAAGTTTTAGGCTTAAAATAACCATTTTTAGATCTAATTTTGGCTTTTTTGCTATTTTTGAGTAGTTTTTAGTAGTTAATTAGGCTATTTTTAGCATTCAAAAATAATTATTTCTAGAAAATTATACTACTAACTGTTTGTGAATTTCAAAATGTTTTCATACCTATTTTTAGGTGTGCCAATCATTTTTGTTAGATTTTGTTGTATTACAAAAATTATTATTATTTTAGTTATAAAATTGATGGGAGCTACACACTCAAAACTCTAGAAATCTAGTGGGATGTAGATGTGTGCATTAGTGTGAGGTTTGTAGTGATTTATGGGCAGAAGAACCAAAATTTGGGCTGACCGAACATACTAGATATAAAAAGGTGCAACTTCACTGGTGAAGAAGACCTTGGATTTCAAATAAAAAAGTAGTTTAGGGGGAGAAGAAAAATTTGTGGATTTCCTGGGAGAAGGAGAATCTTGTTGTGTGGAAAACTAGAGTATTGGTGATGGACTTTGGCCATTAGCTATGTATTCTTCTCATTGATTATTGTATTTCTACCTTCTTTCTCAATTTCCTATGAGTTTTCATCATCTTGAAAGAGGGTCAATCAGTGTAGTGATTAGAGATTTTCATTGGTCAATCTTTGGAACAATTAGTGGTTTCATTGAGGTAAATTACTGGAGCTGGAAGACAAGGTGTGCTTTCTCTATAGTTCCTAATGCGGTAGTAAACCAAACAATGACTCAAACCGATCAAAATTGTACATTCTTTGAGGTATTCTTCTTGTTTTATGCTTAAATGAATGCATGATTAAGGAATATTAATTATCTAAATAATGAATTGATGAAACCCTTAATATCAGAGATTTAATAGAGTTTAAGAAACATATTTGAAGTATTATATCCTAATTAAAATGAGTTTAATGATTAATTCAATCTCTTTTACTAATTTTATCAATTTGATAAATTATAAAAGAAGTGTTATTTTTGTTAGATATTTTTTTAAAGGTTTAAAAAAGAGTTATAACATGTTTAGAAAAGCTTAACTTTATTTTTTTAATTATTGAAGTATGTTTACAAATTAAATCTTAATTTTAAAAATCTATGCTATTTTAAATAGTATTTTAAGCAATGTGGGTTATCAAGGATAGGTTCATTTATTGATGGAAAATTTTTGGATTGTTATTAATGATGGTTACTAATTATAATTAACAATTTATAAAATTTTAATGATCTATATTTTATTCAAATATTTATTAAATGAATTTTACTATTTACTTAAAATTAAGGTAAGGTTTATCTCATGAAATATAAGGTTTGTGAAGTGCTAAATCATGAAAATTAACCTTTGATTAGTGATTAATAAATTTTCTTTATATTTTAGCTAATAGTTAAAAAAATATCTCAATAGGGTTAAGGAATTAAAGAATGATTTGAATAATAAATCATGTTTGTTTTTAAAAAACTTTCTTTTTTATACGAAATTTTGCAGTGGTTAATTAGCAATTTATTAAAGGGTTCATAAGTAGAGTTTGTGAAGGAATTTGTGAGTACTTTATGAAGATAAAATGTTTATTTTACGTGTTTTGTGAGCTTGTAAACTTTGAGTATGAATTCTTTTGACTATGGAGGAGTAGTTGCTTTGTTAAATGGCGTAAATGATGAATCTTTAGAGGGGTAATGAATTAGGTCATAATTAAAAAAGATAAAGGTAATGTTTAATTATGAGGAAGGATGTATGAAGTATGAAGTGTGATGGGATTTACTTGTTAGTATTTGCTTTATTAAATTAAGTGGTTTTTATGAAGGAAAAGTGGTTATCTAAGTTAACTGTTATTAAAACAAAAGATTTTCCATGGCATATGAGTAGGATGTATAGACTACAAAGAAGTGTCATATTGATGCATGAATAAATGAAAATTATCACCCTTACATAGTGTAGCATCCTAATACTGGGTTAGCTAAAACCCTATCAAGAGAGCTATTTAAGAAGAGAGTATTCGTGGGTCACTCAAACTATCAAGCACAACTATTGTGTGTATTATACATAGTTGAAATGCTGGCATTAGTTTTTTTGGAGAGTAGTTCAACATAACTAGCTCTCATCTCTCTTGAAGTTGAAATGTTATAAGCTCGTTTGTAAGTTGTTTTTTGGAGAGTAGTTCAACATAACTAGTTGTCATCTCTTATGAAAGAGAAAAGCTACCAACTATTTCAAGTTTTCACTTTTTAAATCTTTTATTATGTACCAATTGGTTTAGAACTCTCAATCATGATTTCTCTTTGCTCTTATGTAAAACATCTTGATGGGTTGAAGCTTTACTAGCTTGGAGACAAGAAGGGGCAATATTCTCATTTTTTTAGTAATACGCTTTTGGTCTTCATATGATCTATTAGGCAAGAATTTTTATCAGTTATGTTTTGTATTCTTACTGATATTCTCTTATTGTAGGGGAAGAGAATAGTTGGTTCACTTTTATTAATGATTACACTTTGTGTATGTTAATCCAATTCTGGGATTAACAAGAGCTACCACCATTATCTTACATCAAGGAGTCATGGGAGATACACCAAAGGGTCATACATTCAAGATATAAATCAATAGTGTCCAAACCTACAACTTGGACGGGCGCCCGTAATGGTGTGTTGGAGTATTTATGGCGATTCTCGCTTTAAGAGCGTGTGGTATAGCAAGTTAGGATAAAGTCCTAAGTGATGTACTTCATGGGTATATTATGAGAGTAGCCATTGTAATAGCATTAGGCCCCTTATGATCCTAAAGTGCCCGGTCGGCCATAGTTTAAGTGAGTGTGAATACTTATGGCCATGTATATAAGTGAATTTCTCTCATAATACAACAATGTACTCTCCCATTGTGCAATTGAGTCTTCTCTTGGCTAATCCTCTTGCTAATCTCTCTCCTTAATGCATGCTACTGAGTGTGCTACTGAGTGTGTGTGAGTGAAGTGAGGTGAGAGGAGGGACGAGGATCCATAGTGCAACGCGGCGGTGTGACAACGCTCACAGGAGGCGGTGGAATTGCTTCTCAAGGAGTTGTAGAGCTTGGAGACCTCAAGGGTTACGAGCTTAGCCATTGGACAGTGCGGTTCACTAGGTAATCTCTTTTTGGATGTGTTTCAAGGAGGGTTAGGGTGAGCCATAACATTTTTGGCGCCGTTGCCGGGGAGCCATCCCTTGGCTTTTTCCATCATTTTGCCTCTAATATACGCAGAACCCATTGCCCATTATCTTGATGGTTTTCCATGAAAAAGATGTGGATTTGATTTGTGTGAGATTTGGTGTAGAATAGCTCTCTTTTTTGTTTTTGATAAGAATGCTTTTTGCTTAGTTTTTAGATTAATTTGTTGATTTTGTTGTTGTTTTTATGGTTTTTCATGTTCTTAGGGCTTGCACATAGATTTTATTAGGCTTAGTTTGCATCCATTGCATCAAACAATGCAAGAGAATGCATTTCTTAGTGAATGTTAGCTATCTTTAGTTTAAACATGGATCTAAGATCATTAATTTTAGTTTAATTGTGTGTTTTTTGTTGAAATTGTTTGGATTAGAGTGTTAGCAAGCATTAGGGGTAGCTTAATCTTTCAAAAAAATCTTAAAACATAAAAAAACCCTTGAATTTGACTAATTTCTCTTAATAGACTGGTTTTGTCATTAAGGGTGATTAATCTGGTTGAGAGGCCAAAAAATTAGAAAATGTGTTTATTGGTGTTTAAATGGATCATATGAGTAGTCACAATTGGGATTTTGAGTGTTTTGAGAGCATCTAGATGCATCGAAATACCTAATCACATCAATTTTTTGATCAATTGGAGGAAAATGACTCTCTTTGCTTAATTTAATTAAGAGTCTAATTAATTTCCTATTTTAGATTAATTTACACAATTGTTGATGCACAAAGATTAGCATTCCCTTGCTCTATTCAATGATGTGCTCAATTGTGTGAATTAATTAGGGATTAATGGTTAATTAGTCTTTGATTAGTATAAAAGAGGAAAAGATTAGTGAAAGGATTAATTCTTAATCATTCTTTTACATAACTCATTAAGGCTAATGAGCATTCAATGAGTAGATGCTCAGTGAGTTGTCAAAATTGTCCATTTTGGGGGTCATTCAATGAAGAGTGTAAGGGTGTCATTAAAAGGTTGACTTTTTTTTATTCCCACTTACTTTTTTTGGGAAAATGCCCATACCCCTTTTATTTTAAATTCAAAAAATATCTCCCCCCAAAAAGGGAAATTCGTATTTCCCACTAGACTTAAAAAAAACGTGAAAAGGTCTGGCCGTTAAAGGGTCCACCTTGAAAAGGTCCGGTCGCCGTGAAGACCAGGCTGTGAAAGGGTCCATCGTGAAAAGGTCGTCGTGAAAAGGTTGCCGTGAAGACCAAGACATGAAAGGGTCCGCCGTGAAAAGCCAGGCTGCGAAAGACTAGGCCTTGAAAGTGCAGGCCGTGTAAAAAGGTCCACTCGTGAAAGTGCAGGCCGTGTGAAAAGGTCTGCTGTGAAAAGCCAGGCCGTAAAAGACCAGGCCATGAAAGGGTCTGCCATGAAAATGTCTGCTGATTGTGAAAGACCAGGCCGTGAGAAAAGGTCCACCGTGAAAGGCCAGGCCAGGCAAAAGGGCCGCCGTGTGAAAGTGCAGGCCGTGAAAAGCTGGGCCATGAAAGTTCAGGCGTTTAAAAGAAAATCGAATTTAATATTCCGTGGAGTTTGGTTCATTGCGTGAACTATTTTATGCACTTTCACGGAACTAAGGTTTCACGCGAAAAAAAATCAAATTTAATATTCCGTGGAGTCCGGTTCACAACGTGAACCATTTTCTACACTTTCATAGAACTAAGGTTTCACGTGAAAAAAAAAATTAAATTTAATATTTCATGGAGTCCGGTTCACGGCGTGAAAAGGTGTCCATCTGGAAACCACCCCTATTTGGAGGCTCGTATATCTCATAAACCGTATATCCGATGAGTGGAGGCGCTCTAGGGCTCATCGGAAAGCTCACATCGAGCTCTTTGACTTTGGATGTGGTCGTTTGAAGTAAAAATTGACCATTTTGGTCTTCGACTAGCAGCCTCAAAATTTGACCCGAATATCGAGACCAAAAACCATGAAAAATCACAAAAAAATAGTGCAAAAATGATGACGAGCCATATTCGGGCTATTTTTTAAGAGTCCAAACGACAAAATCACGGACAACTCAGGGGAATAAAGTTGTAGTAATCCAAAAATACTACAACTCCCTTATACAGAGTTTTTCAAAAGTCCTTTTGGAACACCCTCAAAAACGTGTTGCGAAATAGGGAAACTGTGATTGCTCATTAAGGAGCATTTAGGCACTCTGACATGGCCACAATAGAGGGATTGCTAGGGATTACACAAGGACTGAACCCAATGGGTGATATCTTTGAGCCATTGAGATCTATGCCGGCAAATTCACCTCCCCATGCCATTGGCCATGCCTATAACAAGCGTATCATCAGGTTTTACACCCCCTATGACTTCGGGCTTTGGTCCCTTACCTAACATACCCGGAAATCCTATAACTACCAACCATTTCCTGGATGCCCACACCTTGGACATACTGACTAGTCTAGGAATACGGGTGGCCTAAGGTCTCACTGAGTCTCTTCCAAACAAGAGCACTCACATACGGCCTCAGTGACATACAAAATACAGCTGTACTATAAATTTCTAAAATTATGGGCAAATATGATAGAACAACAGACCTTGTTCAATTCATTCAAACGTTTGAATAGAGATGTGAAGCCTTTGGAAATCCCAACTGCACACTAAGGTACGTGCATTGAACTTATTCTTAGAGGGAAAAGCTAGTCGATGATTCATCGCATTGATGCTGGCAAATCAGCCTTTATACATGGCTTTTCCAGGCAAGGTGATCGGTGGATTGCAGTAACAAAACTCTATTCAATTGAGTGTCAACCAAATGAATCCATTAGAGATTTTATCCTTAGGATAAAACTCTTGGACTCATGTTGTGAGCCATGGGAAAAATTAAACGATGTTCAATTGAGGAGATGTTCAATTGAGGAGATGTTTCATGATGGGCTTGAAGAATAACAGCTTACACAACTTGATCATTGTATCCAATCCAGAAACATTCAATCAATGTTGCAAAGAAGCAATACGTTTAGATGACAACATGCTAGAAGATGAGCATGTTACGAGGTGTTCCTCATCTAAACCAAGTGAAGCAATGGCAAAAGAAAGATCGATCTCGGAATTGACATTCCCAGAATTTTTTGCAGCCTTGCTTAAATCTTATAGCCTTCCTCATCTAAACCAAGTGAAGCAATGGCAAAAGAAAGATCGATCTCGGAATTGACATTCCCAGAATTTTCTACAGCCTTGCTTAAACCTTATAGCCAACATCTCTAAAAGAGGATGAAAACCTTCAAACCCAGACATCCTTAATGCCTCTAAAAGTGAGGAGCGAAATGCCTTGTGTTGAATGCAATTACTACGACCATCCCAATCCTCATTGTGCATACAAGGAACCCGTCCTTCTATACTGCATATATTGTAAAACCTTTGACCATGAGACTAAAAAGTGTCCCACTTCATCCACAATGGACTTGAAACCTCCATCTTTGGTGAACCAAATAGAAACAGTCCAAAGGGTAGAAACTACTCAGGAATCAGTTAATCAAATACTTCAATGTTTCTATTATCATGGACCTCACAAGGTGGCAGACTGCACAGTTTGGAATACTTCCATGCCCATAGTCACTGACACCTTGCGACCAATGTGTGAACGATGTGGCATTGATCACATGTTCCAAGATTGCCCAAGACGAGTTGAATCAATGTAGCTTGTCTCACAAAATACAAATCTTAACGTCTTAAGTGTACAAAATGGAAAATTGTCCATGGTACCTTTGAATGTACTTACATGCTTACAAGCCAAGGCACGACAAACAGTCAGAAAGAACGCAAAAGACAATACCTCAACATGGGTAAAAGAACATGCTTTAAAACAGAACCCAAAAGAGAAAACAAAACCTTCTAAACCCAAGAAAAATAAGGAACTACAAACTATCGAAAACAAGGTTAAGTTAAAAGACAGGGAAAAGGAGCCTGTAGAGTACATAAACCCAAAAGGGGACATAAACACGAAAGAGCCAAAAGCTATACATGATGTAGAAGCATCCACCTCAAAGACCACCACACAAACCTCAACACCCATACGTGCGACACAGGATACAAAAACAAATTTACAAACTAAAGAAAGGCAGAGAATGAAACAAGTTCTAGTACATCACTAAGTGAGGATGAAACAAGTTCTTACTCTTCGCTCTCTCAGTGCACCACATAGACCAATCAAGAAACTAGAACCCACCCAACTACCCCAAATGGATAATAATGATCACATGACATATGCAAAACGCAAAAAGTAAGCTCAGGAAAGCATTCTTAGCTTGGTTGAATGTCTTACAAGGTCACCGATTGTGATTAAGCCTCATAATGCCAATCCTAAAAGAGCAACCAAGATACAAAGCCTAGAGGAGTACCGCTTTCCCTTTAAAGAGGAAGACATACTCTCCATAGAAGAGTCATTTAAAACAAACTATACGAACTATAGGCTTGAGAAAGCATGTGAGGAATTTAATAATTCCCTTACAAGATTAAAATAGTCTCTCAAAACCTCATTCTAATGAATACTCTTCTCTCATTATAAAGACAGCATCACATCAACACTTGCACCTTTAATGGCTCAACCTGAGTTATACAAGGACAGAATGAGCTCCATCAAACGGGACTGTGAGGATTCGCAAGTTTCCAAAAAGCCCTCATTAAGAATTGTTAGAGGGCCAAGTGTGCTAGTGTATGCATTGGGTACTCTTGAAAAAGCTAAGACCCAAACACAGGATAAAAGTGAATGGGAATATGAAACAAAAACAAGATCTGAAGCTGAAACAATAACCGAAACACCCATGGTTCCTTTGGAAGATTCTATCAAGGTATGGTTGGATTTTCCTATACATGTAATGATGTTCAGCACAAACGCGCATTAATTAGCCCTCGAGCTAGTCATAACATCGTGACAATAGACACTTGGGTGTTATTTGGACAACCTAAACTCATCCTTGTGATAGTCTTGCAAGAGGAGTCAATGGACAAAACATTGAAGTTCCAGGTTACTTTAGATACACTACTCAAACAATCGATGATGATATGGAATTTACATCCCATGTTACCCTAGATTCCCTTAAGTATGATGTCGTCCTTGGTGAAACTTGGATAAGTGAATTGTTGTATTCACTAGATGAATCCATGCAAATAGTCACCTTGAACACTCTTGCAAGCCTTGTACGATCTAGAACTTCCAACATATCTTACTAAAAAGATTCCTAGGATTCTGGTTGGATTGGAAATTTCAAATAAAATCACCACAGTTCAAGAACAACTTTATCAACATGAGAACACAATCTCATGACTCTTGAGCTATGGGATTTGCTAGGTCAACCAACACTCACGGCACATCCTGAAAGGATTACCTTTACACAAGACTTGAACATGCCATGTATGGGGTACTTTGAACATACAATGTATATTGAAACTAACCCCCTCACTTGCAAGTTTTTTGTGGTTGAGTATGTGTTGGAAGCAGATTTGATCTTGGGGCATAAACGGACAGTTGCTTCCCAAGCACCACTGTGCTTTAATAGCGATAGAGTCATCATGATGGTCAATGACAAAAAGTTGACAATACCATATTGCCAGGAAGAGGATCAAACTTTAATGGATATCTATGATGCTGAACGCAAAAGGATACAAGCCTCTTCCACAAAAGCCCCTCTACACAATGACCTACCATCTGCATCAACAACCAACTCTGATAAAGCCTCTACTCCTTCAACCCCATCCTCACCTACGAAGTTCGATGCCAAAACCTCACAAATCAGTAGCTATTCCTAAAGAAGTTCCTAGAGCCCAACCATCTATCTCTAATAGAGAACTCAAAGGAAGAAAGGCCCCGAATCCTATGCATCTGAACATCGACAAACCTCATCAAAGGAGACAACCACATGCTCAAAGGCCTCGTCCATTGACAGCCACTCCACAAGAGACTCTAACCTCATCATCAATGAACAATGCCCATGAGTATCAAACTTGCAGACTCAGCACCAACCAAAGTCAAGGAGAGCCCCAAACCTTCCACATCAACTCTAAAGAAAACTCCACCAAGACTCCCACAATCCACGATATCTTAATAATATCAAAATGTGGGTGGAGAAGTAGCTACTTGTAGCTCAAGGCTACTATGAAGGTGCCAATCAAATTTGGGTGCCTTGACAGTCAAAACCTCTTCCTCAACGTAGCACTTGAAAGCCAAGGAAGAAGAAAAGTACTCCACAACACCGTCAACAAAAGCCTATGCGAGTTCCTCAAAGAACTCCACCAATGCAACAAGTGTGGGTACCAAAAACAATGCTGCAAGCACAAGGGTACTACCAAAGAAATACCAAAGCTTGGGTCCCCAAGCATATCTCAAAGTCCCCTAAGCTTGCGCAAAGAAGAAAGCACCAACACCAATCACATTGGCCACCAAATTACAGTGTTCGTCAAAGATGGGTGCCTATGCATGTACTTCAACAATAAGGATACTATGATGGTAATTCCATCATATGGTTGCCAAAATCAAACAATGTGAAGAAAACCTCACCACCAACTTCACCTAAAGTTAGACAAGAATGGAGGCCCAAACAACAACAAGCAAATCACTCAACCACTCTCGTGCATTCAGCACCAACATAAGAGCTTGTCTGTTCAAGCAAATAATTAGCAGTCTTCCCTACTACCTCGACATCATTTCAGTAACAAATTCAAGAACAAATATGGAGACTTAGGAGCATATCAAGAACAAAATAACAATGCTCTTGTCACCCCTCTTGGACGTGAGAAATGAGCGCACAAGAAGCTGTTGCTTGCAAATCATGACCTAGATGACCCATTTTAAAAAAAACAAAAAACAAAAACCAAAAAAATCCTTGAGGTCAAAACCTGCGAATTCACCGAATTCCATCTCATGAAATTACAACTCACGGAGTTCCATCTCATGGCTTAAGAACCTGCACTTTCACAATTTAAGCCTAATCACTCACGGATTAAGCCATATCACACAATAGCCACTATATATTTGTTAAGCTTATTGCTTCCTATTCTTTTGGCTAAATTAACGTAGCAGTTGCTCCATTATTATGTATCCATACTCATGCACTGGAGAACATTTGCACCAAAGCCTCACCATCAACAACTTCTAGGTACATCTCTGGATGGGGGGCATGGTGGACAAAAGCCTGGTCAATGGTACAACCCATCGCCTGGAATTTTCCTTCAAATTACAAACCTTTCTAAATAATGCCACAATCTTCACAACTCAATGGTTCTCAATCCCTAGTGAAGATATCTATATTAGCCTCGCAAATTGACATAATTCCTTCAATCCTCACCAACAAGTGGTTACGTCAACACATAGAGCAGTTCAATAAGAGTCTATATGACTCAATTCTTGTAATTCATGTAAATCTGCTTTATAAGAGCACTTAAATATGCATAAAAACATAAAAAGCACATAGACAGAAGAAGACAGGATCAGGTCCTACTCAACAACATTTGACAAGAATCCTACCACACAAAGGGACATCATCACAAGCCCATTAGTTCAAAGGATGAATGTCGCTTCAATGAATCAAAGAATTGAGAATCACCATCTATGTTCCTTCGGATCCTTTTCTCTCTTCTCTCCCATTATTAACATCTCTTAGTGTCTCCACTAAGAAAAATCACAAGTAACCTTGCCGATGATTGCCAAAAATAAATTGAGCCCAAAAAAGGGCTCACACAAATATAAAAATGCAATCATTCGCAAAAAACCCCACCGTCCCACCCCGAACCATCCCCTTCCCGTAGAGAGCTAGGCATAACCATGCGTGTCCATAGCCATTGTCATGGGATTCGATTCTCCAACTCTCTTTGAATCTAGGAAAGCTAGTTTACTCATAAGATTTTGAGACTACCGAATCAAGAAAGTAACCTACGATGGATTATGTGTATTATGTTGCATTACATACTTCAAGTAATAAGGTAATAAGATTCAAGAACCTTTTATGATCTATTGTCTTGTCATTATATAATTCTTTGTTCTTTTAAAAGATTGGAGTTACTGCTCAAGTGTTTATCTCTATTATGGCTTGTTACATTTTTGGAATACATCAATGGGAGTTGGAGCAATGGAGTAACTCCATCATGTCATTGGCCATACAGAGAGTGCCGGTTTTAGAAGGTTACACACACTCATGTTATCTTCATGTGAACTAGTAAAAATAGGTTGGTGATGTTTTCAAGTTTTAATTTTCTAAAGTCTTTTATCGCCCCCCTAAAATGATTATCTTGTATATGTGAACTAGTAAAAACAAGTAGGGTTATTGTTATATGCACATTATGTGTGCATATACTAGGAGGCTAACCCACATACATTAGGCTTGTGAGCATGGGAGCATGGGTTAGGACTAACTTTAAGGGTTAAGGTTAGGGTCAGGCATCCAAGGGTCACACATGGGAGATGGAGAGTCAAGAGTCACTTGAGGGCTCTCCTATATAATAGGGTCACACATGGGAGATGGAGAGTCAAGAGTCACTTGAGGGCTCTCCTATATAATAGGGTCAGGGTTAAGGTTAGGGTCAGGCATCCAAGGGTCACACATGGGAGATGGAGAGTCAAACTAGGAGGCTAACCCACATTAGGCTTGTGAGCATGGGAGCATGGGTTAGGACTAACTTTAAGGGTTAAGGTTAGGGTTAGGCATCCAAGGGTCACACATGGGAGATGGAAAGCCAAGAGTCACTTGAGGGCCCTCCTATATAATAGGGGCATGGGGCACACTCAAGGGGGGCTTAGGCTATGGTCTCTTGATGTTATCTTGAGGCTAGGTTATGTTATGTTCTCTTGTGTAGAGGATCATAACTACTCACCTACCATTTCACACTATAGCTACATGCTGATGGATTGGAGTTATACCTCTTGATGGTATGGGACATCAAGGTAAAGGTATGATGTACTTCATTATAATTTATGTGTGCGTCCCCTTGGACTCGCGGATGGTCGGGTGGATGAGTTTATGCCTGATTTATGCATGTTTATGCATAACAGTTATCTAGAGAGATCTTAGGGTTTTAACAGTTATGATTTTCAATCATATTCCCATCTTAAAAGCATTGCATGTGCAATGCTTTCAATCATATGCCCATCTTGAAAGCATTGCATGTGCAACATATTACAAACTTTGAATGTCTAAACATATCAATACGTACTTGCATTTATGTGGATCAAATGGAAAGGGTTATGGTTTTGTTAAAGACTAAAACTTCGTAAGAAAAACACATCACGAAAGGATAATTAATAAAATAGATTAGTTTTGGAATGTTTTGCCTACATCCTTGTACTTTTGTAAGTTGGTCATTTTCAATGTCATATCACATTAAGATAAATATTCACTTGCATTCAAAATATTATCAAAGAGCACATGTAATGAGATGATATCTTAACATATACTTCACAAGCACATGTTCTCTCTCTCTCTCTCTCTCTCTCTCTCTCTCTCTCTCTCTCTCTACACACACACGTGTGTGTGTGTGTGTGTGTGTGTGTGTGTGTGTGTATATACATATATACGTATGTATATGCATTCTCTCTCTCTACAAACACACACACACACATACAGAAATATACATATACATACACATGTATGTGTGTGTGTGTATGTATGTATGTATGTGTATATATACACATTTGTATATGTGTGTGTGTATATATGTATATATTTATATGTGTGTTTGTGTGTGTGTGTGTGTGTGTGTGTGTACATACACACATATACATACTTTGGGAGGGATACACTTGGTTAGGGATGAAATGGAAGGGGGGGAGGTGTAGGTTGTTGCATATACATACAAATTTAGGAGATACACTTGGTGGGGGCAAAAGGGACGGGGGGGAGGTGGGGGCAAAAGGGACGGGGGGGGGGAGTGGGGGGGTGGGGGTAGGTTGTTTGTTTTGCAAAGAAACGTTTTTCATGAACTACTTAGGGAGAGGTGTGGGCTACAACATTACCTTAAAGGAGTCCTTATTTTCTAAGGTTACGTTCTTAAACTGGAACTCACCTTTAATGTTATGATTAAGTAACCAACATTTGGTTCTATGTGAAAAACCAATGAGTAACCAACATTACCTTAGATGAGTCCTTATTTTCTAAGGTTACGTTCTCAAGCTAGAACTGATCTTTAATGATTTGATAAAGCAACCAACATTTCGTTCTATGTGAAAAACCAGTGAGTGTATGCAGTTTTGTCTATGGAATCAGTCAAATACACAAAAAAATTATACTTCAACTATTTTAAATCATAACCACGGGTGTTATAGTGGAGTGTTTAGGGTTTTCAAAAGGACTTGGTTTGAGGCTTACTTGCTAGACTTGTGAGCTCTCTTTTTTTTGGTGTTGCGAGAACTCTATTTTAAATCATAACCACGGGTGTTATAGTGGAGTGTTTAGGGTTTTCAAAAGGACTCGGTTTGAGGCTTACTTGCTAGACTTGTGAGCTCTCTTTTTTTGGTGTTGCGAGAACTCTATTTTTGGCCTTCGATCTTTTTGATTCACTAAGGAGTGTGGTTAGCATAGATTGAACCCAAGACACACATCTCTTTAATAGCCAACCAACAAAAAAAAAACTCCAAGTTACTACGAACGATCAAATCTGGAGGCTTTTACCACTTCGTTATTTTCACCATTATCGTGGCATTTACAAAGTGAGGGGAAAGGTGTAGGGAAAGGCCACCGGGAGGCCTTTTTGAAGAAGGAGATGGGGACTTGGCACTAGCCGACGACCCATCTTCCCTTGGGAAAGGCCGACCGATGGTTTGGGAAGCCAGTTAGAACTGTCCAAGCGAGGCAATGCAATGAGGGCATGACCACTCATCACTTGGAATGAATAGCAACAGGTGAAACTTTATGTATGTAAAAGTTACATATGAGGAGATAGATGGAAGGGATGGTGACGTGCAAGTGAAGGAGATTTGAGTTATGTTGGAGAGTGGTGCCCTGATTGTAGGGTCCAGATTTAGATTCCCACGACCCCTGACCATGACGATGAAGGGAGAATCTTTGTTTTTTTTCTAAACGGAAATTAATTCTACGTGTGAAAGTTCCTTTGCATTTCCACCACAGGATTAGCGAGGTGGAGAAAAGCATTGATTCTTGTTCTTGATTTACGCGCAGTTCAAAGGATGGCTTTTGTACGCGACTCGAGGCCTCGCAGTGGATCAGGGAGGGCTCTCTCTCCAGAACCCCTCCTTATGCATCTCTCACTCCTCCACTTTCTTTCTTTACGTCTGTCTGTCTGTCTGTCTGTCTGTCTCTCTCTCTCTCTCTCTCTCTCACACACACACACACACAAAGCACAGAGGCCTCTCTTGTCCTACTTCTCTCTCTCTCTCACTCTCACACACACACACACAGGATAGAGAGGCCTCTCTTCTCCTCCTATTTAGAACTGAGTCTACTAGTACAAGAGTATGTGGCAGTGGGGCCCACTTCCCTGTAGCGCGTACCCGTGAACACGGATGCGATGGCTTGCAGGATGACGCAGCAAAATCTGCACACAATCCGGCATGGGATTGGGCGTTGTCGATACTGTTGTCGCCTTCGTGTTTTGAAAAGTAGGCCGCGTTCTTAAATATCGGGGCGCTTGTTACCGTGTCGGTCACTTAGACCGGGCTAACCGGTGGTGCCTTTTTAGGGGCCTTTCTTTTTTGTTTGAACATATATTTGTTTAAACGTACTTACATTGTAAGTAAGCGTTCGCGTGCAGTTGCCTCTCAACTCAAAAGTATAGGTTTGATTCTCCGCATAGCAGTTCGTGTGTATGCACACATGTTTTGTTTAAACATGTGTGCGTACCGATGACCGGATGAAGCTGGGTTGCCACGTAAGCTGGCACCTTAGTATCTAACGTTAGCCGGGTTCTATCCGGTAAGAAAGAGAGGTATATATATATATTTTTTTATTTTTATTTTTAAACAGAGAGAGGTAACGTGCAACACGAGAGAGAGAGAGAGAGAGAGAGGGAGGGGGGGTATTAACGTCCGTTAGAAAGAGAGAGAGAAAGAGATATTAGAGAGAGAGAGGGGTATTAACGTCCGTTAGAAAGAGAGAGAGAAAGAGATATTGATTGATATTTACTTTACTGAGCCATGCAAGTCAATGGGCACTGTCGAAGCCACCGGACCAACGCTTGGGTTGATGGAAAGAAGGCCCTGCAAGAAGGTACGAAGAAAAAGAGAGATGGAGAAAGGAGCGAGTTGAAGAGGTGGATGTATAATGGTGATAAAGGTGGCTGCTGCGCCTGCTCTATGGCGAGCAGAATAAAGGTCAATCAAACACAGCAAGAGCAGTCTGTGTAGGCAATCAAGTTGACATAGATCTGGCCTTCTTCTTCAAGCAAAACTCTTCTCCTTCATCTTGTCAATGGAGCCCAAAGTGCACATTAATAGTAATGGTGTTAATAATATCAATAATAATAGTAGGAGCTTCGCTTATGGTGCCCTTGAGCTTGCACCCTTGCATGATCAATTTCCTCTTACCCCCGTCCCTAGTTGGAAGCTCTATGAGAACTCCTTCTATGTAGATGGCCAGCTAGTACCCAAATATATCCCTAATTATCTCAATCCCCCTGTTCGCGGCCGTGCTTCTAATTCCTCCAATACAGTTGCTGACTGTGGCCGTGCCGCTGATTGTGGTGTTCATCAGCCTATTACTCTTCCCTCCCCAGCTCTTCCATTGATCTCTGCTCGCAAGCTTGCTGCCTCCTTCTGGAAGCACCATCAAAACCACCCGCTTACCCAAGCTGAAAACTCAGCCATGCCCTCTGATCAGTCTAACCTTGTCAATGTGCAAGTCCAACAACCAAGCGTGCCTCCTCTTGAGACCCAGAAATGCCCATCTGATCTCCATTTAGATTGCAAGGTGGTAGTTTTTAATTGCTTTTATAAGGCTCATTGAGTAGTTAAACAATGTGTTTTTGGAGAACTTTCTGCACAGTGCAGAACTGGGAATGATTCCCACATTCTTTTGTGATTAAGTTGATGTGTTGTACTAGGTTGCCGGGTAGATGTGTTGATATACTGCATTAAAGACTGTTTTGGGGTACGAATTTTTGTTTAGAGTTGATTTTGAAGCTCAATTAATGTTTACGTATAGAATCGTTTTCTTATGCTTGCAGATCGACTCCCACGCTACTGCAGAACACAAGATAGAGCAGGGTGAAACAATAAACATGGCTTCTAATCACGTTACTTTGACACATATGCTCCACCGTTTGAGGTTTGTTGAGGAGAACCAGAGCAGGAGCATGGCAGCGCTAGCTAAGCTAAGCTTGGAAATGGAGGATGCATCAAGCCGGATACAACAACTTGAGTTCTCCCACAAGTCTTCCTTGAGAGAGGTCAATAGCTTGTTGCAGAGATTTGGAGAGCAGATGACCATCTCCAGAAAGAAAGAGCAAGAGAAAGTGAAAATGGCCTTCTTGCAACTTCGAGAGGAGATGGAAGAGGAAAGAAGTGCTTGTAGGTTGCTCAAAGTACTGAACAAGAAGCTGGCGAGGGAGCTAACAGAAGCCAACACAGTTGCCACAGATGCATGTGAAGAGCTAGGACGAGAAAGGAAGGCAAGAGAGCTCGTGGAAGAGGTGTGCAATGAGCTTGCTAGAGAGATAGGGGAAGACAAGGCTGAAATGGAGCAGCTGAAGCAAGAGCAGGCAAAGTCTCGAGAGCGAGTGGAAGAAGAGCTGAAGATGATGAGAATGGTGGCGCTGTGGCGAGAGGAGAGGGTGAGAACAAAGCTCTCTGAAGCCCAGCTTGAGCTTGATGGCGAACAGTACACGTCATTGCATGACCTTAAGAGTAAGCTAGACGCCTTTGTTAGCACAGTGGGGGTCACTTGTAAAGGATCACAGGAGGACATTGAGAACCAAGTTGAAGAAGCCAAAAAGTTCAGACAGGCTCTAGAGCTCTTGCAATTAAGTGAAGGTGAAGTTGAAGACAATGCAGAGGAAGCTGGCTCACCGATTCAGCACAACAGTCCTGGTTGCTCAAATGCATGCTTCAATATTGAAAAGGCTTCATGTGCCAATCAAAATGATGGAAAAATTATGAACGATCTAGAGCAAACCAAGACTACGGCCAAAGATTCAACGAAACCTTGTAAGCTGTTGAGAAGGCCCCTGGCAAGTGTAGATCATAGATACCATGTGAGTATTAGACAACATAAGGCTTATGATCAGCACAGTAGCGGCTTTGTGCAGCAGGTTCATGGAATTCGGCATGCAGGGGAAAATGAGGTTGAACGAAAGCAATCAGCCTTGCAGGATGTGGATCAACAAGAAATGGGTGTTATGTCAGAGAAAAAATTTGATGACCACATTCCTGTGCAATCTACCTCTGCAGAAGACCAGGATGGAAACAAAATGTGGCTTGCAACTGAGAAAAATCAAAAGCAACAAGTGCCATCAGTGTGTGATACAAGTGAGCAGATCAAAGAGGACTCCGGGCAAAGCCTTTCTATTGCTCTGAAGGGGCTACACAGGAAACAGTTGTCATTACATTTTGATGCTGAAGGTGGGGAGGATGATCAGTTGGATGACAATACGGGACAGTTTTCACGCCATAGTTTTTCAGAGGATGATGCACGCTATATTGCAGGTGGGGGTGTAAGACAGAGAAAGCAAAAAAGATTGGATGCTGGGAGTACAGCTCGTGTTAGCATAACAAAGCAAGAGGAAGGAATGGATCAATGGAAGCATGCGGTTCATGATGAGACGAAGGATGACCATGATGATCATCTCGATCATGAAACGTCAAGTAGAGAAGGTGCAGAAGATAGCGAGCCAGATGATTTCTACTTCGAGCCAGTGAGAGCACCTTCCAAATCTATTGACAACAAGATAAGCTGCTATGAAGACGACCAGGGTAAGGTACAGAAAAATGTCGGCAGCAGAGATCAGGCACGGATCCGTGCTGAATCGAGCCACAGTACTACTTCCAAGATCGAGATCACCAAGATACATGAGAATGCGGATGGTACCACTATGACTGCTGCAAGATCTGGGCAAGAAATGCTCGTCAAAGGCGCTGCTGATTTTAGTAGCCAGGAACCCATCAAGATGGCGCAGGGGGCCGGGGCCACGCCTGCTAACTCCTTTCAATCGCAGTCCCCTTGGAGGCTAGGAGCATCAGGAAAGCCTCGGCAGTGCTTCTGGTCCCCGGCCTCTCCCGATGCCTTCTCCATCTTTGGTGGAGCAGCTAACAAACGCAGCAAAGCTATAAGTAGTCAGCTGCACATGGAACTGCGCCATTCACATAAGCTGCCGGCCTCCAACGTGCAAGAAGCGAAGCAGCTCATGCAGCAACATGAACAGGTGAGTGTGATGAACATGAAGAGCAACAGCCTTCGAGCCCAACTCGTCAAAGCGAGAGAGCTCGAAAACGAGAAGCCAGCCAGAACTTCATTCAGGTTCTCACCCCTCCGAATGAGAGCCACCTCTAGCTGAATATATATATATATATATATATATATATACTAATTATTGCATCTCATGTATGTACTACATGATTTGCCATAAGTTCTCATGCAGTACACGTGTTTTGCTCTCTTCAATCTAACAAACGCAAGGTTTTTCTGCAATCTAGTTGTCCACTCGTGCGCGCGCGCGCGCGTGTCTGAGAGAGAGAGACCCGCGGTAGTTCTCTTCAATCTTACAAATAGGTGTATTAAGGTTTTTTGTGCAGTCCACTTCGCAAAAATCTGTGTAGCTTCAGGAAATGTGTATATTCCTCAGTAGCTTTTTAATTTGTCCCGAGTCTTGCTTACAATTCCCCTTGGTATATATTTATATGCTTTATACAAGTAAGTGACCTGTGCATTGTTGCAGCATAAAGTTCTTGTTTGTATGCATATGTCAATACATATGTGTGTGCGTACATAAGTATGCATATGTGTATGCATCTAGATGCATATATATATATATATGAGCGTCAATGAGTGAGCATGTGTGCATGTGTGTTTTTATGTGTGGTATGTGTTTGTATATGCATGTGTGCACGTGTGTATGCATGTGTACATGTGCAGTGCAGAGGACGATCATCTAATTGCAGTCCGAAATATAGTCCCATCCACAGTGGTACATGATCAGATAACACTTGTGAGTGATCCACCCAAATTTTGCATATAAATCATCATACTGATCCACATGCAATAAATACCATCTATCTAGGCGGGCTCCATATCGAGAAAAAGCCATATGGTGGAAAGTGAAGCCAGATATCCCAATGCACATGTGAGGCCGCAAATCAACAGCCTGTAATGCATTTTTCATTGGATTCCAAACGGAACCTCTTAGAAGCTAGCATATGCAAATGTACAAAAAGGAGTTATCCCCTTGCTGTGAGGAGCATTGTTAAAATCCCCACAAAATAAAGCATTATGCAGTCAAGGGTAGTCACAAAACTCCACCCATAATGTTGCTCTCTTGGCTGAAGTGGTTGGTGCATAAAGAGCTGCAAACTCATATGTCTTAGCATTTATCAATAGACATTGAACCACCAACCAGCGACCATTCGAGTCATTATCCGGGTCGTCCGCTTCTAATCAATAACCGTTACCTCTCGCATGACATTTTCCATAACTTGGACAAAGAGGTGATTACACCGCTAAAGTTGCAAATGCTGGAAAGTACGAATGTGGCCTGGTATCATTTTGTTCACAGAATCCAACTCATCATTAGAGACTATGGTCACTGGTATATGCATGAAGAAAAACAGAAGGTCCATAATGCAAAAGCAACTTGTCAGGTTCTGGAGGAGCTTGCATACATGAGGAATATTTTGGTGTCTGAAGAGGAGGATTTATACAATGCAAAACACGTTCTTGCTAAAAACGGCAAACGTAAGCTGGAAAAATGGCAAGTCAAAGCCAAGCAACGGTTATTCAAGGATAAGGCATGCTCTTCAAAAGATTTCTTCAAAAGCTTAAACTTTGAATGGCAAAAAGACACCATTAAAAGCATAAAGACCTTGACGCAAACTTGGACATGTTCCAAACAACAATTGGTTGATGCACGTGTATCCCACTATGCACATGTCTTTGCTACTACATGTCCTAGAAATGCACAAGTACGGGTAGCCAAGGATCTCAATTGCTCTCTCATGTTTCACTCATAGTATCTTAGGAAGAGGCACTCTCTATGGAACAATGCTTCACGGAGGAAGAATTGCAAGAGGCAATAAAACAATTGGGCACTTATATTAGAAATCTCCAGGTTGGGATGGTTTAACTATGGAATTCTTTTTGCACTTCTGAGACGACCTCAAACATGTGTTTCTTCTTATGATAAATGATGCTTGGTGTACTTGAAAAATGCCCAAATCATGGAAAGAAGGGCTTGTAAAACTTCTCCAAAAAAAGAGCCTATGTGAGACCTTCGTTGATTGGGCAGCCTAATAACCCTAATGCCTATCGTATACAAGTTGGTCAACAAGGTAAAATGGGTACTTTATGCAAGCTTACACAAAACACAATATGGTTTTGTCCCGCGCAAACATATAACGGATAACATTGCAAATGCCTACATTGGGGTTGAATATGCGAAATATACAAAACTTAGATGTGCTTATTTTGCAAGTGGACATAGAGAAGGCCTTTGACACACTGCAATGGGATTTTATTATTGTAGAGACCATGTGCAAGATGGGGTTCGGAATTAAGATGTCCAATCTTGTGTTTTGGTTGTATCAATGTAGTGATGCATCATGTATTCTTGATGGTGAACTCTCTGACTCATGGTCTTTGGGTAAGTCCGTGCATCAAAGGATATACATGGATCATATTACGCAGCAAGGTGAACTTCGTGGTCTTTAATTGCCATTTGGCAAGCATTTTTAACATAGGCTTATCATTACGAGAAATTTGGGCTCCAAATGGGCCCTTTAAGGGCTTTCTCTCTCCTCCTAGAATCTCGAAAAAGTGTAAAAATAATATTATTATATTGGGTTTCTCTCTCTTCTTTTCGAATCTAACTTTGTTTTTTTCCATATTTTCTAAAGAGATTCAATTCAATGCTTATTTTATTCTAATGTGCTTAAATTCTATGTAACTTCAACCACTGCGAGTGAAAATTCATAAATGTGAAAACCTAGTACTCTATAAAGTGAGAAAACAAGTACGAGAATATTTCTAGACATATGTAACTATGCAACTATATTTTTGACATAAGTACAACATGAAATTAGAAGATATTGATTTGGAAATAGTGGCATTTTTTAAAATAACTAAAATATATCTTGAAGCAAACTTAGTATTTTGAGAAGTTCTTTTTTTTCAGCTCAATTAAATACCCTTAAGTTATATTCTAGTGCATTTTCATGAAGTTATGGGAGTTGTCATTGGGTGAGTTTTCCTCATTCAATAGCCACTCTTCTCCATTTGAATTTCCCTCCATTCAAATCTTCAATCTCTCAAGGAAGCCTCTAAGCTTTCACTTGAATCTCCTCTTTCCTCATATACTATTTATGCATGGACAACAATGAAGAGAGATTTGACTTTTTGATGCCTTCAAGTGGAACTAAAAGTCATATTTGTCTTCATAGATTTTCTATACCCAATTATTTTACTACCAGGAAAGTATTATTTTATCAAGAAGGATATCAAGAAGTGTTGCTACAGTGCTCATTAGAGGTATGGACATGTTTAGAGGACATTAATTTTTATGTTATTTGAAATGTAAGTGTCTAAAATTAATAATAATGTTTTACTGCAACATATATTTTTGCAAAGAAAAGAGTTATTATAATTTCAGTATTGTTTTATGTTTTGTAGAACATCAGAGAAGAAGGATTTATACATGTGGACTTGGATGATGAGTATGCTCCTCTCTATAAGATAACGGAGGCTTCTAAGTTTAACCCTTACGTAATGCAATATACGAGGGAATTAGGAAGAAAGCATGTTGATATATGGTGGAAGGATCAATTTACCCACCTGATCCCTTGACCCAACAACCACCTAAATTTTCAAGCCTAACTTCTTTGATCAAATATGTTTGTAAGGGCAATGCTAGCTTGCTTGGTTACATAACAAGGATTTCTAGTCAGGTGCAAAGTGTTTGGATATTATGACAAAGGATGCTGAGATAATGAAGGAAGCTCAGATCAAGCAGTTAAATGTTCGACTGTCTAACAAGGAGAATGAATACAATGAGTTGGTAGAAGTTGTTTTCATACTCAGCATTTGCAGAACCATGAAATGGAACAAAAAGTAAAGGATCTAGAGGCCAATAACAACAAATTAGGAGGGGTATTACAAAAGACAGTCAAACATGGGCCCAGGTCCTCTAATTTGGATACACGTGAACGAGTAAGAGAACAAAGACCACTTATTACTTCATTATCAAAAAATAGTGGAAACTACAAACGCCAAGACTAATAAGCTGAAGAACCTTAAACAAGACAATGGAGCACTCTCACAAGTCTTGTCAAAAGAGTCAAAGACAGATGGTAAAGTCTACACTTTCTCATTCAAAGTTCAGAACAAAATGATCTCGTCCATGCATGATTGCAAGATGTGAAGAATGCATTTACTGCTAAAGCTCAAGGTATTTGTGACAAAGTTGGTTTGAGTAGAGAATCCTATGCAATGATCTACAAACAAATGGATGCAGGTTTTAAGTCTATGTTGCAAAACAAAAGGGTAACTCCGTTGTCATGCCCTTTCAGTGTTAGAAAAGCAAGGCAACAATTGAATAACAATGTCCTTGACCTCATTGGTGAGCCTAAACACATAGTTCACTCACATGTATTCAAGCATTCTCCTAAAGGAGTGACCTTCGATCTGAATCCAAACAAAAATTATGTCTTGAATGTGTGCAAATTGCAAGCTGGAACGGTGAAGTTCTATGATATGTTTGTTCAAGAATGTCATGGCACATTGAAATTTGTACTAAAACTTGATGAGAGTGAATTTGTGAAGAATCAAAAGATAGAAAGAGTAAGTTTAACATTGATGAATAGGGCATTCGATCCTTCCATAAAGCTAGGTGATCCTCTGTACTTTAGTGTTCAATTTGAAAACGAAATTTGGTGACTCGCAACATTTTGTTGGAATTAGGGTTGCAAGAAAGCACACAAAGCTTGGAGAAGAAGAAGCAAGAATGCACACAACACACAATGTATTAGATTGTGTCAATGTACAAAAGATAAGTCAGCCCTAGAATGATGGGCATATATATAAGCCGGGGGGAAAAAACCTCCTAAAGAGGGAAAAAGTACCCCGGCGGTCCTAAGTGTGTTCACACACATCACTGCCTATATATATGGCAACAAATCCCCCCTGGGAGTGATGGTGTGAACGAGAGCTCGTACTCATGTATAGGGAAGTGCCATGCCCTAAGTGGATCAGTCCATAAAGGGGAGCAAGCCCAAAGCTTTGCGAAAAGCTTCGAACTTCTCACGAGGAAGCGCCTTTGTGAAAAGATCGACGAGGTTATCCTGTGTTGGCATATAGACCAAGCTGATCTCTCCTGTTGAGAGTCTCTCCCTGAAATACTGATAATGCACCTCAATGTGCTTTGTGCGAGCATGAAAAACTGCAACTGCCAATGCGCTTTGACTGTCAGTGTAGATAGAGGTGTAGATAGAGGTGGCAGACTCCTATCCAATACCCAAGTCAGCCACATAAGCCGTCTGAGCCACACACACTCAACCGTAGCTGTGAAAGCTGCTCTGTACTCAGCTTCACAACTAGAAGTGGCCACAGTAGATATGCATGAGCTATCGAGCATGAAACAAAACCCACTTGTGGACACTCTTGTGTCATAGCAACCAGCCCAATCTGAGTCCGAAAAAGCATGTAAATCTCATGGCAACGATCTCCCCTTGGGATAAAACAACCCAAGATGTATGGTGCCACTTAAGTAGTGAAAGATGCATTTAATTGCCTTCCAATGCTGAGACCCTGGGCTATGCATAAACCTGCTCACCTGTGAGACTACAAATTGAATGTCCGGCCTCGTAATGCATACATAAATGAGGCAACCAACAACTGTCTGATAGAGTGTGACATCAAAGTGATCTCCAGCATCATGAAGACTCAACTTCAAACCTATCTCCATTGGAGTAGCAAATAGGTTTGCAGCCTTCAAGGCCAAATCTCTGCAACAATGTCTCAATATACTTTGTCTGACACAAAGCAATACCTCCATCACACTGCTTAAATTGTATCCCCAAATAATGATGCAAATGCTCTAAATCTGACATCTCAAAAGCCGCATTCAAATTAGCCTTAAAATCAGCAATATGACTCTCATTTGGTCCTGTGAGCAGCATGTCATCGACATAGAGAGCAATGATTAGATGTACATCATCCACACATTTAACATACAAAGTGCTTTCTGTTAGACTATTCTAAAAACCATCTGCAGTTAAATATGCATGTATCTTTTCATACCAAGCTCGTGGAGCTTGCTTTAAACCATATAAAGCCTTTTTCAACCTGCACACTTTGTTTTCCTACCCTCTTTGAACAAAACCACGAGGCTGCGATACATACACCTCCTCATGCAAATCTCCATTCAAGAACGCAGTCTTTATGTCCAACTGATGTACATTCCAACCATTATGAGCTGCCAATGCACAAATACTACGAATGGTAGTCATACGACAAGTGGGAGCAAAGATCTCCTCAAAATCAATGCCCTTTTCTTGAGCATAACCCTTTGCAACAAGTCTAGCCTTATAGCGATCAACACTGCCATCTGGCTTTCGTTTCAACTTAAAAACCCACTTACATCCAATGGCCTTTTTACCAATAGGCAAATCACACAAAGACCATGTACCATTCTTCATTATAGCATCATATTCACTTTGCATTACAGCTAACCAATTTTTTGATTTTTGTGCCTCATCAAATGAAAGAGGTTCTTCCTCTTCACACATACTAGACACAGCCAAAGCATAACAATCTGATGCATAAGAGGCATGCTGAAAACCTGAACGAGTACGACAAGACATAGGTGCATCAATTTTACTATCATACAAGGTTTGCACCAGCCATTTAGGCATACCTCTAGCCTGAGCTCATTTTCAGCCCTATCTTCATAAATTACATCCTGTAAATCTGCATCAGAAATAGGCTGATCTATGATGTCGTTTGAAATCTACATAGACTGAATATTTGCCTCATTAGGACTTACATTTGAATTCCCACCTGTAAAAGAGGCAACAATGTATCAAATACATCCCGTGAGCTCACTCCTGTCTCTTTGGTACATGATAACAAAGGCTGCACAGCATCTTCCACAAAAACAACATCTCGACTAATCAAGATACGCTTTGACCGTGGATGATACAATCTGTAACCCTTGCTCTCAGCACTGTAACCAACAAAAATGCATTTGATAGCCTTATCATCCAATTTTTTACGTTGTTGCACAGGCACTAAAGCATAGGCCAAGCAACCAAAGACACACAAGTGACCAATAGAAGGCTTCCTGCCATGCCAAGCTTCGTATGGAGTAATAGACTGCAAGGCCTTAGTGGGACACCTGTTGAGCACATATGCAGCACACATGACAGCCTCAAGCCAAAACGCATGTGGCAAAGCTTGGCTCTTGACCATACATCGTGCCATCTCCATAAGTGACCTGTTTTTTTCCTCAGCAACACCATTTTGTTGAGCGGTATACGGCACTTTACATTGGTGTTTTATCCCACGACTAGCCAGAAATGCATCAAACTCTTTAGACATGTTCTCCCCCCCTCGATTAGAACGGAGGGTGCCCACATTACAATTGGATACATTTTCAACCATAAGCAAAAACTGTTTGAAGCACGAAAACACTTCGGACTTTGCCTTCAGTGGATATACCCATGCATACCTTGAGTAATCATCAATGAAAGTCACGAAGTACAAGTGTTTACCAAATGACGGAGTTTGCATAAGCCCACATACATCACTATGTACAAGTTACAATTTGCGAGTGGCCCACACAAAACCATCCTTTGGAAACGCAGAACGCTGCATTTTGCCCAAAATACAGCCTTCACAAACATGTTTCAATGGTGCCTCAAGAGGGGACAATGAAGCAACCATATCAAATTTCTACAAACGCGGCAAACTAGCAAAGTTCAGATGACCAAAACGAGCATGCCATAGTTTTGCATCTGAAACTACCTTTTCATCAGAAACTGCATTTGCTGAATCTTCCACACACTTGTCATAAGAATTGAGCCTATACAGCCCACGAAACAAGGTGCCAAATACAATAATCGTATCACCAGAAGGAACAGTACATCTATCATCCACAAATTTGACTACAAGTCCAAGTCTAGCAAGCGCAGAGACAGACAATAGATTCTTCTTTATCCCTGGCACATATAAAGCATCTGAAAGTATGAAAGCGCTGCCATTTGCAGTAGTAAGCATAATTTTAACAATGCCCTTCACTGGGTAAGAAGCATTATTGGCACATGTGACAGTATTCCCATTAGGGACAGTCTCAAGACAAGTGAACATATCATGATGCGAGGTAATGTGCTTTGTAGCACCACTGTCAAATACCATACATGAGAGTCAACAGAAACTACCAAACATGCATCATGTATAGATAGATCATACTGGCAATACGCGCTAAACGTATCATGCACAACATTTGCAGAATCTGCATTTCTAGAAGCATCCGCTATTGTGGCTGCATTTGAGAAGTTTGAGTGGTCTTAGCACATCACCGCTCTCATGCCAAAGAAGCAAAAGGAGACAAAAGTAACCAAGCAAAAGGAGACAAAAGTAACCAAGGAGCAACAAAAGCACCGACTTGAGGGCATAGGAAAATCTCGGGTGTCTTTTAACTGGTGACCAAAACCCTGGCATCCAAAACATCAGTTTTCAGTTCTGAGCTCATCCCTCTGATTTCTTGAAAGAGGAGGGGTTCCTGAGAAAGTACTCTAGGGGAAGGGTCTTCCTTCACTTCTGAATCTTCCTGCATCTTGATTCTGATTTGGGCCTTACTGCCTCTTTGGGGGTGGAAAGTTTGAATTACTCCCCTAGGCTTGGAATCTTTTAAAGTTAGAGGGTGCAGGCTTTGGCGGGACCTTTACTACAAACGCTTTGGCAAAATCTTTTGCCATTCTTAATGCTTCAGCCATGGACACTGGCTTGGCATTTTTGACCAGTGTGTCCAAGGGATCATTCATTCCCCGAATGAACTTGGCCATAAGTTGTTCTTCATCTAGAGGTGGTGAATATTTGAGTAGAAGAGCAAAGGCCTGGTGATATTCCTCAATGGTTTTGTTCTCGTGCTTTAGCTCTAAGAATTCGTTCATTTTGGTTTCCAAAAATCCAGGAGGACAAAATCTCTTTCTTAGATAGGTTTTTAGATCATTCTAGGACTGAGTATTTCTGTCCAGACGGTTGGTGTCACAGTGGTTCCTCCATGCTACCCTGGCTGTTTCCACTATTTTCAGCTGGGCAAGAGCCAATTTGCTCCGCTCATTGTAGCCTATGACGTCAAAATACTCTTCCATGGCTTCCACCCATTTCTCCATAGCCTCGCCCCAGTTCTCCCCTTCTCCTTTGAAGGGTCCTGGCTAAGTCCTATGAAGAGCCTTGCGAACATCAGGGTCAAGCTCGTCATCTTCAGAGACAGGGTGTGGCTGATGGCCATGGTTTCCTCGTCTCATAATTCTGCCAAAAATTTATATATTATTAAATTTTTTTCTTGATATTATCCATGAGATCCTAAGACTTGAGGTTCGGAAAACAATTTATTAAACAAGACAATGATCTTATTGGAGATCTATGACATATGTCCGATAAACAGATTTTTCTTTATCAGATCATCCTTTAAACAATCACTTATACAACAGGAAATATTTCTCCGGAAACATTTCTTTATTTATATAAAAGTTGCAATATGTACATAGAGCAGCTCGGCTCCAGAATCACCACCTCAGTTGTAATCGCATAAAGAAGCAAAACTGCGAAGAAGACATACCATGGTATATACGATTCATTACACAAAGAGGTGCTCTAATTCTATTTCTCGGGATAAAGCAGCTAAGAAGTCTAAAAAATCGGCATGAAGTTTTGAAGTTCCTGGGTGAATGATCACAGAGTAGAACGTGCTGAACAAGCCCTAGTCTTATCAGAATCATGGTCAAGGACATATTTTGCGTGAGCCTCTGACGTTGACTGGTACTGATGTTAATACGCCATCCTCCATAGAACCACATATACCGACGTCGCTCAAGAGGATCAGGAAAGTAAAGACTCTCAAAATGGCGAGCGAGTCTCACTCTGCTCATTCGGGTCGTAGCAGAGTTGATGAGGTGATCAAACGCAAAAGCTATCATATCCTGACTCTGAGAGAGTCCAGGAATTCCAGATAGGTTTGGGATGTCCATCTATAAATTTCCAACTCAATTTATAAGTTTTCAATTTTTGAAGTTCATTCACATAGTATTAACAAGTGAAAAACATTTCTTTCCCAGACTTTCATTAAAATTTAGGTAATTTCTGCTCTGATACCAACTGTAAGATCCCTCTGTCCCCTCCGCGCACTGGACTCCCAATAGCTGACAGCAGAAGTAGCCCCCTCATGCGTGGGTCAAGGTTTCTCACTCGGGGCCTCGCCGCCCTCGAATGTCCAGGCAAGAGACTAGGCTGGTGGTCACTCCGAAAACCGAAACTGGGAAAAATTCCCATGCCCGGAAAGCGGGGACGATTCCACCTTTTTGAATTTTTTCTTAACGAGTTTTCTAACGAGATCGAAATCTAAACTATCCTCCACCTGAATTAAACCACATAGAAGGAAAGTATCACTGATAGAAATTGATCATCTAAGTAATTCAACGCTTTTTTCCTAATCAAGGTTAGGCACAACCGTTGATCCACTCAATTGAGAATTTTATCAGGGAATTAACTATCTACTCAAATCTTAGCGTAATCCTAAGATTCTTTAGTTTGATTATTAAAACTCCATGATTCCAGCCTAACCCCATCCGGCCCATGGGTTAGCCACCACCCTACCACTGGAATCGGTGGAACCAAACAAGTACTCACCCACCCATAATTGAAATGCCTTTCTTAACTTTAGCTTTAGAAAACAGATACGCACACACTCCTCTTTAAAACTTTAATAAAAACAATCCATTGACAAACAATTTACTAGTTACACATGTTATATTTCAAAATTTCCATTGAGTCTTTGTTTCTCACAAAATAGTATTACTCTGGACTCTTCGTTGAGACCAGCGAGTCAACAAAACGAGATCCAGTGATCGAGCTCATCCAGTGAGGCGGTGGACACTGATGACCCGCCTGGGAGATAGGCCCCACACTTACACCACTGGCATGGTTGGAGAGATCATGGGTGATATGCGGCCAGTGGGATGATAGGTTGTGCGATAGCCATTCTAGAGACTGGCATAGTTATAGTGCCAGCTCATTTAGTTGGGTTCACACTATAGAGAATCCGTGTATGTATTTGGTTGAGTATCTTTCATATTGTGTGTACTCTTATCTTGTATATGGTGTGTTGAGTGTAGAGTAGAGAAGAAGAAGATTTTTAGCCTCTCACCTTGTGTGTTCTCTATTAGGGTTTTGTGAGTGTGTGTGTGCTTGCAAGAGCTCAAGCTCTCTTCCCCCCTACATCTTTTCATGGTATTAGAGCCTGGTTTGTGCTAAGGGGGCTGAGCTGCAAAAGCAAGAGAACCACAAGAAGCGGTACGAGGATAAGAGCTTCAACTACTCTTCCCTATTTGTGTTGGTGACTACACCCTTGTCGGGAGCTCTACGGGAGGCACCGGCAAACGATCTCTGATTGAGGAGCTTTCTTTGCGGGATTAAAGCTATAGGGCAACTATAAAGCCCTATTAGACAGTATTTTCTGGGCCGAAAAAGCGTTACGAGCGCGTCTGGACCTTCGTTTTTCAAAAAGTAGGCGATTTTGAGCACTGCAGGTAAGTCATTGATCCTCTGCAGAACTCTGTTTTAAGAACTGCAGGAAGACAGATTGACTGTGCAGACACTGTGGGTGCTGCAAAGAGGTCAACAGTTGCCATTGGGTGTATGTATGCACATTGAAGTCACTGGTTGTGACATTTGAGAGTACTACAGTACCGCTGCAGGAAATACAGCAATTTGTGCAGGACAAACCAGAGTGCTGTTTCTGGTAAAATTGTGTGTTTGGCAAGATGTCAAATGATGGGATAACCTAGATTGTGGCTGAGATGCTTGAGGTTCAGGTTGACGAATTTTCTGATGGGAAAGGGCTATTGGGACTACATAGAAGGTGAGCATGAAGAGGCACCAGAGATACCGGACATAAATCCGACTGCTACAGATGTGAAAAAGTTTAAAGACTGGAACCAAGGAGCCATGAAAGTTATGTATTGGCTCTCCATTAGTATACAGGACACCATGATTGGGCACATTCAGGATGCCAAGTCCCCCAAGGAGGCATGGGACACCTTGGTAAAGCTCTATGAAACAAATACCAAGGCACGTAAGATACAATTGAAGAATGAACTTCATATTGTGGAGAAAAAGAGCATGTCTGTGATGAATGACTATGCGTTGAAGATAAAGGGTACTATGGAATCCCTTGCATCTATTGGTGTGTCAGTAGATGATGGAGGTCTATCTACGTGGTCTCAAGCCACAATACAAGGCGTTCAAGACGTCTATTCAGACTCAAGAAAACATTCCCAACTTTACAGATTTGGTGTCTATGCTGATTATAGAAGAGAAGAGCTTGGGTGAAGACCAACAGTCTTCACAAAACCAAAACAGTTCAGAGCAACAGGCCTTCTACACAAGTTCAGGAAGAGGACAAGGTAGAGGAGGCCGTGGACGCGATCAAGGAGGTGGCCGAACAGGTAATCAGAATTATGGACAGCAGCAGCAACAGCAACAACAATCCTAGAATACACAACAACAAGAACAACACGCAGGTGGAAGAGGAAAATTAAGAGGCAGGGGGGAGTCAAAGAGGCCGTGGAAATTGGCAAAGGCAGTATAATGATGTACGTGAATGCTATTATTGTGGTAAGCCTGGACATGTGCAGGCAGAATGTTATAAGAAGTAGGCTGACATGCAAAATGGGAAAGTGCAGCAAAAAAACTATGCATCCTCAAGAAGAAATAATGAGGATAATGAAAGGTTGTTTGTTATGCAGCATGTCGTGAATGCCATGTCTGAAAATGTTGATGGAGCACAAAAAGATGATGTATGGTATGTGGATTCAGGTGCTTCGAACCACATGACAAGTCATGGGGAGTGGTTCAGGGAGATGAAAAACCCGAAAAGACCAGGTTTTGTGGAAACAGGGGATGACACTGCTCATCCAATTGCCCATGTTGGAGATGTGCCATTGTCTATGCAGGATGGCAAAGTGAAGTATCTTGCAGATGTACTTCGCGTTCCAAACATAACAAAAAATCTGGTTTCAGTTGGCAAGATGATTGAGCAGGGTTTGCAGGTTCGGTTTAACCTTGATGGTTGTTATGTTGAAGACTTTAAAGACAAGTGCAGGTTGGTTTTGCAAAAGGCAACAGAGTGGACAGAATGTTTATGTTGAATGTAGACATGCGTGAAATGAGTGCTGCGATGTTTGCAAATGGTTCAGGAATTGTTGTAGACACAGACATATGGCATAAAAGAATTGGACATGTGAATGTGCAGAGAATGAAGTCTGTGCAGACAAAAGGAATTGTGACAGGACTGCCAAAATTTAAAGTGGAAGATATGCAGAGAATATGTGAAGCATGCCAATTTGGAAAACAAACAAAGCATGTATTTCCACGTAACAGATATGTGAGCAGAAATGCACTAGATGTTGTGCATTCAGATGTATGGGGTCCTACGAAGACCATGTCTATGGGAGGCTGTAGGTTGGTTGAAAAGCAAACAGGGAAATATGTAAAGTGCCTAAGGTCAGATGGAGGGGGAGAGTACTTCTCCAATGAATTCTCTGAATTTTTGAAGAAGAATGGTATTCGAAGACAGTTTACATGCAGATACACTCTACAGCAAAATGGAGTTGCTGAGCAAAAAAACAGGCACATTGCTGAGATTGCGCGAGCATTGATGGTGGGAAGAGAAAAATATGCCGCATAGCTATTTGGCTGAGGTTGTTTCTACAGGAGTATACATCATGAACAAGACTCCAACTGCAACTATACATGATGTAACTCCAGAGGAGAGGTTTACTGGCAGAAAACCAGATTTGTCTCATCTGAAAGTCTTTGGATGCCAATTGCATATGTGCATGTGCTAGATGAGCTGAGAAGTAAGCTGGATCCAAAAGCTGAAAAATGTGTGTTTATTGGATATTCCCTTGAGCAAAAGGGATACAGGTGTTATAACCCTGCTACACGTGAGTTGAGGGTAAGCAAGGATGTTGTCTTTGATGAGATGAGCAGCTGGTACGCTGTTGAAAAAGAAGCTGTTAGGACTGATGTGAGTGGAAGTGTGGTTGCACAGAATGCAGGTCAGCAATCATAGTCTTTGAGTGGACCAGGAGAGTCCTCATCTAGTGGGTCTGTTTGATAGACCATGGAGTGGCATGCTACGTCATAATACCAGTCCTGCGAATGTGATTAGTACATCACGTAAAGGAAAAGAGAAAGTGGTTGAGCCCCTTGGTATGCCTGACATTTCTGCAGGGCATTCTCATGTTGATGGAGAGTCTAGTGGCTCAGATATGAGCCTTGATGAGGAGCTTGGGATCGGGCCAGCTATGAGAACACCTGGTGTAAAGAAGGCTATGGAAGCCATGAATGAAAAGCTGCAAAGATCTGGGAGAGTGAAAAATCATGTGCAGAGATTTACCTATGATGGTTATGTGGCACGTCACTATGCATATATGGCAAAGGTTGTACAGGTTGTTGAGCCCACATGCATTGATGAGGCTGTTGGAAATGTGTGTTGGGAGAAAGCTATGGATGAGGAGATGGATGCACTATATGGAAATGAGACTTGGGATTTAGTGCAATTGCCTGAAGGCAAGAAAACCATTGGATGCAAGTGGGTATACAAAGTAAAACATAACAGTGATAGAAGCATAAATAGGTACAAGGCTAGATTGGTAGCCAAAGGATATACACAGACATATGGCATTAATTATGAGGAAACTTTCAGCCCAGTTGCCAAGATGGCAACAGTGAGAGTTGTGATAGCAATGGCTGCGTCAAAGCAATGGTCTTTACATCAGATGGATGTAAAGAATGCATTCTTGCATGGGGATTTGTAAGAAGAGGTGTATATGTTGCAGCCACTTGGTTATGAGGATGTGAGTCACCTCGAGCATGTTTGCAGGTTGAAGAAAGCCTTGTATGGCTTAAAACAAGCATGGTCTGACAAGATTTCTGAATATCTTGTCACTATTGGCTTTCATGTAGCCAATGCAGATTTCTCGTTGTATGTGAGACATGGTGATAGAGGGGTTGTGCTTGTTGTCATCTATGTAGATGACTTGATCATTACGGGGGACCATGATGCAAAGATCTTTGATGTAAAGATCTTGCTTAGATAGAAGTTTGAGATGAAGGATCTGGGGGAGCTCAAATATTTCTTGGGCATCGAGGTGATTAGGTCACCACATGGTATTGGATTACTGCAAAGACAGTATGGCTTGGACATGTTGTCCAAGTATGGTATGACAGGATGTAAGCCTATTTCTATGCCATTGGATCAGAATGGCAAGTTGAGTGCAGATTCAGGAGAGATCTTGGAGGATCCTACTATGTATAGACGCATAGTAGGAAGTTTGATCTACATGACGATCACCGGACCAGATTTGAGCTATGTTGTTGGGTTGGTGAGTCAGTTTATGCAGGTTCCATGGAAACCGTATTTGGATGCAGTGAGATGCATACTGAGGCATGTGAGGTCTACTTTGCATTGTGGACTATTCTATGAGACTGGGACAGAGATATGTGTACATGGATACACTAATGCTGATTAGGCTGGTAGTATCTCAGATAGAAGATCTACCAGTGGATTCATGTTTTCTTTGGGGAGTGCTGTTGTGACTTGGAGCAGCAAGAAGCAGCCTACGGTTGCTCTATCCAGTATATAGAGGCTGAGTACAGAGGAGCTGCTATGGCAGCATGTGAGGTAGCTTGGTTGAGAAAGCTACTTGCAGATTTGGGTCTATCAGTGGATAGACAAGTTGTCATTTTCTGTGACAACATTAGCAGTATACAGTTGGCCAGGAACCCAGTCTTTCATGCTCGTACGAAGCATATAGAGGTCCACTACCACTTCGTCAAAGAGAAGGTCTTGGGCAGGAGACCTCGACCTTGTTTATGTCAGCACAGAGGATCAGGTAGCTGGCATCTTCACCAAAGCATTGGGTACAGAGAAGCTCCGCAAATTCAGGGCTTCGCTTGGTGTACATGAGATGGAGTTGAGCTCGAGGGGGAGTGTTGAGATATCGAGCTCATCCAATGAGGCGGTGGACACTGATGACCCGCCTCTCTGGGGGATAGGCCCCACACTTACACCACTGGCATGGTTGGTGAGATGATGGGTGATATGCGGCCAGTGGGATGATAGGTTGTGCGACAGCCATTCTAGAGACTCGCATAGTTATAGCGCCAGCTCATTTAGTTGGGTTCACACTATAGAGAACCCGTGTATGTATTTGGTTGAGTACCTTTCATATTGTGTGCTCTTATCTTGTATATGGTGTGTTGAGTGTAAAGTAGAGAAGAAGAAGATTTTCAGCCTCTCACCTTGTGTGTTCTCTATTAGGGTTTTGTGAGTGTGTGTGTGCTTGCAAGAGCTCAAGCTCTCTTCCCCCCTGCATCTTTTCAAGACTCTCTCACATGTCGTGCCTCTATAGTAGTAGCTGCCTCTGTCGTCTGTAATGCAGCTCTAAGGCGGTCAATCTCCACTCTCTCCTCTACCAACTCCTGAGTGAGTCTCTCAGTGGTAGGTGTGGGATCCTATGTGATACAATCAACCATGTAGCTCATGTAAAAATATAGAAAAGTACATATAAACATGTAAATAAATGACTAAAAAAACTTAAGAAGTAATAAATATGTAAATACCTCTACATCTGTCTCGTCAGTATCAATCGTGAGAACAAGCACACCATGTGCTGTATGCTCTCCGTGGTACTCCATACGTCGATGCCAACCTGGGTGCCAAGAGTCTCGACTGTCGACATAGGCACAAATGAAGGATCAGTAGGAGCTACACAAAGGGCTGGTGGAGGCCGCCTATCCTAGTCTTGGAGACGGCCTCGGCCTCGGCCTCGGCCTTGGCCAAGCACCACCACCATGAAGGGCTGGTGAAGGCCGCCTACCCTAGTCTTGGAGACAGCCTCGGCCAGCACCACCACCACCCAACCGATGGCTACTGTAATCCACCTCCTCCCCTAAGATAGACTCCGCATATAATTGCTTTGCGAAGTATATGGGAATCTAGCGCGGCATCCTCCCATATGCGACAACATATCGACTATAGATATGTGCCGCCATACGAGGATGTGAACACCGCGAAATAGTAAGGGGCTTGCCCGCCCCAGGCCTCATCCCACGACTATCGAGGAAAAGATCTAAGTAGGCTCCATCCCTAATCGGACCAAGATCATAGACCTGACGATATGTCAGGCCATGTGACACAAGAGCAGTGCGATGGTGGGCTATCCACTCATCTACATAAACAATATCGTGAAGGCTACGAAGGGACGAAAGCATCGCCTGCAATGTAATGTAGACGGTGTGTCTCTAGCACTCCTACGGATAGCCGCTAACTCGTAGTCTATCTCCGCGATGAGGTCCACAATAGACGAGTGGCCCTCCTCGTGTGACTCCATGCTAAAACCTAAGCCTAACACAAAGCTCCAATGTGAAAAGTCCAATGTGAAGGGTCCAATGCTTAGTGCTAAGTAGCACTAATGAAGCTATAAAACAATGCTAATGGACCCACTAATGCTAATCCAAATCAAGAGAGTAAGGAGAGTGAAAACGACTTCTGACAATGAGGCAAAAAAAAAAGTTTTCCGGTTTTATAACCTCGAATGAGGTTCGGTTGCATCATGCACTTTAGGGTTTGCAAGATGTACGCTCTAGATTTTAGGGTTAGTGAAATAAATGGCCAAGATACACACTTAATTTTAGGGTTAGTGAAATAAATGGCCAAGATACACACTTAATTTTAGGGTTAGTGAAGGATCGACGGCAGCTGAGATTTGATATTAGTATCTCGTTCGAGGTACATGGACAGCTTAGATTTTAAGTCATTACCACGACCGAGATATGTCAACGGTCGAGATTCATTAAATACCTCGATCGAGATATTTAAACAGCTGGGATCGTATCTTCCAATGTGCATGAATAGATGGTGGAGATTGCATCTCTGTACCTCGAATGAGATATGTGGACGGTGGAGATTGCATCTCTTTACCTCGAACGAGGTATTTCAATGGTCGAGATTTGATCTCAATATCTTGTTCGAGATATGTGGACGGTGGAGATTGTATCTCTATACACCTCGAACAATGAATGGTCAAGATTTTATTTCAATATCTCGTTCGAGATACATGGACGGTGGAGATGGGCTAGTCAAATATGCCTATGGGGATACAGCGTGGCATTGATGTGGATCTGAGTGGCATGAATATCTCGATCAAGATAGTGTGGTGGCGGTGACCTGTATTGGTGACATGGATGTGGTGACATGGATGATGATTGGAAACCCGGACCTGCTAGCATGGCATTAGTTGGTATCTCATTCGAGATATGTCGCTTTAGGCTTGGGAGGCACGTGTCGTATTTTAATTGATGACAATATCACGATCGAGGTACTCCGCCGCCCGAGATGCGTGGATGTCCCAATCAAGGATTTAATATTCACGTGATCACAAGATTTTTTGTGATAATAACACATGTGAACAAGTTATTCACATGTTCTCATGTTACTGTTCACAAAATAATAGGTTACTTGCCATTTGGGAACCCCTTTAAAGCTTGGCTACACATGGGAATAAGCTATTCACATATTCTCATGTTACCATCTTCACATAATAGTAGGTCAGTGACCACCTAAGAAGATTTTTTATGCCCGACAAAGATAATTTTTTTAGTCCCTTGTGAAAGCTTTGTGAATATAACATGTGATCACAAGATTTTTTGTGTTATTAACATGTTCACATGTTTTCGTCTACGTCAGTGAAATCCCTGGTCCCAATTTTAGAGAGAGTGAACGAAAGTGAGTACCCTCATCTTGCAACCGCCCTTATATGGTAAGATCCCTAATTTTTTATGTTCCTATGTTGTTTAGTGATTCTTATTGAAAATAACCAATGTGTATATGCTATTGTCATTTTTATTCCATCACATTTTGGAGGCTCATAGTCTCTACTTTGTAAATAAGGGAAGCTTAGCTATCTGGTCTACCCAAGGCATGGAGAACTCACATTGGCAAACTCGTTGTTGTCGGTTTCAGAAAGACATCTTGCATGGTGGTGGAATCCATGAAGTTAGTGCAATTGAAGCAATTACTCATGTGGTGGTATAGAAGGATTGTAGTTAGGATAGAGGAGAAAGAAGCCAAAGCCAATAGAACACACTGAATTCATGGGGCTTAATGCTTTGGATATTGAAAATTTGATTCTTCAATAAACTTCACAATTATAAATCAGTGACAAATAAAATTTTGATTCGTTTCAATTTATACTTCACTATATTCACCATCTCCCAGGGATACTTTTAAACTTTCAAACTTTTAGACATTAAAAACATGGATATGACAATAGAGCCAAATCAAAAAGGCATACTCCAAAAAAGTGTTATTGTATTACATTAAAAAACTAAGTTTTTACAAGGATGGGAGTCTACTACTACTCATGATCTTACCGAATAACATCCTTTGGTGCATGAAGCTTTGCCCTCTTTGTAGATGGCTCGGCATCATCCTATCAACCATAAAACTGGAAGAACTCTCGGTCTTTTGAAGCTGAGAAGATCCCTTTTTCCATATTCACTTAGCATCTTGGGATCCGTGATCACACATGTTAATCCATATGTGGTACACATGTTAATCCATATGTGGTATAGGCCAAGTAATATTTGCTCCCTAGAGCATACATTTCAAGGTCGTGCATGAAGATTCGAACTGCTAATAACTGCTTCTCCATAAGCATGATTTTGTCTGCATTCCACCTAATGGGGTATCTCCCAAGATATCTAGATAATGTTTTGATTGAAAACAATGGGAATTCAACTTTATTCTTTGAAAACTTTTTGTGGAATATAATGACCTATGAAAATTTTAGCCAGTTAATGTACTCTCCCAGCGCCGAGTCATTTCCAAGTCCTCCCACTTGTAATCCTGATGCACATACGAGAAAATCATCGTCATACACCACCACTAGCTACAAAACAAAGTTGTCCATAAGCCAACAAGACAAATGCAATATGAAGCTTCATCACACGATATTTAAAATTATTATAATCAAAACTTTTGATTCTCGTCATTAACAAGTAAATCATTTGTCCATAAGTTGATTGATGACTCGGCATCCTAGACAGATGAAGACTCCTATTCCCTTCCCAATTGCATACTATTGAGTCTTCGTTGAATATCTTGAAATTCCTCTTTAGTGGGAAGGTTGGCTTCATAGTGAAGAGCATCCTTGTACATTGAATCCAGTAGAAGATACTTATCCACACTTGGATTGATGAAATCATCATCTTCTTCAAGATTCTATGCGATGATGTGGCGAGATAATAGTCCTCCATGATGTTAAATAACACTTGAATTTATGTTAAGAGGACATACTGGTTGTCACCTATTGGAGGTCGGAATGTGCTATGTTTCCTCTACCATAGTGGGGTCCTCATCAGCTATAACAACTTGGGTGTCTTCTCTTTTGAGGGAATCAATATCAAGTTGCTCACTATGTTCCCTCTCCACTGCCAAGCTTATCTGCTCCGCAAGATCGTGAACCTCATCATCTTCTACTCTTGAAGGTTCCTCTAACCTCTCCTCACCTCCTTCTATTCAAACTTTCTCATCCTCAAGCAACAGATGTAAATAGCAAATAAACCCGTAGTGGTAGTCAACAAGATGACATTTGCGATTATGTACTGGGCACTTACTATGTGTCTTCTTCTTAATACTTATTCTATGGCACCTTTGAAATATCCTTGTTTACCTTATCTCTTGAGGATATGGAAGAAAACAAATCATCTACATGCATATACTGCACATTGTCCAAGATGACTCCATTGTCCGAAGTTGTCCCCTGGTATTATTGCTCATTCTCCTAGAGATATGAGCATCTAGATAAGATCATACTCTTTATGGAGACATTGCAAGAAAACATACGTGATATATCTGAGGTTGGCGATGGTGCTGGCCAACTTTGTGAAGGAAATGGAACGATTTCTCATTAAGCGTTTCTTTAAATCCAGTATCAAGTTGGACCTCGATCTCAAAAGGATGCGTCTACAAGTAGAAAAAACATGTCAAAATGATTGTTAACTACACAGCAATGAAAGAATAATGGGGTTTCAATGTGTTGGAAGTCTTCATATTGTGTTGTAGTGACTTTAATCCAAAATTATTTCCTTGTTTATCATTTGTGCCTATTTTGTGAGTTGGAGTTTCTTTGATTGGGAATGCAGTACAGCGCGATGTATTGGTTTGAATATGTTAATTTTTTGCATATTGTGTTGTTACAGTGATTTTTATCCAAAATTTATCTTTATTGGTCATTTAAGCCAATTTTGCGTGTTGGAGTTTCCTTCATTGTGAATTTAATACAATGCGATATGAGGGATTCAATGTGGTGGATTTCTTCTTATCAAGTTGTGAATTTTATCTAAAATGTTTTCTTTGTTTGTCATTTGAGCCTATTTTACATGTTGGAGTTCCTTTTATTGTACAACAGTGAAAGAATAATGGGGTTTCAATGTGTTGGAAGTCTTCCTATTGTGCTGTAGTGACTTTAATCCAAAATTATTTCCCTGCTTATCATTTGAGCCTATTTTGCGAGTTGGAGTTTCTTTGATTAGGAATGCAGTATAGCGCGTTGTATTGGTATGAATATGTTGATTGTTTGCATATCACATTGTAGTGATTTTTATCTAAAATTTATCTTTATTGGTCATTTGAGCCGATTTTGCATGTTGGCATTGCCTTCATTGTGAATTTAATACAACACGATATGGGAGATTCAATGTGGTGGATGTCTTCTTATCACATTGTAGTGAATTTTATCCAAAATGTTTTCTTTGTTTGCCATTTGAGTCTATTTTATGCATGTTGTAGTTCCTTTGATTGTTGCCATGAAATCTTACAATTGAATTGGCAAGATAACATCACTTCGATTGAGTATCTATAACAATCAAACTCCAGTGTCCACTACAAAAGTCAATAATTAGTATAAGATGGTAAATCTAGTATCTATGTCAGAATACCAAAAGTACAATTTAGGTCACATGACACTTACTTTTCATGGTAGGCTATTACAAAGATCTGGGCTTGGTCCAAATCTACATGCCTAAACCATGGATATATATCCACGTAGGAAACCTCCTCTAAAACCATAAGCGAGGACATAAGAGAATCCAAAATATATACCCTACACTGAGCTTATGGTAAATTTGATAAAACCAAGCCGCACAGATAATTCACATCGTATTACTTTGAGAAAGAATAACACTTTAAATTAAAGTTTAGGGCATGGACATAGAAAACCTTAAAATAGCCTGCATAACTCTATCGTTGACCTCCTTATGCATTCTAGATAACACATCAATCTCCTCCACATTGAAGGAGAAGTATTGAGGAGTGTTCACACACCGGAAACCTCACAAAGAAGGAGGCAGCAAAATACCTCAAAGCTTTAACATTAGAATAATGCAATTCTTTAAAGGCAGCTTATTTCCTCGCCCTTTCAATACTCTCCCTATCAGCCTCTCTATTTCTAGCTTTGTTATTGGTCTTTTATACATTGTGCCGTGTGTCACGTGAATTATTGACCTTTGTGCTGTCTTTTATACATTGTGCCGTGTGTCACGTGAATTATTGACCTTTGTCTCTTCAGTGGATAATAACTCTTTCCCTCAAGGGGATCTCTAGGATACCTTTCATCTTTGTGTGTCAGTGAGGTTCATTGGCTCTAGGGTCTTGTCATATCTAACCTAAGAAGACATAGTAGTGAGTACATGTCCTTTGACATCACTAGTACTATGTGTGCACGGGTAGCTAGAACGTAGTTGTCTTAAACATGCTCAATGAGCCAATCCTCGACAGCCTCATAAAAGCAACCCAGTGCTCAAAATTGCTAACACATACCATACTAGTTCCTTTTGCAAATGGATCTAACAAGGTGCTGGAATGGGAGCTTTAGGATTGTGCACTGCATGTGCCTTTGTACCTTTCCACAGTTCATATAAAACGGACCTACGCCACACGTACCTTCGAGTCCTTCATTAACCAAACGCTATATATATTCTTTCCCGGTGTAGCGTTTTGACCTATTTTAGGATCCTACGAACGAGGAGGCCCTCATCTCGTAGAGCACTTTTTGTCCGCGCCATTTATAACAAAATTGGATTGATGGCTCAAATGACTAACCAGGAAAATTTTTGAATAAAAATAATTACAACATGATATACATACAAGCAACACATTCAAACCCATATATCGCGTTATACTGCAATCACAATCCAAGAAACTCCAATACATAAAATAGGCTCAAACGACAAACAAGGGAAAAAATGGATTAAATTCACTACAACTCGATAGGAAGACTTCCAACACATTGAACCTCCCATATCGTGTTGTATTGAATTCATAATGAAAGAAACTCCAACACATAAAATCGGCTCAAATGACCAATAAAGACAAATGTTGAATAGAAATAACTACAACGCGATATGCAAACAACCAACAGATTCAAACCCATACACCATGTTGTACTGCATTCACAATCAAAGGAACTCCAACATGCAAAATAGGCTCAAATGACAAACAAAGAAAACATTTTGGATAAAACTCACTACAATGTGATAATAAGACATCCAACACATTGAATCCCCCATATTGCGTTGTATTGAATTCACAATGAAGGAGACTCCAATGTGCAAAATCTACCCAAATGACTAATAAAGACAAATTTTGGATAAAAATCACTACAACGCGATATGCAAACAACCAACATATTCAAACCAATACATCACGTTATACTGCATTCACAATCAAAGAAGCTCCAACTCACCAAATAGGCTCAAATGATAAACAAGGAAATAATTTTGGATTAAATCACTACAACGTGATAGGAAGACTTCCAACACATTGAAACCCCATTATTCTTAACTCCACGCGATCTATATTACTCTGAGAGAGAGAGAGAGAGAGAGAGAGAGAGAGAGAGAGAGAGAGAGAGAGAGAGAGAGAGTTAGTATTGACAATTGAAAAATGGTGTGCAGATCTATTAGACTGTTAATAGCTAGTATTAAGACCCTTACCCAGGAGGAGATTTTAGAGGCAACGGAGATCACTAGATGCAAAGTCCCATAGCAACATGATGGCTTTAGCTGTGGTTGGAGAGTGTGCTACAACGCTATGTTTCTACTGCACTCAATGTTGGGACTTCCCTTAGAAAATGGAAGCATGCACTTCTTCTTCTGATAATATCTCAGTTTCTTTGTACATTAGCACATATGTAATTTTTCGTATGTTTAGAATCTACGATTAGCAAAATATACAGATTTGGATGTACGACTATACAGGGCCACAACAATTGAAACTCTAATTAACAATATTGGGCAATGAGAGCGATGTGCCATATGTGTTTGTGCCCCCTCCACAACGACCAATACCAATGCTGCCATGTGGCAATATCCATCAACACCAACCGAAAGGGAGTGGATCTACCTTGGAGATTCTCCATCCCCTCGATGGGAGCAAGCACACCAAGAGCATGCTACTGACTCTCCCCAACAACAAGAGCTCCCCCACAGCAAGAGAAATCTTTCCCTACCCCCAACGATAATATTCTGCATCAATCAATTCACCTTTGATGTAATGTGTGAATTCAATATAATTGACAATTTAAGAAGGCATTGATCTTTGGACATGTACAAAATTTTGTCATGCCGAATGTTAACAAGGCATTTTTGTATCTCCATGTTGTAATGATGATCTCTAGGATATAGTCAGTAGCACCAAGAAAACTTACTTTATGGTAATGTATTTACATGAAATGTTCCTTTCGTTCTCCACGGTACCTATATGCAAAATTCAAACCACTACCATTCTCCAAGCCTCCCATTACTTAGAAGGGGAGAATGTAACCATTTCCATTATCCCTTACGGTCAAGGAAGAATGGCAGTGGTGGTGACATTCTCAATGCCTCCCATCACCTTGATGGGGAAAGGCAGAGTGCTCCCATCCTCCCTTACGTTTTTGGAAGAATGGTAATGGTGCTATTCTTAAGGCCTATTATGGCTTAATGTTGAAATCTAGACATTTTCAAGGTAGAGAAGTAGGGATACCTAGGACGTGTGGTTGCCATTGAAGTAAATAGAAAGAAAAAAATGCAAAAAGAAAAAAGAAGCAACATATATAAAACAATATATAGACCAAAGATAACTCTGAAAATTTTATTATAGATGGAGAGGTTACAATCTTAAGGCGATTCAACAACCTCTAGGATATGTGGTTCGATACAAATAGAGCAGGTTTTGGAAGCTTCACTCTTGCTTTCGATTTTCCTACCAGCTAACTTAAAATAGAAATCCCTTGGTGCATCACTACACATCAATTGGATCTCTTGTCTAAGAAAGGCTAATGGCCAATGGCGTTCTATATTGACCACTAATGGGTCTCAACCTTGTAATTGGATTGCAACATCTATGATGGAAGAGTGAGTTCCATCATGCATGTCTTGATCCAAGCTTTGCCAGACGCCTCTCCATAGTCGCCATCTTCTGTAACAAAATTGCATGTATAATGTTTGCCTCCTAATGAAATACCTGGTAAAAAACAATCAATGCTAAAAAGTAATGGATGTCACCCTAACAGAATTTGCTACAAACACACATAAATTTTGATTTCACTTGAATGTAACATCTGGCATTGTTACTTTGTATTCAATGGCTATAGAGGTCCTCTTTACATCCCATCTCTCCCCCAAAAATTGATTTATCCAATCATTATCAAGGGACCTCACTTGATATGTTAACTTTGTTTTCTTGACACCCTCACATCATGCAAACATCATGGTATAAACCAACTCAAATGCAAATCCTTAGAACTTGTTGATGGTTTCATTGCTGCATGCATATCTGTTCTTATCTTATTCTTGTATGTTGCAATGGTGTCTGTGTAAGAACAAACCCATTCTTGGCTAAACAATAGTGGTAGTGGGATAGACTCCGGTCATAAAAACAATCAATGCTAAAAAGTAACGGATGTCACCCTAACAAAATTTGCTACAAACACATATAAATTTTGATTTCACCTGAATGTAACATCTGGCATTATTACTTTGCATTCAATGGCATCTTCTATAGAGGTCCTCTTTACATCCCATCTCTCCCCCAAAAATTGATTCATCCAATCATTATCAAGGGACCTCACTTGATATGATAACTTTGTTTTCTTGATACCCTCAGATGATGCAAACATCTGTGCAAAGGTGCTAAATGGTATAAACCAACTCAAATGCAAATCCTTAGAACTTGTTGATGGTTTCATTGATGCATGCATTTCTGTTCTTATCTTATTCTTGTATGTTGCAATGGTGTCTGTGTAAGAACAAACCCATTCTTGGGTGGCTAAACAATGGTGGTAGTGGGATAGACTCCGGTCTACCAACATTATCGTTTGCATTAGCCAAAACATATATGGAATTATAAAAGAAGATTTCATGTGCCACTAAATGGTTGTCATATAACAATGTGCCTATCTCTATAATGAAGACATTGATTCTTCCACTGATGCACTCTGCATTCTACCAATCCTCCACATTAGATGGCTGCAAGAAAATTTTAATGCTTAGCTATAGAGCACAAAACAATTAGCTATTGAACACAAAAAACAAAGACTACTTATTGAATCTCACTGTTTGTCTTAGATCTTGTACTTTCATCAAGGTGATGTAGCACAAATCTACTTATTGAATCTTATTGTTTATCTTAGATCTTGTACTTTCATCAAGGTGATGTAGCATTATGTCCGTGTGCATATAAACATGTTGGACAAGGACCTTGATTGCACCATTTGGCCACCTGTTTGTGGTGCAAAACTCCACAATCTTACCTTTCCAATGCTTGTTAGAATCACCAATGCCTTTTCATTTTACCTTGAATTCTCCTCGAGTGTTGGGTCTCATTGTGATCTAGTATGACTTCCTAAACCCCGCTAAGGGATCTAGCTACCATTAGCATCCTTCCTATTGAAAAGATTTACACTTTCAATGTTGCAGATGTGTTTTCTCCCAGAGCTCATCTACAAAGGGAAAACATAACATTATTACCGTTTCCTTGTGCTTAACAATCTAAATAACAAAAATAAAACTTTAAAGAAATGTTGTGAACTTTGCACTCCGTTTTCCTTGTAGTCGAGTTGACAAATAACCCTATAAGTTTTCACAAATGACACCATGGTCATTTAAGGCTAATGAACATAACAAACAAAATAAAATCACAAAGAAATCATGATTAGAAAACATAGCTTAACGAAGTTACCAAACTATTAAGATGGAAGAAAAAAGAGGCTGAGAGAAGAAGAAGAAGAGATGAAGCAGATATGGCAAAAATAAGTGACGTTGTAAGAGAGGCGGGAAATGAAGAGAACTAAGTTCAAATTGTGGAGAAAGTCTTTAATCATTCTGGCCTCTTTTCTTGATATTCCTTCTAACATACATTTTGGTAGGTGGTATTCAGGCCTGACATTCTTCTATTTTTGAGTTTTATGCCAATATATTTTATTCCTCTTTTTTGAGCTTGAAATTGTGGGGACCACTCTGACAAAAAATATCCATGTTACATGGATCTAGAATCCAAGCGCTCTCACTGGCTGGCCTTGTATTATTTTAATGGGCTCTAAAAGGGCCCATTTGGAGCCCGAATTCCCCCTAATGGGAGATGATTCCTTCTTCATGCCACGAGATGATCCTCGTGATCTCTGCATTGTAATGGATGCCTTGGATATGTTTGGTACAACTATAAGACTACAAATGAATTTTCGTAAATCAAGCTTATCCCTCTTAAGACACAAGATTAGCATAGTGTCTTGTGGGTCTAGGGGCTCTTGTTCCCTTCAATCAACTAGTTAGGCATTTGGGTTACCCACCTGCATGGCACACGTTGATAGCTTTAGGAAGTACTTCCTATATAGCTTCGTCTCTAAAGCACACCACCATGAGAGGAGACTATAACTAGCACCAAAGCCCAGCAAACACAACACCAGAAGGCACCAGAAGCAATCAGCCACTACCCCCTGGTCCTCAACTTCCCTAAAAGATACTCCAATACCCTCCCAGCCATCCTATGCAAGATCTTAAGCTTCTTAAGGTTTTTAATTATACCCAATAAATTATTTTATTCCTCGGGGGGTGCACTATTAAGAAACCCTATGTATCACATGCGTTCAAGGGGTATTAAAAAAACCCCTTGCCTATGAATTTTTCATGAATAAAATAACCCCTTTTTCTTTCTAGATTTACGAGTTTTTTTAAAAAGCGATTAAAAAAGCCCCTTCTCTAAATGTTTTTTGTAAATTTACCTTAAATTTTTGAATTAAAAAAACCCCCTCATTTGAACTCACGTGCTATTCTTACATATTTTTAGGTGAACCCCAAAAGTTTTATTCTTCTTGGGCTTGAGATGAGCATCCTCATAGGGCATATCCCTTTGGCCATAAAAAACTCCATCATCTTTTGGCACCCCCCCCCCATGGTTGAATCATTTATGCTCAACCACTTGTTGCCTATGGATTCTTTGAAACAATCTTCAACAAACAGTACATTCAGCTCCCAATAATCTTCTTCATGCTCCTCTGTGTAGCTTCATCACTAGATAAGCCTTCATCCTCTATCTATGTATCCCAACTTTGCTCTTGTGTTGCTCAGCTGGCCAAATCTTCTTCCCTTGCCAGCTGTAACTCTTGAAGATCCAATAGCCTCTCTCGATACTCATCTATGCATTTCCCCTGATGCTTTAATAGAAACTATAGACTAGGGAGTTCCACTTCAATGGGAATTAGGGATTCCTTCGCAAAAACCAAATGGTATGATGAAACTTTGTAGCTATTCTCACAATTGTCCTATAGGCCCACAGAACTAAAGCTACATGTAAGTCCCATTGCTTGGGATGTTCTTCCAGACATTTGGTTAACATGGTACATAACTCCCCATTGAACCTCTCCAACCAACCCATTACACTGTGGATAATAGGGGGATGAAACTTTGTAGCTATTCTCACAATTGTCCTATAGGCCCACAGAGCTAAAGCTACATGTAAGTCCCATTGCTTGGGATGTTCTTCCAGACATTTGGTTAACATGGTACATAACTCCCCATTGAACCTCTCCAACCAACCCATTACACTGTGGATAATAGGGGGTTGAAAACCTGTGAGTAATGTAATTTCTCCATAATCTCCTCAATAATCTGGCCTCTGAAACTAGGTCCTTGATCTGTCAATAACTCCAAGGGCATACCAAATCTTGCATAGATATCCTCAAAGACAAACCTAGCTACTTCCTTAGCAATAATTCTTCTTACACATCTAGCCTCAGTCCATGTGGTAAGATAATCCACTCCAGTTAGGATGTAGGTCCTACCCCTAGTAGTTGTGTGGGTAGAGGGCCAATGGCATCTAAACCCCATTTCTCAAAATCTCGATATGAAATAATGGTTTTCCTTAACTCATGGTGCAATACTCTCCTTCCTTACTTCTGACATTGGCTCATAGCTTCTACACCAACGGTAGATATCTTTTCTCACACTGGGGGGGGACACTAGGCCACACATAGCCTATGGTGGTAAGAATTTTCCTCAAAGTCAACTTCACAGCAAAGTGCCCTCCACAAACGCCCTCATGACATGATCCATTATGGCAAAGATCTCTTCTTTGGTTCGGACCCTTCTCAGAACCATATCCTTGCCTTTCATGTACAACTGATCATTAACAATATTGTACTTCAGAGCCCTTCTAATGAAACCATACTTCTGTTTTTCATATAAACTTGAAGGGTACCATACTTATATGCAAAAACTCTTCCATTTCATGTAAACTCTCCCTTCCAGAATAACTAGGGTGGGTTACAACTATAGCATATGTATCCAAATCTTTTCCTGCCCCCCCTCCTTGTTAATGTGTCTACAGCTTGGTTCTATGCTCTTTTCACACGTTGAACCTAAACTTCTTGAAACCTTTGCAACATCTTTCTTATTTGAAAGAACCACTCCTTCAATTTGGTATTCTTAGCCTTCTAAACATTTTGAAGTTGTCTAATTACTAGTAAATTGTCTCCTTTAATAATTAGTCTGCTAATCCCTCTCTTCAAACACTGTTGGAGTCCATATTCTAAGGTGGCATACTCAGCTTCATTGTTGGTCTGCACTTGTAACTTGATTCCTTCTTGATATATTACAATACCTTCTCGATTCAATAAAACAACCCCACCATTGGCTACCTTTGAGCTCTTCTTAAAAGCTCCATTAAAAAACAGAGTAAAAGCATTTGACAGATCTGCTTCAGGTTCTTCCTACCTAGGTACTTTCTTCTTCTTCGCAGTTTCTTCCCTAAATACCAAAGGTTTTGTCTATAAGTGGCAAAGTAGCCCTTGTACTATCCTCCACTATGGAAGTGAATTGGAACTCCATTTAGACAGTCTCTTTGATGGAAGATCAGATTGAATCTAATAGGGAAGTAAAGAATAATGTGTCAATATTGTGAAAGGCTTAGGAAGTAAATAAGACCTAAAATTTCTTAGGGAAAACACCACAAATACCATTACAAGCTCTGCCTCATAATAAGTCCTTTCTCCACCTATCCTTGTCCTACTCAAAAAATATACTGGCCTCATGTAAGAATGCTCTCTTCCTTACTATAGCAGCACTGCACCTATGGCATCTTCTCCAACACTAGGATTCACAAAGAATTCCTTACTCCAATTTGGGGGCATCACAATTGGCAAAGTGCTCAAATTTTCTTTAACTGTAGAAAGGCTTCCTTTTCTTTGGCTTGCCACACAAAAGGATCCGTTTGGAATGCTTGTTGCAAGGGGTACAAAGCCTGAGAAAGAAGATGAATAAATCTAGCCAGATATCTAACCTTATGTGTGAATGTCATCAAATGTTTCAGATTCTGAGGTGCCTCTAACAAAAGCAAAGCTTCTACCTTTGTAGGGTCTACCTCAATTCCATTCTTAGAAACTACATTTCCCAGTAAGGTGACCTTGGCTTGTTGTGCTAAGTGACACTTATCAGGGTTTAACTGTCCACCCAATTCATCCAGCCAATTCAATGCCGTCCTCAGCTTCTCATAGTGAACTAGTCTACCACTCTAACGAAGGACCCCAAATAAGGCTCAAACACCAGGTTCATAAATCTTTGGAAAGTAGTAGGTGCATTTGTGAGGCCGAAGGGCATTACCCTATATGCAAAGCACCCCCATGGTGTAATTAAAGTAGTTTTCTTCTGATCCTCTAGGGATATAGAGATTTGGAAATAACCAAAATATCCATCACAAACAATGTACCTCTCATGCCCAACTACACTATCTAAGATTTCATCTTGAAAAGGCAATGGGTAGTGGTCCCTCTTGGCCCCACAGCATTCAAGGGCTTAAAGTCTACACAGACTCTCCCATTTCCCAATTTTCTTGGGAGTAATCACAACTGGAGAAGCCCACTCTGAGTTATCAATTGGAAAAATGAAGCCTGCATTCAACAACTTACTCACCTCTTCTCTCAATACTTGCTGTTGTACTACCCCCAATATTCTCATTCTTTTCACCACCACTGGTTTTTCTTCAGGTTTCAATTGTATTTCATGTTGTATAGGTGACACCCCCCTAACTTGAGTATAAGAAGAGATAAAGAGATCTAGATACTGACACAGCATTGTTAGGTATTCTTTCTTCTTAACCACTAATCAGATGTTTAGCAAGCATCTTTTGTAAAACTTCCTCTTTGGCTGAATTCTCTTCAACCTCAACTTCTACCTTCTCCCCTTCTTCTATACACAACTATAGAGACATGAAAATGAGATATGTGTCTGGTTCTAGCAATGTAACTTTCCCCTCATCATCCTATGAGCTTTCGTCTTCTGTCTCAGAATCCTTTGTTTCAGAACCACCTGTGGTTCTGGTTTCTACATCTTCATGTAATTCTCTGGGATTAATTCTCTCCCCTTAGCCATGTCATATCTGATTTTCTTTTTAGCAGACTAATCTAGACCCAAAATCAAGTGCCCTCTCCACCAATCATGCCATGTTCCCAAAATCAAAGGATAAGTCTCTGTCCTAGCATGACATGCACATCGATCTCATCTTCTAGCCTAAGGATAGTCACTTGCAACCTCCTCACCACTCCTAGACATCTAACCTTTGCATTATTGTCCATTATTACTTTGAATTCTGATGGTGCAGTCACCTTAAGTCTTAAGGCTTCCATAGTTTGCGAGTCATAACACAAACTTGGGCACCACCATCAATGTACACTTTACGCACTTTGAATTTATTTATCCAACCATCCATGACAAGTAGATAATCTTCGTCTCCTTTGACACCACGTATAATATTCAGCTATCTTGCTTTCTTCTTCTGCTCCTTCTTGTTGGAAATTGTTGTACTAACCAGTTTGTTGCTCCAGGTCCTCCTGACTTTGGGGCACATTTGTAGCAGCAGCAGCTGGGGCCAAGACAAACAAGGTCCCTTCTCCTGGAGGTCCTTCTTCTTCAGGTCATATTCTTCCACCTACATCTCTAGAGGAATATCTTCCATGCCTATGCATCTCCTGGGTCTGCTCTTTTTCTTCTCTTCTTTTTGAACTGGTCCTCAATCTGCTTCTCCTTTTTCCTTCTAGATGGTCCAGCTTCATCTTCACCTTCTACACCCCTGGATCTCTTGTTGGCTAACATATCTACTTTCTCATCTCTTCCAATTATATTCACCTCACCTGGTCTAGGCACATTTGCAAGTTGTGGCTGAACCTGAGGTCCTGGTGGGTGTGGAATTTCCTCTTCCCTTCTCACATCTGGCCTTTCCTCTCTTCTAGGTGCCAGAGGGTATACATCTTCACCCATTCTTCTGAGATAAGGACATTGAGGGGAGATATATCCCCTTTCCATACAGTTAAAGCATTAGACATTTAGGTTTGGGCCCCCTCTTCCCCTGCCTCTCATCCCTTCTCTATCCTCTGCCCTAGGGGCATTTTTTCCTCCTTGTTGCAACAAACTCAAATTTAAAATTTCCATTTGTTAGGCTAACTGATTAATACCTTACATTAATTTGTCAAAGCAGCCACTAGAACTCGAACAGAATGGTTCTGGTGTGGCTTCGTTTCTAGGGTTTGCTAGTTTAGGGCAACGTAGCTGCAATATAACGAAGCATTCTGAGAACTGGATATGGAGTGGTTGGATGCCCTTCCATCTTAGTGGGTGTATGTCTGCCTGCCGTGAACGGCCCACGGGTCTTGATCGGGCAGGCCTGGATATCCCACAAATTCATCTATCCTGACATGGACGTTATGGTTGGCGATGATGAGCTTAATACTGAAACGCTTTCTGAAGCCTCCCATGGCTTGTGACAATTCAGTTGCGCTCTGATGCCTCGTTACAACGGATGGTAAGCTTTGAATGGAGATTGTCTGCAGTATCCCTATTTTCTCTTCAGATCTTGAGCTCCCTTCTGAAAAGGGGAATGCTGCAGTTGTCTGGAGTTTTAGACATGTTCCCCTCTAATGCAATCCCCTAGTCGTTAGTCATACTGCTTCCCTTTAATTCAATCCCCTAGTTGTTAGCCATGAGTGAGGGACAACATCCCAAGGCCATGAACTCTCGTCATGAACCCGCTCACCAAAAGGGAGGACAAGACAAAGTAGCTTCCGAAAGCGGATCTAAAAAGGGCACACTAGGCTTTGCAAGTCACAGACAAGGTCATGAAGAAAACGAGGTTGTCAAAGGGAATGGAGATGGACAAGGTCCAGAATCTCTTGCAACAGCCGAAGGGAAATGTCTTCAAGAAAGCTCCCTCACTGCTAATCTTCTCTAAAATATCATAAGGAAAATAGTGTTGGAGTACAGAACAAATGTTTGGTCGTAACCTCATACTTAAAGGGGTCTGGAGCTAGCGGATACCTACCTTACAATTTCTTCATCTTTCTCTCTAAGAGGGTGAAGATGCCTCTGGAAGTCCTTAGTGTTGGTCGGTGGATGACCAGAAACTCCCCTCTCATTCTGTTCAAGTGGTTTCCACAGTTTTTTCCCATGGACTCGAAACCTAGCAAAATGAATGTGTGGGTGGATCTCCCTAATCTACCCTTGCATTGGTCTCCCCTCTTGCCAAAGTACTGGGGCAAAGGCCCTCCCTAGAGCTCAATCCCCATTGGCACCCTTAGATTTTGGTTGAAATTGACCTCCGTATGAAACTTCTATAGTCCCTTATCATCAAAGTAGGAGCTTGGGTCCCCATCACCCAAGTGGTTTTATATGGAACCTTTCCAATGCTTGCTTTCATTGTGGCACTCAAGGTCATCTACATCACAAACTGCTCCATCAAATTTTCCCCCATTCTTGACTCCTTGCCTAAAGAGGCCTCCAAGGCACATGAGGATGGTTTTATTACAGCAAGTAAGAGAGGTAAACCCCAACCCAAGCCATCGCCTACACCGTCAATGCAATCTCTAAACAAATTTGTAGTCTTGCTTTCTAATGTCACAGACCCTCTCCAGGATGTGTGACCCTATAGCTCATCAGAGGGAGACTCAAGTGACTCGGATGATGATGAAATTGTGCATGGCCCTCAAGCCAAGCCTTCTCTTGAAGAAGTAGTCCAGATGGATGATATAGAAAACATTTGAAAGGAAAACTTTCCCCCTCCCCATGGAATCCACTTTTCCTCTTTTAACCTTGCCTTTAGTCCTTCCCCCTCCCGACCTCCAGAAGGAAGCCATTCTAAACAGCCATAAAGAGAGTTTTAAAAAAACGGCTAGAGCCTAAGGTTCCCCCATGACTATTGGTAACCAAGGGAAAAAGAAAATAAAAGGTTTTATATGAAGCTCATAACCTTAAATGTCAAAGGGCTTACTGACCCCAGTAGGTCAAACATAATCAAAAGTTGGATATATGACTCTCAATTATCTTTCGACTTCATCTATTTACAAGAACTCAAAGTGGCATGGGATGAGCTCTATGGGATGAGCTCTTTGCTAGGCTCTCCAAAAGTTCAAGCATGTACAAGTGGCACTTCACTAACCACCAGGTTGGAAGTCCTAGGAGTATCCATGAAAAATGTCTTCCCTTGGATCAAGACGTGCAATTAAGCACATGTCATAGATGAATGGCTATCACAATAGGAGGGGATTCCCCTATGACAGTTGTGTCTTTGTATGCTTTTCGCCCAGTTGCTCGGGAGTCCCTAGCAGGGTTACAAGGCCCCCTCTTGACTGCAAGAGACTTCAATATGGTGGAAAATATATTGTAAAGGCTTAAAGAACTAGGGCATTGTTTAAGGCAGAGAAAGAAGAAGCTGGGAGGCTCTGATGTTGGCTCAGGACTTGTTTGATCGAGATATAAATAAGGACTATACATGGTAGAACAGGTAAGGATATTAGGAAAGCAAGATTGGACAGAGTGTGTCTCTAATAACATTTGTAATACCTTCCTCAATATCAAATGTAGAGTCTTCAGGTCCTTGGTCCTCTCAGAACACTACTCGATTGTCATTAACATTGACAAAGAGAGTCAAAAGGTAAGGACCGTCGCCTGGTTTCGTATTGACCCTAGCTCTTTGATTTGCCTTCTATTCAAGAGGATGTCACTGGGAGTCCAACTTTAGAGGTTGGATTTTCAGCTAGATAATGGTCAGCAACTAAAGAGTCCCAAATCTTCTTGATCTTTATCAGGAAACAAGTTTTAGTGAGATTGATAAGACAAAATAAGAGAGAACTCGATTATCAAGTCCTATCTTAGTTAGAGAAGGATGTTAATGCAGGGAATACTAATGCTCAGCCCTAGCTTCTTGCTCTCAAAGAGAGCCTTAGGAGGGAAGAACAAATCAGTTGCTCCCATCTCAAATTATTAATGAGAGACTGGTGGACTGGTAAGATAGATAGGCCCACTAAAGAGATGTGCTAGATCCTTAAAAAGAAAGCTGCAAAGGAAGGCATCCCTATGCTGAAGAACCCCTAGGGTACCCATGCCCATTCTCAGGAAGAAAACCTGCAAATTGCTTCTCCCCAATCTCAATTTCTTCCCAGCACAGAAAGGACTGTATGTAGCAAGTTGCAGATGCCAGACAAAAGGTGGTTCCCAGTATGCAACTAGAAAAATCATGAGCTTAAGGATGCTATAGACAATCTCAAGCCCAAGAAGATCCTAGGTCTTGATGGTCTCCCCTCTAAATTTTTTCAAAAATTCAAATTTTTCCATTGATGAAAGTTTGGAATGAGGCTATCCTCTATAAAGCCCTTTCAAAATCTATTAATGAAGGGGTGATTAAGCTAATCCATAAGAGGGGAAAAAAGGATGATCTCTCCTATTGGAAGCCTATCACTATGCTCAGCAAAGCCTACATTGTCCCCTTGCTCTTTGCTATTGCAATAGATGGGTTAGGTGTGAGACCCCTACGCCCTCCGCGCACCGGAATCCGGGGAGCTAGCAGCGGAAGTAGCAACCTCACGCGCGCGGTAGGGTTTCCCACTCAGGGCCTCATCCACGAAAGTCGGGACAAGAGACTAATCCCTCGGTTCTTCCAAAACCAAACCCGAAAAAACATCCCTTGCCCAGAAAGCATAGGCAATTACTCCGAGAAAAATCTTCTAATGTAGTCAAGGGCCTCAACTAACCTTTGTATTTCGACCGAACCCGCAGGTCACATGGCCGAATCAAAGGAGGAACTTGCACTTGGTTCATAGAGACCAACGCTTTTTTCCCATCAAAGAGGCATAGCCGTTAATTCTTTTTCCATCACATGGCCAAATCAAAGGAGGAACTTGCACTTGGTTCATAGAGACCAACGCTTTTTCCCCATCAAAGAGGCATAGCCGTTAATTCTTTTTCCATAGAACAAGGATTGTCCTATGACTTACTTCAGCTATCGTAACTTGAACAGAATTAAATTTTAAATATAGGGATCCATCAGTCCAGAGCCTAACCCTATCCAATCCCATGGTTAGCCAACCGCCCAACCATTGTGTCACGTAGGCTGTAACGCCTGTGAGACCGACGGCGATAGACCGAATGGCCATGTCCGGGGTTCAGTGGGAGAGGACGCCCATACGGAGTCATGGGCGGCCAGGCTAGTATGGACGGCAGGCCACACACTATATAGCCTGGGGGATGAGGGGCAATCCTCATTCTTCCTCAATGGCTGGGTGGTGAGCCAGAGGCCGTCCCCTCCTGTGGTAACGCCCGTAGCGGCGTTACAGTTATCTAACACTGGTATCAGAGCGTGGTTCGATGGGGTCGTCAGAGTCCGCGCGTGACCGGGGGACCGAAGCCCACTCGATGGTTTTCAACCATTCATCTTCTCACCCTTATCTCCACAATGGAGTGTGTGGAGGGAGGCGGCCAAGAGATTTTTGAAGGGAAGAACTCTCTCTCTCTCGCTCTCTCTCCCCGTCACACACAGCAAGCAAAACCAGGTAAGCTATTTCGTTTTTTTTTCCTTTCGAAATTAAAATTGTCTGCGCAAAGATAATCTCGATAAGGTCGCCACTGTGTGGAAGGGGGGGCGCAGACCAGCCCCACGAAAGCATGTTGAAACGCACTTCCGTGTGTGGGGGTGTGGGGCGAAGACAAGCCCAGGACGAAGCCCACTACTGTGTGTGGGGGGCGAAGCAATTTTCATTCGGTGTGGGGGGGGGCGAAGATCAGCCCCACGGCGAACACCAACCCCATCAGCCCCACCAGCCCCCCATGACTTGCGTTGAAGAAACTGTTGTATAAGGCTTGAATGACAGTGGCGTAGCCACCCAAGTGTAATGACCTGCGCGACCAGCAAAAGGCCAGGCGGCTATGGCGGGCGTGTGGAGGTGAATGGCAATGCTGCTGCTGCTCGATTGCCTGAGCCATGGGCCAGCCAGGCGGCGGCTAGCCCAGGCAGCCTAAGCAGCCAGCCAGGCCAGCCAGGGGGGGCGGTGACGCGGGCAGCGGCGGCGGCCACCAGAGCATCCAGCGGCCAGCCACATCCAGCCAACAAGCGTAGCACCAAAAGAAGGGAAAAAAATAAAAAATTAAAAAAAACATATATATATATATATATCTCTCTCTCAATTATTCATTTTTAATTTATTAAAAATGAAACTGAATTCAAACGAATCCTCTCTCGGTTGGGGAGGGATAATCCCGGCAAGGGATAACCGATTGTTTTCAGGCACAGCTTCCCGAACAAAAATTTATTTTTTTATGAGTTGCAGGAATTTTTTCAGCCGCCTCGGCTAGTACTCCGACTCCTCGTGGTAGCCGAGCTCCTGCGGCACGGGTGAGCGTAGCCTCGCCAGTGGTTGTAGGAGTACAGCCGATGCGCCTGCGGGGCCGTCCGTAGCGATAGCTTCGTCGTTATTGACTTAAAGCCGCCTAGTTTTGGTGGCGAGGAGAAGGAAAGAAACAAGGACTCGGTCAATATGTTTCTAGCGAAGTGGTCAGATTTGCACGCGCTGCGACAGCAGCCTAGCCATATACAGCCCGTAGAGACTAGCCTCTCATTAGCCGGCAAAGCGTACAAGTGGTGGATGAGTTTGACAACTCGCCCTGCCACTTGGACGGAATTTGAAACGATGTTTCGAAAAGAATTTTTGCCTGTTAATGAGGCAGAGCCAGGAACCCAGTTTTCCATGCGTAGACAAAACACATTGAGGTAAATTACCATTTTATCAAGGAGGGAGAGAGTCTTGGCAACAAGCAACATCAACTTGGTCTATGTCAACACACAGGATCAGGTTGCTGACATCTTCACGAAGGCCTTGGGAGCTAAGAAGCTCTGCAGATTTTGAGATATGCTTGCTTGAGGGGGAGTCTTAAGATGTCAAGATCAACATGAGCTGACACTCACAAGGTGCCTGCATGATCATTCGACATTTACATCACTAGCGGGTTTGGTAGCTAGCACCGACATATCTTCGCCAGAGTATCTACAGATGGACTACACTGACTAGTCCACACCCATCCACTCCACTTAGCATGTTCACATTATGGACCGCTTGTATATACCTTATTATGTGTGTTAGTAACTTTATCTTCTTTGTAGACCTCTTTTGTTGTATGAAGAAGAAGAAGAACTTTCAGCCTCTCATCTTGTGTGTTCTCTTCTAGGGTTTGTGTGAGTGTGTGTATGCTTGCAAGAGCTCAAGCTCTCTTCTCCCCTGCATCTTTTCATTAACCACATGTGGTTAACCTAACTAACTATAAAAATAGTTACCATGGTAACCTTTCCAAACCAAGAATATGGCTTTGAGTTTGACAAGGGGAGTGTGGGAATAAGCATGTGGGAATAAGCACTAGATTTTCTATAGTTCTCCTATCACCTTTTTCCAAATTCTTATTTAGATGTTAGAAGTACTCTTTAAGTCTAGGATCATGTAATTGTAGGATAAATGCACAACTCTTTTAACGATGTAGCTTGAGATTATTTAGGGACTTTTAGGATGGCCCATGGACATACTTTGATTAACTCATTATCATGAAGGGTGTATCAAGATTTGATTTGTTCTTATGAAATGTTCCTCTCTTACTATATGTATTCCTCTTTTGTAAGGATGTATAGATCAAAGATTGGACTTGGAGAGATGGTAAGTTGTTGACTATGACTATTGTTGCTCATTTACAAGCTATAGATTTCAAACAAGACAAGCTGGGATCAATTAAAAAGGGTTTGGAGAGTTAAATAATTTACAAGATGTTGGTTCTATAGGTTTTTGAAATCTTTGGAAATATGGTTTACTAGCTTATGCTTTGGTTTTCTTAAGGAAGGTAATAGTGGGTGCTAGTCAAAGATGATTGCTAGGAATATGACTAATGGAAGATGTGTCTAGTGCTCAATTACTAAGGAGGATAGTTGGTATGCATTTAAAAATTGACTTGCCTTGAGATTTTTTTTGGTAAATTTGTGAAGGTCTTGGTGTTGCTACTACTAACTCTCATAAGAAGGACTCTCCTTCATGTTTTCATGTTTTGCTAAGGTTGTATGCATGTCTCTATACATATTATTCTTAGACCTAGTGGCTCTTTTTGTTTGCTACTAGTAACTCTTATAAGGATTCTCCCTCATGTTTTCATGTTTTGCTAAGGTTGTATGCATGTCTCTATACATATTATTCTTGGACCTAGTGGCTCTTGGATTTTTGATTTGTACATAAAATTGTATTTCTAAGAAATAAAATTTTCTTTTAATAGCTATTATTGAAGTACATACTCCAACTGAGGGTATGAAATTTTAGTTCTTTTTTTGTAAAAATAACAATTGATGGGGTTTATTTTCAAGAATTCAATTTAATTTCTTTCTAGGAAAAATCAAGTAGAGTCCACACTAGAAAACCTTAAGAAAGCACACTATTTCTACCTCACACATGGAAAGTTTTGCAAATTACACTATATCTACCTTACACATGTGAACTTAAGCAACTCTAAAATAATGAAAGCAAGGTGTACCAATCTGCCATGGTTGTAGTGTGATGTAAGTGAAGGCTACACTAATGTGATGTAATATATAAAGTCTTTGTAAGATTTAGAGACCATGCTAGGTGTTTAGGAGAGAGAGAACTAGTTAGTGGGTATTAACTTTGTCAATTAAAGAGATCCAAGAATCCCCTATATTTAGAGGCCCCACGCTTCCTTAACACTTAACAAAACATAATAGATGGTTAAATGATTAAAAACTTATTTAGTAAGGCTTAAAAAGATGTTTCTAAAAATTGCTTCAAAAAACTTATTTACTACCTTCAAAAGATTTCTTCTAAAAATCGATGTGTTTCAAATGGCTTCAAAAAGCTTATCAAGTTTAGTTTTTTTTTGAGAAGCACACTAAAAGAAAAAACTTCCACTTATCTCTACTTTACAAAAACTAGCACACTTTCATAACCATGATAATATATATATTTTGAAAGGTGCACAAAAAAACATTGAAGAAATGCAAATTTGCTACATTGTTTTATTGTCATGATGAACATTAACTATTCTTCTTCACTTTAGACAATGTCACCTTCTATACCATCATCCTCTTCCTTCCCAAATGAATTGGAGGAAGCATCTTCCAACAAATCATCTTTGAAAAAGTTAAAAAAAATACACAATCTCCACTCAAGAAATCTCTTGTTAATGTATGTTTTCTTGTTATGCATGATCAAATTTGTCCCCATTACATTTACTACTCTCTTCATCACCTTATATAACAACATCATTATCTATAACATCATTATTTCCCTCCCATAAGTGGAGGAAACAACATCCTTCTACAAGATGTCTTTTAAAAAAAAAAGGATACATCATCTTCTCTCAAGCAATCTCTTGTTGATGCATGATCTCTTGTTAATACATGATCAAATGTGTCCCCATTAAATTTACAACTCTTCATCACTTTGCACAGCATCAATATCTATACCATCATTATTTTCCTCCCAAAATAAAGTGTAGGAAGCATCCTTCTACAAGATATCTTTAAAAAAGAAAAAAAAGATACATCATCTCCTCTCAATCAATCTCTTGTTGATGCATGTTCAAATGTTTCCCCATTTATGATGCATAGTGTACATATATTGCAAACGTTTTCATGTTGATAGAATATTGATTTGACTAAACAAAAAGGAAAATTATGACAATTTTGCATGATGTTATTCAACTCTTATTGTTGAGTTTCTAGAAAGCGCGACTATTATTTAAATGTCAGACTATTTTTACCAATATTTTTAGCCTATCAAAAAGGTCTTGGTGGTATACTAGCTTTTGGGGTAATTCTCCTTGCTCATAGCCTCGCAAAATTTGGAAAAACTTGGGAAAAAATATTTAAAGCCCCAGCTGTCTCAACTTTTCTAAAACAAAAACCACATCTTTGATATCATTGAAATCTTATGGATGTAGTGATATTTATTGAAAACTTTTTTCATATGCACAATGTCATGTTAGGTGGGATGTTAGTTTTTCCACAACTTTTTCAAGAAGATGTTTTTCAAAATGAAAAGGACCGCGTGATCAAATTTTTTATGATCAAGTTATTATGGTGTCTACTTTATGGTTTACCTTTAAGAAAGAAATATTTCGGTGTTAAGTTAGTTCCCAAGATAGATTTAATATGCAAGAGCTATAAGATAAAAAATCTTTTAATTTAAGTGATTATTGTAGTTTAACTATCATTTGTGTATTCTAAGAAGGTGGATCTTGAAAGATGTTATGGTATCTACTTTATGGTTTACCTTTAAAAAAGAAATATTTCAATGTTAAGTTAGTGCCCAAGATAGATTTAATATGCAAGAGCTATAAGATAAAAAAATCTTTTAATTTAAGTGATTATTGTAGTTTAACTATCATTTGTGTATTCTAACAAGGCAAATCTTGAAAGATGTTATTTTTGTAGGGGAGATTTTTTTGAATAGCATAAAGGAAAAATCAACTTGTAAAACATACGCGAGAGAGAGAGAGAGAGAGAGAGAGAGAGAGAGAGAGAGAGAGAGAGAGAGAGAGAGAGAGAGAGAGAGAGAGAGAGAGAGAATTTTAACGAGTCCATTATATGGGAAAAACTAGAACATGGCATATTAAAGCATAAAGTTCTACAAATCAAGACAAGTATTGTGATTAGATCCAAGTTTTTGCTTGAAGGGGACTAGAGCCTTGCCATCTCCGATGTGCATCCATTCACACAATATATATTGTTGTTCAGCCTCTAGACTAAAAGTACAACAATATTCTACCTAAACAATGAGGTTATATAGTCTTATCCTTGTGGTACATATAGTGGACACACAGCCATCTTGAGTCTCACCACTTCCATTATGTCCTATTATGAAAAGCTTTTGGGATTCCAATTGATAAAACTTGACTCTGATTTCTGCAGCAGTGATGTACAAGATGTAAAGATCCTTAAACCTTTTGGCATAACCCATGTACTAACCTAGAGTAAGAGAAATTACTACTTATGTCATGCCTAGGAAACAAATCAACTGGCAAGAAAGTTGCGATGTAAACAGAAGTAATAGAGATTGGCTATTTAAGTTCAATGACAAGTTGATGGTATGATGGGGCCATCAACATAACCTTTGTATAAGCCCTTAATGAAGGGTCAAGTTGGGTCCATGAACTGACCTTTGCAAATGCCAAAGGGTCAAGTTGGAAGTCGTGGCTCGACCGTTGCATGAGCACCGCGTAAGGTCCTGTTAGCGACCAAGTGTCGCTCATGCGCCCCCCCGCTGCATGCAGAGCTACCGTCTCCCCTGCTTCGCATACCCTCTCCGCCTTACCTATGCTGAGCCGCTCATCGCTCTACCCCCTCCCCCCGAGAGGGGGGAACCCTGTGCTAAGATGTCTCTCCAAGACATCGTTCTCTCTGGAGCTTCTACGACCCCTCACACCATACGCGATGGTGCTGGTCCTTCGTCCCTGGTCCTTCGTCAAGCGCCAATGAGGCCTCTCGGTGTTTCGCTCTCCACATCCAAGTCGTCTGCTCCTCTCCTTCGTCATCAAAATGGCTCTGGAGGCCTGTGTGAAACTGAAGGAGCTCAGGGGTCTCATCTTGATGGCCCCCCTCATCTCGGACCTGCCTCCACTGGTCACCCGATATTGTTCGCTGAAGCAGTCCATCTTCCCACAGGCGCCCAGGCGTTCTCACGTCATGTTCACTCACCTCTCCCCCCCCAGGTCTGTTGAGAACCCTCTGATTAATCTGTCTCGCAGAACCTGACTTTTGAAGAAAGAACTGGTGATTTTGATGTGGATGTGGATGGTGCTGTCATATGCGACGACGACGAGTTGGCTGCATGGCAGGACCACCTGTCATCCCACTCATTGATAGGGCTCTGTCATGGGGCGAGACCCCCGGTTGATACTCTGAAATTCTGGATTAAGTCCAACTGGGAACAGAAGGGGATTAAAGTTGCTTCTGTTCAACATTTGCCAAATGCTTACTATATGTTCCACTTTGAAGACCTGGTAAGTGCTACCTCTGTAATCAACAACGGCCAGTGGATAATTAGAAACACCCCCCTTTCTTTCTTCAGATGGTATGATTCTTTCGATCCCAAAGGCCCCATACCCACCAAAATCCCTGTCTGGGTGGAGTTTACAGATATGCCTGCTAAGTATTCCATATGGGCCAAAAGGATTGGTGGTTCTGTAGGAAAGGTTCTAGGGCAAAAGCCCTTTCAAGTTGTCAATCCTCAATGGGCTCATCAAATGCTAATTGAAGTAGACACCGCTAAACCCCTTAAAGAGAAAGTCCCCTTGAAAAACAGAGAGGGCCAGATTATTTATGAACAAGTTCTTACCTATAAGAACCTTCCGAATGCCTGGTTTAACTGTAATAAGCAAGGGCATATGATTAGGGATTGCCCTGATCTCCATCAACCAGTTGTTAGTGATAAAACCCCAGCCAAAGAGGCCTTTGTGGTGCCCCAGAAAAAACATGTGTCAAAGTTTAAAAACACTAAAGCTAATTGGCATATCCCTGCCAACAGATTTGCCCCCCTCCTAGCAGAGGTTCAAGATGGTCTAGGCATGCAGTTTTAGGTCAAAGAGGCTCTTAATTCAGCCCTTATAGGTGTCGAACAACCCTCCCCGGGAAGGGTCCCTCACAAGGACCGAGTGCTATTCAGTCTAGATCTTGATTTCCCTATGGAATCAGATGAGGAATTCATTGACAAAACTCAACGAATGGATGAAGTATTCATCAAAGATTAACTAGAAGAAGAGGATGCTGCTATGATGAAGAGGATGTCCCTCTCACCTATGAAACAGCACGAGGAGGGTGACTTCTCTCCCCTTCTTTTGGGTTCAAAAATGAAGAGGAAAAAGGAAAAAAGTCAAGAAGCCCTAAGAACACCATGTCCGCGGGGAAACCATCCAAAACCATTAAAAAATTAATTCTATTAACCTGCTCTCCTTTAATTGTAAGGGGCTCACGAACCCGGAAAGGGCAGTGGCCATCAATAGGTGGATTAGGGACTTAGCTTTTGATTTTGACCTTCTCAGTCTGCAAGAACTCAAAATTGGGGGTCCTCAGCTGCATATGAACCTTCAAAGAATCTCTAGAAATGCTCTATGGTTTTTTACCAATCATCACTCAGGGAAAGGTGGGGCAGCAATTGGCATTCACATGAAGTGGGAGCATTCAATTTTAGATGCTTGGTCTGATGTTAACCATTGTTGGACAACGGTTAGGCTGGGCAACCCTTTCAACTTCACCTTGGTTTCTGTTTATGCCCCCTGTTTGGCCAACTTGAGAGCTGCAACCTGGCATTCTATCATGCAGATTGTGGGACCCATCTTGCTTGTTGGTAACTTTAACATGGTTGAGACTCAGGGAGACGAAAATAGATTTTTGGGTAGAACCATTAGTGGTCATGAAAAGGTTAAATGGGACTTGCTGAAGGTGCATAAGGATCTTTCTGACCTTTCAATGAAAACAGGATTCTCCTGGTCTAATAATCAAAAAGGTTTCTATCACAGAGCAGCTAGATTGGACAGACTTTATGCCTCGGGCAGCCTGATTGATATGTTCTTAAAAGTCAAGTGTAATACTAAGTCCTCCCTAACCATCTCTGATCACCTCCCTTTGATTTGTAAGCTTTCTTTAGGCCAGTCCAAAGGAAGGGCTGGATGGCCCCATCTCGACCCCTCCCTCTTCCGTCTCCCGTGTATCCAACAGATGATTAAAGTCTCCATCACTGAAGCCTTCAGTCAATTATCCTCCCCCTCCAAGGGATGGGAATGTCTGGTCAATAAGGTTCATACTATCTGTAGGGAGTATAAGCTGAAAGTTTCTACGATCCGTCTAAATCGTAGAGTTCAGATCAGGAACCAAATCCAGGACATCTATCTATCTAAAAATGGGGTATTAGACCACTCTTTGATTGAGCTAAAGAATCAACTCAGACTTGAGGAGTTGTTGGCAGCCAAGGCCACAAGGTTGTGGTACAGAGAGGTTTGGGCTGGGAAAATTGACACGCCTCACCCTAAGATGTTTGCTCTCCTCAAAAGGAAAAAAGTTAGGGAGCTCATTCCTATGGTCAAGAAACCCAATGGGCATTCAGCAGATGATGTTGAAAACTTGCAGGTAATCAAGGATCACTTTTTTGACTTGTTCTCCACAGCCCTACCTCCCTCTCAGGAAGTTACTGCTGCAAGGGCCAAGATTGCTCTCATAAGGAAAAAGGTTGTCAACCCCTCTTTAGCTTTCAAGCTAGACTCCCCCTTCTCTGAAAAGGAGGTCAAGGAGGCTATCTCTCATCTCAAAAAGAGGAAATCTCCAGGTGAAGATGGGATTCCAAATGAATTCTTTCTTGCATTTAAAGACGAGCTTACCCCTCACATCCTAAACATCTGGAAAGAAGCCATGAAGAAGGGGGGTCTAGCTGAGAGGACTAATATGGGGGTTATCAAACTGATTCACAAAAAAGATGAGAAAGAAGACCTTGGAAACTGGAGACCCATAACATGTCTCTCTTCTCTCTACAAAGTTTTTGCGCATATCCTGACTAACAGAATCAACCCCTATATGGATGAGTGGATCCTCAAGGAGCAAAAGGGTTTCATTAGGGGAAGGTATATTCTAGATGCTATCATTAGCCTATGGGAGGGTATTGAGCATGCTGAAAACTCTGGCCAGAATTACATCTTTCTCAAAATAGGTTTTGATAAAGCCTATGATAGAATTGATTGGTCCTTCCTTTTCCAATCCCTTCAAGATATTGGCCTCAACAGGAAATTCATAAAGTATGTTCAAACCTTACTGGGGAATGCTTCATCTAAGGTGGCAGTTAATGGATCTCTCACTGATGCCTTTCCTCTTAGGAAATCTATAAGGCAAGTTTGTCCTCTCTCCCCCCTTCTCTTTGCTATTGTTGCGGATGCCCTGGGGTGGCTTGTTAACAAGGAATTAGCCAACAATAACATCAAGGGTATTTCGGTACCAAACAGGGCTGATCCTTTATGTCTTCAGCTCTTTGCTGATGACACTAATGTTCTTCTTCGGAATGAAGTGCAGACTGCAGCCCACTTCATGGCCTGCCTTGATACCTTCTATCTAGCCAGTGGTTCTCAAATAAACCACTCCAAGACCAGCTTCAGAGTGTTCGAAGGAGTGCCCCCTCCAACTATTTTGTCCTCGTAGGTTGTAAGACTATCCCTGAAGGTGTAGTATTCAGGCTGCTTGGCATCCCCATGGGTTTTAACATCTCAGCTAAACAGAGATGGGACTATGTGCTTAATAAACTTAAGAATCAGGTCAAGAAATGGAGTCACATTAACACCGGGGTGGCCTCCCGAGCCTTTGTCCTCAACCACTTCATCATCCCCTCAGTTGTATACTTCCTGGCCTGTTGGAGGCCCTCCGAGACCCAACTCCAATGGAGGCCCTCCGAGACCCAACTCCAATCCCTTAACTCTATCATGGGTAATTATCTTTGGGGGGGGTCACTTGACAGAAAGAGGATCAGCACAGTTGCTTTTCAGGTATGTTGCTTGGATAAAGAGCAAGGGGGTCTTGGCATAATCAATATTGGTTTGCTTGCTGAGAAGCTTGCAGCTAAATGGGTGCAAAGGGCTATCTTGTCAAAAGATGTTTGGGCAGACCTGCTCAAAAAAGGGATGTTGGTAAATTTTGGCTCACAGGTAAAAGGGCTTGGAAGGGGTTCTCTCTCAATGAAGTTCTGTTCTCAAAGGCCTATCTCTCCCCAATAGGCAGCAAGCTATGCTGCAGGATGTGGGAGTCATGGATGAACTATAAGAAGCTCTTTTGCTTTCAAACATATACCAAGAGAGGGCGGTATGCTTATGCTGCGAATTCAGTCTGGTTTGGGCATCTTGTGTTTCCGATTTCCAATGAACAGGTTCAGATCAGCCTCTCTTGTTTCAAAGCTGGTATAAAGGTGTGGGGTGACTTATGTGACTCATCTGGCATGTTAAGCATTGAACAAATCAGTAATAAGTTCATCTTGCCACGGGGTGGAGTTGAGCTTGTAATACAAAGATGTAATGCTTTGAAGGTTTCCATTCCCCCGGGGCTGCAAAACCTTTTCTAAAGCCCTTCTGTGGGGGTATTCCAGTAATCTTGTCAAGCTGCCTAACGTGTTTCATGCAGGTAACCTGGTTCTCAAGCTCAACAATAGATGGTCCTTGTCCTGGAACAAACATCAATGGGCCTTCCGCTTCAAGTTAATTTGGGCCTTCGCTCAAGAAAGAAAACACGCCATTTTGGCCTGGCTGGTCATCCACAAAGCAACCTGGACCCTTGAGAAGGCTATGAAGATTGGTCATGGGAATGGTCTATGTCCCCGCTGCAAAACCAAGCTAGAAACTGTCCCACATCTATTTTTCTCTTGCTCAGACACTAGGCAATTCTTGAGTGTTCTGAACAAGGCTTTTATGAAAATTAGGAACTCCCCTCTCAGTTGGAAAGAAGTCCTCTTAGGAGAATGTCACACCCTGGACCCCTTAACGTGGCAGTCCGTCAGAATGCTGCTTCTATGGCATGTATGGAATCAACGGAATGAAGCTCTTTATGAAATTAAAACTAATCACCACTTTTATCTCTTTCTTGACCGCAAGCTAATCCACTAGCTTCAACCTACTGGTGTACCTATGGAGGTGGATCGTTGGGCAGGACCTGCCATGGAGGAAATGGAAGAAGTTTCACTGCTCCTCGCTTTGCAACAAAAAGAAGGAAACCATGCTACAAGGATTGGATTTCGAGTGTCAAAGAAGGCTTCAGCACTCTGCTTTTTACATCCACGCATCGGAAGGTTTCCGAAGGGTCCCTTAAACCCTCCTGGACTCAGTCTACTATTCACGTGGTCCGACCATGTCCTTACAAGATGATTGCTCAGCTCCTCTCCCTGAAAATAAGAAAGTCAAGCTACATTTGGGTCTTGTTGGCCTCAGCCGAGTTCATCAGGCTGTTCATCAAGTTTTGATTCATGAAACTGCTCATCAAGCTTTGATTATGTCTACTGTTTCAGTTTTGCTGCATATGATTTTGAAGGTTCAGAGTTGATCCCATTATCTGCAGGGTTTAACAGTTCTCAGTGTCTCCCCATGGACCTTCCTCATGGGGACTTGTAACCTCACCTTTTTTTAATATATTCCTCTGTTTTAACTAAAAAAGGGTCAAGTTGGGTCCATAAACTCACCTTAATGAAGGGTTAAGTTGGCTCCATAAACGCAGCTTTATATAAGCGGCCCTCAAGTTGGGTCCATAAACTCACCCTTGTATCCCTATATAGCGGAGGAGATGTAGAGGGCCTATTGCTTTGCACGTTCCATTTTTTCCTTTCACCAACGACCCCAATTTCAACCTGTTTTTTTTTTTTTTTTTTTTTTGGCTTGCCTATGGCAAAGGCCTTAGCATTGCGTATGTGGGGTTGCATTGTTGCCCATGAACCATTGCTTTCTATGAGTTAATGCACCTTTGCCTTTCATTGAGTTATGGGCCTAACATAAGGCTACCCTTCAAAATGGAGGACTGCATGCAACCCAAAGCGCCCACTATCACAGAACTCACATGCATGATGTGGTGAACGAGATCCGGTCACGTTGGTTGAGTGGTGAGTGGAAGAGAGTACATAGTAAAATAAGAGAACACGCAGGAGAGCCCTCCGGGACGAGTGCATGATAATAAGAGAACGCATTGCAAACTCTGTGATTACAACCCCTCCACTACAGCCTTCGTACTCAATCATTGTCTTCCATTTTGCCTTTCCTTCTGAACCATTGATTCTTTTCAAGCCAACCTTCAAAGTTCACAGACTTTGCATCAGTTTGCGTTGTCTTGTTCCCCTTCGTATTGCTTTCCAGTACTCGCCCAGTGCTCAGCTCAAGTTAGGCCACTTTTTTTGAGCCAACTTCCAAGCCTTAGGGGTACAACTGCTACAGCCTGCAAGTGAAGAAGTCCTCCTAAAGCTCTTACCCGAACGCCCTACATTTCATGAAGTAAGAATCTGGGCTTCTTCATATGACCCTCTTCCTCATGAAGTATGACCCTCTTCCTCATGAAGGTGACCCTCTCCGTCTCTCCTGCAAACTGTAGGATGAGGGCTCTCGTTTAAGCATGCGTTTCTCGTCCTCTCACGAGAGAACCATCCTGAGGACGTACCAGCCTTGAGGCTATTGTTTTTCTTACATTGTGGAAAGGGTGACGAACTCGAACGATAGGGTGTAAATGTCCATGATACCACCAACCGCAATCTGATCATTGGCTTGCCTATGGCAACGGCCTTAGCATTGCATATGAGGGGTTGCCTTGCTGATAATGCACTGTTGCATTTTTATGAGTTAATGTACCTTTGCCTTTCATGACATCCTCTAAATAACCAAATTTCAAGAACTCTCTCTAGTCCTCTCATTTATTGAACATTCTCTTTTTGTCTGCCTATGGCAAAGGCCTTAGCATGGGGTTGCAAAGGCCTTAGCATGGGGTTGCCTTACTGGCAACTGCCCATCAACTGTTGTTTTTTATGAGTTAATGCACCTTTGCTCTCTATGACTTAATGTACCTTTACTTTTCATGAGTTATAGTTGGGAACCAGTGGCACGTCTTTTGAGGCTTTCAAAATCAAATTTTACCCAAACGTCCTCAAACCTCCTCCTCCCCTTCTCGAACCTCCACATTCTTGTCAGGTGGCAGCTTTGTGAAAGGGCCTGGTCGCACCATGGATTTCATCCAGCTATCCAGCTCAAACAACCGGTGCCCCTTCCGGTAATGATTGATTTGGGTGCAGTAGAAAGGTGAAATGATTGCACGTGAAAAGACAGCTTCAGAGCAGCCGCCCAGCCATTTGAGTTGCTCCAAATCCCTACCCTCTACTTAAGCAGTTCATTCAGCTATTTAACTGTCAAATCCAGCTATTCAATGTCAAATCAATGCATTAAGTGCACCAGTACTGTTGAGGGGTAACCGGAAGGGGCACCGGTTGTTTGAGCTGGATAGCTGGATGAAATCCATGGTGCGACCAGGCCCAAACTCTTCCTTAAGATAATATATAGAGAAGAGATAGAGATGAGGGTGACATCCTCTAAATAGCCAAATTTCAAAAACTCTGAACATTTCCTTTTCCCTATCGGTATGACCATTCAATTACCTGCTTTCTTATTCTGAGTCAATAGTAAGGCACGGCATCGTCTTGTTCTTCTTTCAGACGTGACTGTGAGCCTTGAACAGTTCCGTGTCTCTAGTGTTGATCACGACGTCCAAAGCACAGATGCAGCTCGAAAAGCCCGTCGCCTTCACTGGTAACAATCATCTCTTCAACCCTGTTTCTCGAACCCTAACTTCCTCCTTCTAACGCGAATCCTTCAAATCTCTGCATGCAAGGCCTCGCACCCACCTTCTAGTGTCATTCTAGCATATTTTAGGAAAATTTCACACAAATCAAGCATTTTTCTGGACAATCACCTGCTGCTCCTGTGGAGAAATTGATTATTCGGTTCAAATTTCCCCTTTTACTTATTTTTCCTCTGGTAATGAGTGTTGTGCCTCTTTTGAGAAATTTTCAACGTAATTGATGGAATTTAGCCTGTCTAGTTCAAGAATTAGGATAATCGGCTTCTAGAAAAGAAATTTGCAGCAGTTTAACTTGAGAATGGTGGTAAGAAGAATCTCCATTGAACCATTTCTTTTGCCTAGTTGAGGACCACTGTTTGGAATGTAATCTTCAGCATCTGAGGGCTGTCATAATTGGTACTTGGAACTGTCATTATGGTGTTTGAAGGTGGCTACAGGCCATAGCTGGATGATTTGGCCGCAGGTGGATGTCTTAACAGAAAAGTAGCCCAGTTTCTCACAGCTGGATGGTTTAGCTAAAGCAGTAGCCAGGTTTCATCTTCTGATAGAAGGTAGAGTACACTATTACCAAGATCTCAAAAGAGAAAGAGGCCCTTTTGATCATGCACGTGATAACACGAGGATAAAAGAGGCAAAGGGGATTCATCTTGGTGGCAAGATCATTGATGGACATGCTTTCAATGCGCATAGCATAGAGAGTGTAAGGCTATAAAAGGCATCAGCATCTCTTTTCATCTCTTTTTATATAGAGATTATAATGCAGCCAATTACCGATCAAGGATAGCACCAGAGGGCGTTGTTATCTAAGGATAGTTCTCAGCATTACCAACTTTACCTCCCTGAGAGAGGTTGAGAACCTCAGCATTGTTTGTGTGTAAGGGTCAAAATATAGATTTGGTTTTCTTGTATGCCATAAATTTTGAACTTAATCTTTGATGTACATGAGTTGAATGTTGCAACACATAGTTTGCACAAGCTCAAGTAGACGAGCTAACAGACTGGTAGGAAGGCAAAGTGATGAATCATTTGAGAGTGGCCTTATGTGTCTTGAGAACTTGCAGTGCAGCGATGTCTGGTATTGATCACCTCCAATAGATCACACTTCTCCTGCATGCTATGTTAGTAGCATATACCCATGGTGAGGTGAAGGTGAGTTGAGACTAATCATTAGACACTATGGCATTTGCACACAGTAGTCAGGGCAAAAAATAAGAGGGCAATCCCACAAGAAAGATAGAGGTAGGTTGGCGAATGTTATTCATGTCTGAACTAAGAAGTATAGAAGAACGTGGCAAATCTTTTGAATTTTCTATTGTATGTCCTGACATTTAGTGCATTTTTGGTGAATTTTTGGCCAAATCTTACCCAAAAATGTCATTTTGGGTGAATATGTTAAGAAAAACTCTTTTTTTTTGCTCTAAAACAGCCCATGACTTTCTGGAGACCCTCAAAAAATAGCCATTTGACGAATATTCGTCCCTATTTTTTTCGGTGACGGTAGTAGTGAAAGGATTTCATTGATGTGCAATATTTTGACTTGTATGGCTTTATCATCAACTCTTGTCGTCAAGTAAGTTTGTATTTTGCATGCTAGTGAGTGGATCCAGAGATTTTCAAGTGAGGAACTGAAAATTCTGCTTCCTGTTTCTGCAGGCGAATCAGGAGATCTGAACGTTGTGTCTATTTTATTATTATTTGACACACTGCGGCACAGATTACCACCAGCATGTTCTGGGGCCATGATCCTCTTAAACATCAAACTTTGGATGAAGAGCTTGCCAAGGTATTATGAGGTTTTGTTCAAGTGAGAGACAAATGTGTTCATTGGTTGAGATGAACTTGTAGGGCTTCAAACAACTGGTTTTACCTGTCGTTTATGAATACTGCAGGTGGAGGAGCTTCGAAATGTACTAGGTTCTTTCAATGGTTGGGAAAAGCTGTATTGCTCCGATGCATGCTTGAGACGTTATTTGCGAGCCAGAAATTGGAATGTGAAAAACGCCAAGAATATGCTGAAAGAGACCCTCAGATGGAGAGATTCGTATAAACCTGAAGATATAAGATGGGTAATAAGCTGCACGATCATAGTTATTGGGAATTCTGAAACATGGGTTTATGTTTTCTCTACATATGTCATGTCAATTGCACCATATGTTTCTTTAAAAAGCAAGACAAAAATTCATGTGGAGAGAAACTAATGTGTTGAAAGCTTTTGTAGTAATAGGAAAGGGAGGAACCCGCTAATCAAATTCTCTTCTGCTAAATAAATCACCATGATTAAACATCTGCCAAAATCATCGAACTGAACCCTAGATGAAAGAGAGGGTTTACCTCTTTGCGGCAGAAAAAATAATTTCAATACGCAGTACCTTGTTTTGACACATGCACATGCCTAGTTTGATTTTCTTCTGCAAACGTATGAAAACAAGGTGCCAATGGCATGAAGGCTCGCCTGGTGTGGTAAAGGAGGGGGCTAATGGGTGGCTGTCTCTTTGCACACAATATGTTCAGGGTTTCAATCACGTAGACCCAACACTGAAACAATGACGACGTAGCAAGGTAAGGGTGGCATAGATTACCAACTTCCTCTCCTTCAGCCTACGGATGGAACACTAATTTGCATCCAACATGATGACGCCATAGCAAGCCTGACTAGAAAGGGGGATCGACGCTGATTGGAGAGGGGATGTGAAGTGTGCGTAGTTGGTTGATGGCGGAATACCTTAGACGAAATGCTACACCATCCAAAAACAAGATTCAGTAATTAATTGAATTTCATTTTCCACTCATTGGAGTCCCCTATTCATCTTGTCCTTGGGCTAAACATTTCTTGAAGAAGGTCGTACCCCAGCTGGGCCCTCATCCAGAAGGCAGGGCCTTGTGGCAACTGTTGGTTAGTGAGTCATCCCTTGCCTTGGTGTTGTACCCAATCTCATCCATCAAGCCTGCCCATAGATACATATCATGTGGCAAAGGCCATATTTCCTCTTGGAGAACCCCTGAACCTGAGGCTCAACTCACATCAACTCAAGCCTCTCGACTGACAGTCAAGCTTTTCCCTTACTACCAAATTTCACTATCGGAGTGCCTAGCTAGAGCTTGGTCAAGGCCAGATCCAAGTGCTTGTCTTATGGTGTCCATCCGGGATTATGAGCATCCCTGACCACCACTTATATAGGCTCTGAAATTTGGGCTAGCAAGAAAGTGTTCTAGTCCTAAGGCGACTTCATTTTGTCCCTTATTATCAAGTCATAGCCTAGCCTCATCATAGATGTTTTTTGGGGAGATAACATCTATGGGTCACCAAAGATGCTGAAAAAGGGAGAGAGGGGACCCGAGGGGAGGGGGGGGGGGGTGAGAGGAGCAGGGGCAGCCGAACAGAGCTCTCGACCCTACAGCTATTCTACTTGCCTTGTTGCATGCGCGGAAGCCTTGTTGTACTGATCCACAGCCCTAAGCCTGATTAAGAACAAGATGCTCATTAAAACATGATTAAGATAGAGGAGAGAGAAGAAGAGAGAGATCGGTGTTAGGTTCTCCTGTATTTAATATTGTACAAAAGGTTACTGATGAATGTACATGGCTTGGGCCCTTGGTCAGCTCCGGAGGGGTGACCTCTGGCATATCTACATGACCACTGCTGAATTCTAACGATTTACTTGCTGAAATGCTGAGAATGACTTCATGCTTATATATTTCATTGAGCACCAGGTCGGCCAGAATGTTGGACAAATATTCCTTGATTTTCTTCCTTTTTAATGCTGCGCTTTTGCCTTTGTATGTCCCACTGCTGGCCTTCACTTGGGTGTCCACCTATTGCCTGGGACCCCATGCTGGCTGCTGATAGGTGTTCACATGCACCCTGCACTCGAGTGCTATGTGACTCATTGGCTCTACATCAATGCACCATTCATCGGTAGGATTTACCTTTTTAGGAATATTTTGTAGTATGCCGTGGCCCCCGTTCGGGACATGTGAGGCACGAGCTACGTAGGTCAGTCTCCATAGCCATAGAGAGTCTGCATGTGTCAGTCCTCTTAACCGACTTGGAGAATTTATTAGATAGTGCATGTAGTGTCAACCTTAGTATTAGTTATGCATCAATAAGCATTTCATTGCCTATGGGCCAGCCCATGGCCTTAGGAGCTTGTCCAGGGGTTGGTCACAGCTGTGGACAGCATTAGGGGATAGCCGACTGGCTTGTGGAAGTACCTTACCCCAGTTGGCCAGCATATACAGCAGGCCGACAGCATCCATGGTGAGCAAGCTCTAGTTGGCCAGGTTTGTTGAAGACCAACAGGTAGTTGGATTGCACCACAATAGTCGGGCAGCATTAAATATCATCTTTTTTCCTATGTGCAGCATTAAATAGCATTTAATGCTATTTTATTAGCATTTTTGTCCATATCGAACTGGCCTACAGCTTTATGTTGGCTGACCAGCAGCATGGGACCATATAAATGCAGCGCTTCATTTACCCATAAATCATACAGGTACTCAGCAATATTCAGCCAAGTTAGGTTCAGTTCCAAGCATTCCCAGGTGTCACGACGCTGTGTTTTTCTTTGGACAGTATGCAGGTGTGCACGGGGACATGGTGGACAGTGTGAATGGCATGAGTTTGGAGTTAAAAAAAAGAAACCCATGTGTGGACAACCCCAAGTGTGAAGGGGACAAAGAGATTTAATTAACATTTGGTGGCCCAAAAGCTAATTTGGGAGGCTACTCCACTTTTGGAGGATGCGCCTCTTTCTATCTCATGCTTTTTGGGAGGCGCCTTCTGGATCTGAATGGTATGCTTTTTTGGGAGGGGCTGGCGGGCTGCTTTTGGGCGCTTCTCTATCGGTGCAAAAGCGGAGGGCTGAACAGCAGGAGGCGGGCTGGAGCTGCGGCACATGCTCTCTCTCTCTCTCTCTCTCTCTCTCTCTCTCTCTCTCTGTGTCTCGCTGGTGGTCGTGCCTTGCTCGCACTAGTGGTCCTACCTTGCTCGCTGCTTGCGCTACGCGTTGGTGGTTATGCCTTGCTCGCTGCTCACGCTATGCACTGGTGGTTCTACCCTGCTCACGAAAAGCCGTCTGGTCCATGGTGTGATGTCGCGCAAGCTCTCCCTGCTCGTGCTACGCACTGGTGGTCTTGCCCGGCTCACGAAAGCCGTCTGGTCCATGACGTGACGTCGCGCAAGCTCTCCCTGCTCGCGCTACACGTTGGTGGTCCTTCCCTCCTCGTGCTGCACACCCTGGCTGTGCTGCGCCTAGCGTTGCCCTGTCCACGCTGTGCTACTGTTAGAAGTCATCTCCTGTCTAGATTTATACACCAGGGCCTTTGTTGTGGGTGTGCCCGCCCTTATGAGGTGTTTTCCCATTTTTCCCCACTCTTCGTATTTTTCCCCTATTTTTTCCCATTTTTCTGAGGCTTGGGAGGGCTGCCAGGTGATGCCAGGAGCACCCTATTGCTGGCCGACTGGATCTACATCAGTCTCGTGGGCTTCAGGGCTGCTGGCCGACTGGATTTGATCAGTCGTGGGCACCTGTTTTGCTGGCCGACTGCATTTATGCAGTCGTGGGTCTTTTCATCAGTCGTGGGCATTCCTTCAGCTGGCCGACTGCCCTCTATGGGAGGTATATATAGGACCCCAGCCCCCATACCTCATTTGTATCATTCCTCAGGATCTTCTTGTGTATATAGAGCAGAGTTACACGCCTACATCTGTCTCTCTCTTGTGCTGTTTTTCTGCCTGCGTTTTTGCTCTTGTGTTCCCAGATTTGGTCATCATCTCCGCTGCATATTCTGACATGGTATCAGAGCCCTAGGCTCTAGATAGGTCTTGGGATTTGTGTGAGCAAGAGGGGGCTGTTTTGTGGCTGATTGGTGGACTGTTTTGGACTGTTCGGGAAGAGGAGAAGCAAGAGGAAGGCGGGCTGATTTGCTGGACGGCCACTTGCAGGTATCAGTTCTTCTTTGTTCGCACCCACCCACCCTTTTCAGAGTACATCCCCGCTATGGCAGATCTGGTTGAGATGGCCGAGAGACATGTGAAGATCCCGACACTCTCCACGTTCCCGGTGGACCGTCAGTTGGACGGGAGCAACTACGGCATATGGAAGGTGATGATGGAATCCGTTCTGGAGTCCTACGATCTCGCCGATTTCGTCGTTGTTGGTGTTCCACGGCCAGAAGTAGAGGAAGGGGATTTACCGTCGATCCGAAAGGACCGGGAGGCCCAGACACAGATGTGGGATCGTGTCAACGCCAGGGTCCGTTCGTTTATTTTCCTCAACTGCACACCACAGGTAATCAATCATGTAAAGCATATGACGCTGGCCAGAGGTATATGGCAGCATTTGGCCTCACTTTACAACAGGGTATCGCCCATGAAGAGGATTTCCTTGGAAGTACAGATGCGGGTTATGAGCCCTGCAAAGTCGTCGACAATGCGGGAGCATATTAACAAGCTGCAGGCTCTTCAGCAGGAAGTTCTTCAGGCTGGGAAGGAGATATCGTCAGAGGACATGGCCATCACGTTGCTGTCACATTTGCCCTCTTCGTACTCAGCATTCTACTCGTCGTTGATTACCAGTGGTGGCAGGCTCAGCACCATCACGTGGGAGGAGCTTGTGCCCATGGTCCTGGACCAGGAGGAACGATTCACGAACCCTCCTCAGGGTGGAGGTTCGGAGGCCTTTACTGGCCAACGGTCGAAAGGCCGTAACTCGAGCAAAGGGAAGGCTTCATCGGAGAAGTCTTCTGAGAAGAAGTCTGACGCTGACCGCGAGAAACTGAAGGCAGAGAGGACCTGTAATGATTGTGGCGAGAAAGGCCACTACTGGAGGCAGTGTCCCAAGCGGAAGACCGAGAAGGGTGAAGACTCCTCAGCAATCACGAAGACTCCGGCTTTTGTGCACCTGGAGGTGATGGACACCGATGTTTCATTTTCTTCAGGCAGGGAGGAGATTGGAGGACTCTCCGCAACGGATACTCGGGAGTGGATTCTCGATAGTGGTGCTTCCAGGCACATGACTCCTTCCCGTTCCGGTTTACAGGATCTCTGCAGGCTTTCTGGTCATATTCTTACTGGGGATACGTCCACTATCCCAGTTCACAGTGAGGGCAGGATGGAGATAGTTCCCGATGGCAGAGGGGGGAAGCATTCCTCCCAGGTATTGTATGTTCCGGCACTTGGTTTTCATCTGTTGTCAGTGCATCAGCTTTGCAAGACTGGCGTACGGGTGGAGTTTGATGAGCATTTTGTTGCTCTCCGGGACAAAGCAACAGGCCAAGTGGTTTGGGAAGGTGGAGTGGAGAATGGAGTTTACAGGCTTTCAGCACTCTCTCTCCCAGGTCCTCAGGATTGTGATGAGTGGCAGTCTGGTAATGGCTACTCAAGTGTGGATACGCTGCAGGAGCGGGCTTTCCGAGACCAGGTGGTGGATAGCTTGCCAGTAGATGGCAGCAGTTGGCAGGAACTTTCCAGTACTGAGGTTGGTAGTTCTTGTGTTCGTGAGTCAGAGGAAGCTGAACAGGTCACTTATGCTCTGATGTCTCGTAGTGTTCGGGACATAGAACTTCCAGTAGTTGAGGATGTTCTTTCCACGGGGACCTTTCGGAAAGCCAGGTAGGTGACAGGTGATTACTTGCAAGAGGAGGTGGTTTCTCCAGGCTTTGTGGTTCCGGATTCAGAGGGGGTGGTTGACAGGTTTCAGAAGGCCTTGCGTGGTCATCAGAAGGTTTCCAGGACTTGCTTGTGCACCGTAACAGGTGTTGATCCTTGTGAGCAGTGTGATGTCTCTGTGACTCAGAAGCTGTATGGTTCATTGATCTGGTTGATTGACACCGGATTGGACGGGAGCTTCCTGATGAGGCGGTTGAGCTCATGGTTGCAGATGTCTCTTTCTGAGGCAGGATTGCATTTCCTGTGGTTTCTGCAGCATGCGAAGGATCATGGACTCTTGTACACAGGAGGGGGATTGTTGGATGGAGTCCGACTCCACGGTTGGAGTGACTCGGTTTAGGGAGGAGATCTGGACACGAGGAGATCTACTTATGCCCCAGGAGCAGTTTTACGGAGTAGGAGGAGGTTACATTGCAGGTTTGGGCTTCCACTGGAGGAACCCTTGGTCATCCAGAGGCACTTTGTTCGTGAACAGATTGTTGCTGATGACATCTAGCTGGAGTTCTGTTCGATGGAGGACAGTACGGTGGACCTCTTCACGAAGTCCCTCTCAGGATTTGCTCAGGCGGCACCCCAGTTCCCAGTGGTTGGTCACATAGCCAGGAGCTGAGAGGGGGTGTTAGAAGTCATCTCCTGTCTAGATTTATACACCAGGGCCTTTGTTGTGGGTGTGCCCGCCCTTATGAGGTGTTTTCCCATTTCTCCCCACTCTCCGTATTTTTCCCCTATTTTTTCCCATTTTTCTGAGGCTTGGGAGGGCTGCCAGGTGATGCCAGGAGCACCCTATTGCTGGCCGACTGGATCTACATTAGTCGTGGGCTTCAGGGCTGCTGGCCGACTGGATTTGATCAGTCGTGGGCACCTGTTTTGCTGGCCGACTGCATTTATGCAGTCGTGGGTCTTTTCATCAGTCGTGGGCATTCCTTCAGCTGGCCGACTGCCCTCTATGGGAGGTATATATAGGACCCCAGCCCCCATACCTCATTTGTATCATTCCTCGGGATCTTCTTGTGTATATAGAGCAGAGTTACACGCCTACATCTGTCTCTCTCTTGTGCTGTTTTTCTGCCTGCGTTTTTGCTCTTGTGTTTCCAGATTTGGTCATCATCTCCGCTGCATATTCTGACATGGTATCAGAGCCCTAGGCTCTAGATAGGTCTTGGGATTTGTGTGAGCAAGAGGGGGCTGTTTTGTGGCTGATTGGTGGACTGTTTTGGACTGTTCGGGAAGAGGAGAAGCAAGAGGAAGGCGGGCTGATTTGCTGGACAGCCACTTGCAGGTATCAGTTCTTCTTTGTTCCCACCCACCCACCCTTTTCAGAGTACATCCCCGCTATGGCAGATCTGGTTGAGATGGCCGAGAGACATGTGAAGATCCCGACACTCCCCACGTTCCCGGTGGACCGTCAGTTGGACGGGAGCAACTACGGCATATGGAAGGTGATGATGGAATCCGTTCTGGAGTCCTACGATCTCGCCGATTTCGTCGTTGTTGGTGTTCCACGGCCGGAAGTAGAGGAAGGGGAGTTACCGTCGATCCGAAAGGACCGGGAGGCCCAGACACAGATGTGGGATCGTGTCAACGCCAGGGTCCGTTCGTTTATTTTCCTCAACTGCACACCACAGGTAATCAATCATGTAAAGCATATGACGCTGGCCAGAGGTATATGGCAGCATTTGGCCTCACTTTACAACAGGGTATCGCCCATGAAGAGGATTTCCTTGGAAGTACAGATGCGGGTTATGAGCCCTGCAAAGTCGTCGACAATGCGGGAGCATATTAACAAGCTGCAGGCTCTTCAGCAGGAAGTTCTTCAGGCTGGGAAGGAGATATCGTCAGAGGACATGGCCATCACGTTGCTGTCACATTTGCCCTCTTCGTACTCAGCATTCTACTCGTCGTTGATTACCAGTGGGGCAGGCTCAGCACCATCACGTGGGAGGAGCTTGTGCCCATGGTCCTGGACCAGGAGGAACGATTCACGAACCCTCCTCAGGGTGGAGGTTCGGAGGCCTTTACTGGCCAACGGTCGAAAGGCCGTAACTCGGGCAAAGGGAAGGCTTCATCGGAGAAGTCTTCTGAGAAGAAGTCCGACGCTGACCGCGAGAAACTGAAGGCAGAGAGGACCTGTAATGATTGTGGCGAGAAAGGCCACTACTGGAGGCAGTGGCCCAAGCGGAAGACCGAGAAGGGTGAAGACTCCTCAGCAATCACGAAGACTCCGGCTTTTGTGCACCTGGAGGTGATGGACATCGATGTTTCATTTTCTTTAGGCAGGGAGGAGATTGGAGGACTCTCCGCAACGGATACTCGGGAGTGGATTCTCGATAGTGGTGCTTCCAGGCACATGACTCCTTCCCGTTCCGGTTTACAGGATCTCTGCAGGCTTTCTGGTCATATTCTTACTGGGGATACGTCCACTATCCCAGTTCACAGTGAGGGCAGGATGGAGATAGTTCCCGATGGCAGAGGGGGGAAGCATTCCTCCCAGGTATTGTATGTTCCGGCACTTGGTTTTCATCTGTTGTCAGTGCATCAGGTTTGCAAGACTGGCGTACGGATGGAGTTTGATGAGCATTTTGTTGCTCTCCGGGACAAAGGAACAGGCCAAGTGGTTTGGGAAGGTGGAGTGGAGAATGGAGTTTACAGGCTTTCAGTACTCTCTCTCCCAGGTCCTCAGGATTGTGATGAGTGGCAGTCTGGTAATGGCTACTCAAGTGTGGATACGCTGCAGGAGCGGGCTTTCCGAGACCAGGTGGTGGATAGCTTGCTAGTAGATGGCAGCAATTGGCAGGAACTTTCCAGTACTGAGGTTGGTAGTTCTTGTGTTCGTGAGTCAGAGGAAGCTGAACAGGTCACTTATGCTCTGATGTCTCGTAGTGTTCGGGACATAGAACTTCCAGTAGTTGAGGATGTTCTTTCCACGGGGACCTTTCGGAAAGCCAGGCAGGTGACAGGTGATTACTTGCAGAAGGAGGTGGTTTCTCCAGGCTTTGTGGTTCCGGATTCAGAGGGGGTGGTTGACAGGTTTCAGAAGGCCTTGCGTGGTCTTCAGAAGGTTTCCAGGACTTGCTTGTGCACCGTAACAGGTGTTGATCCTTGTGAGCAGTGTGATGTCTCTGTGACTCAGAAGCTGTATGGTTCATTGATCTGGTTGATTGACACCGGATTGGACGGGAGCTTCCTGATGAGGCGGTTGAGCTCATGGTTGCAGATGTCTCTGTTTGAGGCAGGATTGCATTTCCTGTGGTTTCTGCAGCATGCGAAGGATCATGGACTCTTGTACACAGGAGGGGGATTGTTGGATGGAGTCCGACTCCACGGTTGGAGTGACTCGGTTTGGGGAGGAGATCCGGACACGAGGAGATCTACTTATGCCCCAGGAGCAATTTTACGGAGCAGGAGGAGGTTACATTGCAGGTTTGGGCTTCCACTGGAGGATCCCTTGGTCATCCAGAGGCACTTTGTTCGTGAACAGATTGTTGTTGATGACATCTTGCTGGAGTTCTGTTCGACGGAGGACAGTACGGTGGACCTCTTCACGAAGTCGCTCTCAGGATTTGCTCAGGCGGCACCCCAGCTCCCAGTGGTTGGTCACATAGCTAGGAGCTGAGAGGGGGTGTTAGAAGTCATCTCCTGTCTAGATTTATACACCAGGGCCTTTGTTGTGGGTGTGCCCGCCCTTATGAGGTGTTTTCCCATTTTTCCCCACTCTCCGTATTTTTCCCCTATTTTTCCCATTTTTCTGAGGCTTGGGAGGGCTGCCAGGTGATGCCAGGAGCACCCTATTGCTGGCCGACTGGATATACATCAGTCGTGGGCTTCAGGGCTGCTGGCCGACTGGATTTGATCAGTCGTGGGCACCTGTTTTGCTGGCCGACTGCATTTATGCAGTCGTGGGTCTTTTCATCAGTCGTGGGCATTCCTTAAGCTGGCCGACTGCCCTCTATGGGAGGTATATATAGGACCCCAGCCCCCATACCTCATTTGTATCATTCCTCGGGATCTTCTTGTGTATATAGAGCAGAGTTACACGCCTACATCTGTCTCTCTCTTGTGCTGTTTTTCTGCCTGCGTTTTTGCTCGTGTTCCCAGATTTGGTCATCATCTCCGCTGCATATTCTGACAGCTACGCCTATCCCCACCCGAACTGCCCTGCTTGCGCTGCACGCCCCCTGTGCTCCGCTTGGAATTTCTGTGCTCGCATTGTGCTGGCCTGCTTGTGCTGCCAGAAATACTCTCTCTCTCTCTCTACTACGATCCCTCTCTCGCTCCTCTTTGCCTGCTTGTGGGAAGCACTGCAGAGTAATCTCAAAGAGTGGCTCCGAGTCTCCAAGAGAAGGTCGAGGCCCTCGAGACGGCAATGAAGGCACTAATCAAGGAAAACAAGAAGACATCCGATTCCAACCTCAATGAGGTGGAGAACAAGTTACACCAGCACATCATGGCCCTCAAAGTACGGGTCACGGAACTTGAACAAGAGAACATGGCACTCAAGAAGGAGGTGAGTGCATTGAAAGTGGAACTGGTAGCTGTCAAGAACACCGAGAAGGAAGAAGGGGAGATCAATGGCAACACTCTTAGCCATCAAAGAAGAGATCTCCAAGGAGATCACAAAAGACATGGAGGGGAAACTCGAAGCCAAGCAATTAGGATGGGTTGAAGTGGTGAAGAAGAACATCCGTAAAGAGGTGAGGGAGGAGACTCAAAGGGAAGAACACCAAATCATTCACACCACCATTGAAGAGGAGAAGATGAGGCAGGCCCGCCGCCTCAACCTTCGAGCCACAGGTATAATCGAGACACCCGACTCCACTCCCGAGAAAGATGGACAGCTTCTATGCACGAAGCTCGGCTAGAGGAAAGAGGACCCTCCCCCCTTCACCAAAGCATGGAGAGCCGAGAAAGACTCAACATGCAAGCGAGCCTTCATCCTATAGTTTGTAGGGGAGATGGAGAGGGCCACCTTCGTGAGGAAGAGGGTGATTCTACAAGGATTACAGGGAGATCCCATCTATTTAGATGATGACCTTACGAGGATGCAGATAGAACACAAGAAAACATGTATGCCGAGGGTCCTATAGGCCTGGAAAGAGAGCAAGAGAGCATTCTATCGCGATGGTCGTGTCATCATCAATGGCAAGGCCACCGATTAACGCGAGGCGGCCTATGGGACATCGACTATGGAGGATCTAGATTCACAGATACACATAGCAGTTTGGAACTGCAATGGAGCACTTTGAACACATCCTGGGAGGATAGAGGAGGTCATGGAGGGACGGGATATCATACTACTTACAGAGACACACCAGAGCCCAGAGAGGGGGCTACCCAAAGTAGAGGGTTATCAGTGGGAGTCTACACACAGGGGGACCACGTGGCAGAGCACATCGAGAGGATCTCAAGGTATAGCGGTACTCTTCAGGCGAGAGCTACATGGGCGCCTACGGGTGGTAGAACGTGACCAGGAGGCTAGATACATGTGGATCAAACTGCAGCTCTCGGCAGACAGGGTGTTATCCATTGCTCTATACTACTTCTCTCCTAGAGGATCGAGATATGCCATGATAGCAGAGGAGGAGGGTAAAGAGGAGGAGGACACAGGGCCATTAGGAGAGTCACCATATGCAGCCCTTTCAGATGAGATCATACACTACTCCAACTTGGGGGAAGTCCTCCTTATGGGGGACTTCAATGCACGGACACAGAGCTGACAGTGCGACATTTATGATTTTGAGCTCCCTGAGGTGATGCACACACTAGAGGCGGAGGACACGGGAGCTTGCAGGGTGTTAGAGGACATGGGGCCGGATAACACCAGATATGGTCATCACCTATTTGAGTTGGGAGCCCGACACCATCTCGTTATTTATAACGGGATGAGATAGTGGGAGGATTCAGGAGCACTGACATGCTTTCCACGGTCAGGGGGAGGTAGCACAATGGACTACATCATGGGGTCCATGGAGACCACACAGGCAATGACATCTTTCACCATCCTCCCCTGTCCTATCGGTGTGGATCACATGTACCTCTTGCTGTCATTGGCGAGCTCCACACTAGCACCCACACAGCCCACACAGGCATCGCATACCACTTTCTACTTCACCCATGACCTGACATATACATATATGAGCATCATGTATATGATGGGCTACTCCAAATGGATCCCCTGTCACCCCTAGACACACTCACCACTCAGATGTCATCTCTACTACATACGGCCGCCACCCGCAGCTTCCCCGACCATACACATTGCACACATAGATAGATCGGGGAGCATACCCCAGAATCGGTGGTATGATGATGAGTGCAGAGAGCTATACAGACACCTCCGTGCCTAGAGAGCACTGGGGACCATCACACAGAGACAGGCGAGCCGACAGATACGGACCCTCTCACGCCGTAAGAGGCGTGCATATGAGGAGGCACAATACTGGGATATGTACCACCTTCTCACGAGTAGAGATACAGCCATTGCATTGCGCAGGATGAGAGAGCCTCACCCTCGTACCCCGATTGAGGATCCACACACATGGCGCACACATGCAAAGAGCCTCTACCATATCCCTCAGCAACCGCCCATACCACAGCCACAGGAGTCCCGTGCTACCACCACCTCTACCTTCTTTACCGCCTCGATGGTAGAGAGAGCTATACGCCGGTTACAGCATGGGAGATCGGCTGACCACACAGGTATACAGCCTGAGCATCTTATTTATGCAGTTGACACACTGGCACCCTTTGTTGCTCACCTCTTTAATAGGGCACTAGTGGAGGGCCTACCAACTGAATGGACTATGCACACCATCATGCCTCTCCACAAAGCGGGAGACGTGCTAGACCACCCCAGCAACTACAAGACTATTGTCATGTGCACAATGTGTATCTACCGTGTGCTACACACACACGACTAGCTTCGAGGTTTGGGGAAGCTTGCAGCTAGGCAGGCTAATTGGTGAGCTGAGTTAGGGATAGACTAACGGGCGGGCACCCAAGTATGGACGGGCGGGTGTGGACGCCTGATGACCGGGCAAGAGCCTATAAAAGGGTGGCCAAGGTTAGTCATTAGCTCATAGTCTCGCGTGTCTTTGTGAGAGCTCTATGGTCAGGAGCCTGGATCTAGTGTAGACGTGCACCTGCTTTATGCAGCCGAGGCCGGCAACAGTCTCGAGCATAGTTACCAAGGGACGGGGACGGGGATGGGGGACAGGAACGGGGACGGGGACGGCTAAAGGTAGGGAACGGGGACAGGGACGGGGACGGCTTAAGGTAGGGAACGGGGACGGGGGAGTGGGGACGGTGTAGTGAGTAGGAGAGGGTGGAGAGGAAGGTGATGGACCGTGGAGTAGGAGAGGGAGATAGTGGAGAGGAAAGCTTGAGTAGGAGAGGGAGATCGTGGAGAGGAACTCAAGTCTTGGAAGGCTTGAGTAAAAAAGGAGTGGCTCCAAGCCCATTATATAGTTGTGTTGCTCTCTCTCTCTCTCTCTCTCCAAGGGAGAAAGGTATGGATAGCTGATGAACTCACCCCGCTACAACTCAAGGACAAATCAGCAGAGCTGAATAAAGTTAAAGAAGCAAGAAAGAATGGCAAATGGGCAATATACAGAGGAGGACAAGCAATCATTAAAGAATTCCGTACCCCACCCCCCTCAAGAGCAAATCCATCCATGGATGAAATATAGCTATTTTTATTTTGAACCTCAATTTCGAACTAGATGCTATAGAACCCATTGTAACTTAAACTCTTAAGAGTCTTAAGAGTTCATTTTGAGTTATTTTTTTTCAGTTTTATGCCTCTTTGGCATCCAGAGTGGAATGTAAATGGATGTACCTGATCTGTCCTATAGGTCGGATTCGGCCTCCCGTGGACGTTAATATAACTTTCTTTCTTTCTTCTTCTTTCTCTCTCTTTCTCTCTCTCTCAAATGGCCAGTGTTAGCCGTTTATTTGAAAAAAAAGCCTGAAGATTTAGCTGTTGCAGCCGTCCCCGTCCCTTGTAGACAATGTCCCCCCGTTCCCACAGGGGGGAACACCCGTCCCCTGGTCACGTCCCCTCCGTCCCGTCCCCGTGGCCGTCCCCAGCCCGATGTGCAGGTCTCTCTGCTCGGGACGGCGTTCCCACGTCCCACGTGGGCGTCCCTCCGTCCCCCTGTCACTATGGTCTCGAGGCCTGCGAGGGTAGCTTCGTGACGGTATGGGACGTCACAAGGTAGAGATTGGTTGGTACGTCCATCTATTTAGCTCAGCTTGTGGCTCGGTGGGGATAGCCAAGACTTGTGGGCTTGCCCACAGCTGTCAAGGTTGGGAGGTGAGTCAGGCCTGCACCCCCTTCACGTTTGTTTGGTTTAATTGCAGGTTTCGAGTCTTGTATCAGGAGCGTTCTACGAGGTGATCCTACGGGGATTTGACAGTGGTATCAGAGCAAGCCTCGAGAACGAGCAAGTCGGTATATAGAGAAGATGAGGTCTAAGAAAAGGTATGAGTTCGAGAAGATTGCTGTTTTTTTGTGTATAGTGCTGTTTTTTCAAGTTCAGCATGTTACTTTTGCATCGTTGGAACCCGTGATGAAGGTGTGGTCTTGTATGGGTTGTTTGCTTTGCAAAGAAGAAGGCTAGATGTGTTTTAACTGTATGAACAGTTCTACATGGTCTCGGGCCACAATACAAGGCGTTCAAGACGTCTATTCAGACTCGGGAAAACATTCCCAATTTCACAGATTTGGTGTCTATGTTGATTATAGAAGAGAAGAGCTTGGGTGAAGACCAACAGTCTTCACAAAACAAAAACAGTTCTGAGTAACAGGCCTTCTACACAAGTTCAGGAAGAGGACGAGGTAGAGGAGGCCGTGGACGTGGCCAAGGAGGTGGTCGAACAGGTAATCAGAATTATGGCCGGCAGCAGCAACAACAACAGTCCCAGAATTCACAACAACAACAACACATGTGCAGGTAGATTGTTATAAGAAGCAGGCTGACATGCAAAATGGAAAATTGCAGCAAAACAACTACGCATCCTCGAGCAAAAACAATGAGGATAACGAAAGGTTGTTTGTTATGCCGTTAATGCCATGTCTGAAAATGTTGAAGCAGCAGATAAAGATGATGTATGGTACGTTGATTCAGGTGCCTCGAATCACATGACGAGTCATGGGGAGTGGTTCAAGGAGATGAAAAATCTTGAAAGACCAGGTTTTGTGGAAACAGGGGATGACACTGCTCATCCAATTGCCCATGTTGGAGATGTGCCATTGTCTATACAGGATGGCAAAGTGAAGTACATTGCATATGTACTTCATGTTCCGAACATAACAAAGAATCTGGTTTCAGTTGGCCAGATGATTGAGCAGGGTTTGCAGGTTCGGTTTAACCCTGATGGTGGTCGTTATGTTGAAGACTTTAAAGACAAGTGCAGGTTGGTTGCAAAAGACAACAGAGTGAGCAGATGTTTACATTGCATGTTAACATGCCTTAAGTGAGTGCTGCGATGTTTGCAAATGGTTCAGGAATTGTTGCAAACACAGACATTTGGCATAAAAGAATTGGACATATGAATGTGCAGAGAATGAAGTCTATGCAGACTAAAGGAATTGTGACAGTGCTGCCAAAGTTTAAAGTTGAAGGTATGCAGAAAATATGTGAAGCATGCCAATTTGGAAAGCAAACAAAGCATGTATTTCCACGTGACTGAAATGTGAGCAGAAATGCACTAGATGTTGTGCATTCAGATGTATGGGGTCCTCTGAAGACCATGTCTATGGGAGGCTGTAGGTATTATGTGACATTTATGGATGACCACACAAGGAAAGTGTGGGTATACTTCATGAAGGAGAAGGGTGAGGTGTTCACTCATTTTGAGAATTTCAGATTTATGGTTGAAAAGCAAACAGGGAAATATGTAAAGTGCCAAGGTCAGATGGAGGGGGAGAGTACTTCTCCAATGAGTTCTCTGAATTTTTGAAGAAGAATGGTATTCGGAGACAGTTTACATGCAGATACACTCCGCAGTAAAATGGAGTTACTGAGCAGAAAAACAGGCACATTGTTGAGATTGCGCGAGCATTGATGGGAGAGAAGAATATGTCGCATAGCTATTGGGCTGAGGTTGTTTCTACAGCAGTTTACATCATGAACAGGACTCCAACTGCAGCCATACATGATGTAACTCCAGAGGAGAGGTTTACTAGTAGAAAACCTGATTTATCTCATCTTAAAGTCTTTGGATGCATTGCATATGTGCATGTGCCAGATGAGCTGAGAACTAAGCTAGATCCAAAAGCTGAAAAATGTGCGTTTATTGGGTATTCCCTTGAGCAAAAGGGATACAGGTGTTATAACCCTGCTACACGTGAGTTGAGGGTAAGCAGGGATGTTGTTTTTGATGAGATGAGCAGCTGGTATGCTGCTGAAAAAGAAGCTGTTGGGGCTGATGTGAGTGGAAATGTGGTTGCACAGAATACAAGTCAGCAATCACAGTCTTTGAGTGGACCAGGAGAGTCCTCATCTAGTGGTTCAGTTGATAGACCTTGGAGTGGCAGGCTGCGTCATAATACCAGTCCTGCAAATGTGATTAGTACATCACATAAAGGCAAAGAGAAAGTGATTGAGCCCCTTAGTATGCCTGACATTTCTGCAGGGCATTCTCATGTTGATGGAGAGTCTAGTGGCTCAAAGATGAGCCTTGATGAGAATCTTGGGATATCAGCTATGAGAACACCTGGTGTAAAGAAGGCTATGGAAGCCATGAATGCAAAGCTGCGAAGATCTGGGAGAGTGAAGAATCCTGTGCAGAGGTTTACCTATGATGGTTATGTGGCACATCACTATGCATACATGGCAAAAGTTGTACAGATTGTAGAGTCCACATGCATTGATGAGGCTGTTGAAAATGTGTGTTGGGAGAAAGCTATGGATGAGGAGATGGATGCACTATATGAAAATGAGACTTGGGATTTAGTGCAATTGCTTAAGGCAAGAAAGCCATTGGATGCAAGTGGGTGTACAAAGTAAAACATAACAGTGATGGAAGCATAAGCAGGTACAAGGCTAGATTGGTAGCCAAAGGATATGCGCAGACATATGGCATTGATTATGAGGAAACTTTCAGCCCAGTTGCCAAGATGGCAACAGTGAGAGTTGTGATAGCAGTGGCTGCGTCAAAGCAATGGTCTTTACATCAGATGGATGTAAAGAATGTATTCTTGCATGGGGATTTGCAGGAAGAGGTGTATATGTTGCAGCCACGTGGTTATGAGGATGTGGGTCACTCTGAGCATGTTTGCAGGTTGAAGAAAGCCTTGTATGGCTTAAAACAAGCACCAAGAGCATGGTCTGATAAGATTTCTGAATACCTTGTCACTATTGGCTTTCATGTAGCCAATGTAGATTTCTTGCTGTATGTGAGACACAGTGATAGAGGGGTTGTGCTTGTTGTGATCTATGTAGATGACTTGATCATTACGGGGGACCATGATGCAGAGATCTTTGATGTAAAGATCTTGCTTAGACAGAAGTTTGAGATGAAGGATCTGGGGGAGCTCAGATATTTCTTGGGCATTGAGGTGATTAGGTCACCACATGGCATTGGATTACTACAGAGATAGTATGGCTTGGACATGTTGTCCAAGTATGGTATGACAGGCTGTAAGCCTATCTCAGTGCCGCTGGATCAGAATGGCAAGTTGAGTGCAGATTCAGGAGAGATTTTGGGAGATCCTACTATGTATAGGCGCATAGTAGGAAGCTTGATCTACATGACGATCACCAGGCCAGATTTGAGCTATGCTGTTGGGTTGGTGAGTCAGTTTATGCAGGTTCCTCGGAAGCCGCATTTGGATGCATTGAGACGCATACTGAGGTATGTGAGGTCTACTTTGCATTGTGGACTATTTTATGAAACTGAGACAAAGATATATGTACATGGGTACACAGATGCTGATTGGGCTGGTAGTATCTCAGATAGAAGATCTACTAGTAGCTTCATGTTTTCTTTGGGGAGTGCTGCTGTGACTTGGAGCAGCAAGAAGCAGCCTACGGTTGCTCTATCCAGTACAGAGGCCAAGTACAGAGGTGCTGCTATGGCAGCATGTGAGGTAGCTTGGTTGAGAAAGCTACTTGTAGATTTGGGTCTATCAGTGGATAGACTAGTTGTCATTTTCTGTGACAACATTAGCAGTATACAGTTGGCCAGGAACCCAGTTTTTCATGCTCGCACGAAGCATATAGAGGTCCACTACCATTTTGTAAGAGAGAAGGTTTTGGCAGGAGACGTTGACCTTGTTTATGTCAGCACACAGGATCAGGTCGTTGACATCTTCACCAAAGCATTGGGTAAAGAGAAGCTCCGCAGATTCAGGGCTTCGCTTGGTGTACATGAGATGGAGTTGAGCTCGAGGGGGAGTGTTGAGATTTCGAGCTCATCTAGTGAGGCGGTTGACATTGATGACCCGCCTGGGGGATAGGCCCCACACTTACACCACTGGCATGGTTGGTGAGATCATGGGTGATATGCGGCCAGTGGGATGACAGGCTGTGTGACAGCCATTCTAGAGACTGACATAGTTATAGCGCCAACTCATTTAGTTGGGTTCACACTATAGAAAACCCTAGTATGTATTTGGTTGAGTACCTTTTCATATTGTGTACTCTTATCTTTGTATATGGTGTGTTGAGTATTGTGTGAAGAAGAAGAAGATTTTCAGCCTCTCACCTTGTGTGTTCTCTTTTAGGGTTTTGTGAGTGTGTGTGCGCTTGCAAGAGCTCAAGCTCTCTTCTCCCCTGCTTCTTTTCACGTACACCGTTGATAAAAACATTGCCATTATTATTTTGTTTGGTATTTCAGGAAGAAGTTGCAGTGGAATTTGAAACAGGAAAGATGTATAGAGGTAATTTCACCGATAAGCTCGGGAGGCCAGTGATCATAATGATCCCCAGAAATCAGGTCCTTTTTGCAGATGTGTTGGGAGTTTCTCAAGTTTGTGATTATAATGCATGATAACTCCCCTGAGCTTTTGTGCTGCAGAATACGAGCTCACATGATGGGCAATTGCGACATCTGGTTTACACAATGGAGGATGCTACCTTCCATTTGCCTCCAGATCAAGATCAACTCTTGTTTATAATTGATTTTGAGGGCTGGTCACTCTCCAAATCCTCTCCAATCAGAACAGTGCGGGAAACGGCACACATTTTGCAAAACCACTATCCAGAGAGGCTTGCTTTGGGCATCATGCTAAATGCACCCAAGTTATTTGAGTATACTTGGAAGGTAGAACTGCTCAAATGCAAAAAGGTTTTTTTGTTTGTTTGGACTCTTTTTGAGAGCTGCCATTTTCATGTGATGATAACTAGATTGCTTGAATCTTGCAGCTATGGAAACCTTTCATTGATCCAAACACTTATCGGAAGGCCAGGTTTGTATACACGAGTGATTCCAGCAGCTTGAATATCATAGAGGACCTTTTTGACAAGGAGAGTATACAGCTGGACTTCCATGGCCATTATAATCACACAGAGTATGGGCAAATGATGCAAGAAGATGATGTTAAGAAGAAAGCATTTTGGGACCAGGCAGATACTTACTCTGAGCCCATGAATGGTATGTCGTCAGAGATTAAGGAGGTTACAAATGGTGGTGTTTAGGGTGGCAAATATGTCATGGCAAATGCCATGCAGAAGCTGGTAGGAGATAGTGGTCTGTGCTTTGTTGTGCAAACAGAAAAGGTTCAGCCAAGAGCCCGTAAGCTGCTCTTGAAGGCTTAACATTGCTTATCTCTAAAACAAGAGAAGCTTCTTTAAACCTAAAGCTTAAAAACATTTGTATGCTTATTCACAGGAACAGTTCACCACCCACATACTGCCATGTAAGTCATCATCGATGCCCTTCTCCACCTAATGTGGATTCCTGTCATCCATCTCAAATTAGCATTGATGATTGCAAAGGAATCTTAACATACCATCAATGAGTTTTTTTTCTGTTGAACTTGGCTGGAAAGTAGAAAGTACACACATTATCCCCGGACCCCCACACCCGCCCACACAAGTGCCATCACTCACACAGGAGATTCTTTAAACGGAAAGCTTTGTATTCTTACTCGCAGGAAGAGTTCTCCACCCACATACTGCCATGTAAGTCATCAACCCATCCATGTTTTCCTTTTATCTATGCCCTTCTCCACATAATGTGGATTCCTTTAATCCATCTCAAATTAGCATTGATGATTGCAGAGAAATCTTAACATACCATTAATGAGTTTTTTTTTTTAAAAAAATTTGTTGAACTTGGCTGAAAGGACAGACTTTATCACCCACACACAAGTGCCATCCCTAGCACAGGGAGATTCTAACACACAACCTTGGGACTGTCGAACCCATTCTAACCACTGCACTTTCACACAATCGACACCATTAATGAGTTTTGCTAATTTTATTGTTGACAACCCGCCATGTGTGGCGTGAGAATGAGCCTTCATGTCATTGAACCAATGCCTTAGATTGTGCATATAGAGCTGCACAAAATCTGCTGAGAGTCAGTTAAAGGCACAGCGATTGAAACGTAGGGGCCATCTTCTGCATGCCTCATCGCGTGCAGGAAGGCTTCGTCATGGGATGATGGCTGCTGTTAGTTTGCTGAAAATTTGAGCTGTCTGTGTTGAAAGCATCGTGGCCGTTGTTGAAGGGCTAATCGCCACGATTGAGTGTTCGGCCACCTAGATCCGCTTCAGCCCATTTTGGAGACATCCAGTCCGTCGATCTGGGATGCATCGGAACCGTCCATCTTGAGATAAAGGGGTCCGTTCCGCAAAATTTGCAAAAGGGGGTGATTGTGTGGTGTGCAAGGTGGTGGTGTTTCATATCATGTGCATGTGAATACACCTGCATACATTTTGATATAACCCAATATCTATTGCAAGGCTTATAAATCATTTGATGTCAATAATTGTGTAGATACTTACTAAGCTCTTTAATCAAGTTGAGGTAGATTTCCACAGAAAAATAGTGCCTCGCTCGTAAATATCTATTGTGAGTAACTATAAGTAAATCTAAACTTTAACACTATTGCAAACAAAGTGGATAATATATTGTATGTTACGTCTAGGTCACTTTTTTAAATGAAGCCAAATAAACAAGTTTGTCATTCATTTATTTGGAGTTTTATCAAAATCACATGACAGTTCCTAAAATCGAAAAAAATAACAAGTTTCTCTTGTGTATGTATTAGAGAAAGAGTAGTCCATTGAAAAAGGAAATCCATCATAACTATAATTTAAAAATTAAACAAAAGTTTGAAATCATCACACAAGGGCTCTCCATTTGACTAGATTTCATCTTTTTCCATGTCCTTTGCATAATAAGGCAAGGAGGTAAGATTGACGAGTCTTCTTCTTATATGTTTCGTAATAAGGCAAGGAGATAGTCATACTACTTAATGGATTGCTCCAAACCATGCCTCGTGAACAGGTGCAAAAATGAGAGAACACTTTCATGTCCATTTGTAAAGGAAATTTTGAGGCATGTAGATTTCTTGTTGCATTGTTTGTTACAAGATTCAGCTTAATGGAATGTGCAAGTGAGCACAAAATTAATATATGTGCAAATGTGCATAAAGTTATTTTATGTAACAAGGCTTACTAGCAATTTTATTTAGACAAAAGTTTTTATATGTACAAAACTTAAGGATTTTGATATGATTTAAAATTTGTAAAGCAATACCCCAAAAGTGAAAAAAGCAAGCCCAATTTGTACGTTCATCTATTCTTAGTTCCTTGGGTTATTTTTATGAATAATTTTTTTGAAATATTCATGTCGGGAGATTGTACCCAATCTTGTCTTGATGGTGATGTTATTTTAATTCTTTTGTCTTATGTTATGCTTAATTATTTATTCATCAATTTTAATTCAAGTCTTTATTTTAATTTTGATATATTTTATGAGTTTTTAATTATTTCTTCAAGAAGTAAAAAAAAGTCATCAAAGTTTTGGTTTAATTTAATCTTCTTGAAGGCTATCAAAGACTTATGGACAAAGAGGTGAAAGAGACCAAGGAACATGTGATTTTGGTAAATTTTTTGAATTTTAATTAAAGAAGAACACTCTTATGGATTTATGTTTATGTATGGTTAAAAAAAAGGCTTTGTTTTTAATCATTGGATAATCAATCTATTGTCCAAAGGGTAAAGCAAGGGAGAAACCCATTAGTGGGTTTGTAAAACCACAAAACCACCTTTAATTTTACTAACATGTTTCATAATCAGTCCGTACGGATTGAATCAACAAGGAGAGGAGCATGGAGAGCAAACTGCTGCAACGTCAAGAATTCCATCATGGAGGGATGAGGATTGTTCTGAGAATTTGTTTTTCAAAATTACTTTTGGGATTTTTATTTTTCTTCTCCTCAGTTTAGCGCTAGGCGTAAATTTCTCTGCCAAAGCGCTTTAAACGGTCGATGGAAGAAGAAATTCAGCAGCGCACTCCCCCTCCTCAAACTGCCTCATTGCAGCCCGCCTCCAAAACTGCCTTGCCCATGAAGAAGGATGGGTGGAAATCTATCTATCTATCTATCTATATATATATATATATATATATATATATATATATATATATATATATATATATATATATATATAGGTTACCCACAAGCTGCGCGCTATTTCTTGTAGCTTTAAAAAAACTTTAATCTAAGCTTTAAATAAAGCTTAATAATCACCCTCTTATATATATATATATATATATATATATATATATATATATTTTCTCTTGCTCTAATTTCGGTGCAGCATATTGAAAAAGTTTGCATTCAGACCAAAGCGGCTCTGCAGCCAGCAATTTTACTCTCCATTCACACAATAGCTGTGTGTTGTTTCGGTGGCCGTCCCTGAGCTCACAATAATGAGATTTGAAGAGTAAAGCTTTTACCAAAGCTTTGTTAATATATAGATATATACATATATAAAGCTTTATCTTTTATTATTTCCTGGCAGCGCACATGACCGAAAATTCCTCCTCCTTTCCAAAACGTGCGTTGCGTGATAGAGGTGCCTGTCTTAATTAAGCGTTAATTAATGCTTAAGATTTAATCATATATATATATATATATATATATATGCTTCATCTGACCGATTTTTGGAACGCTTTAATTTAGGCTTTAATTAAAGCTTAATGCTATACATACATACATACATCCATACATATATATATATATATATATACATACATATATGTACATACATATATATATTATAATATTTTTCTAAACTAAGAACCTAATTATAATATTTTCATAATATTTTTCCAAACTAAGAACCTAATTAATAAACCATAGACGCAACATTAAAATTAGTTCAAGTTCAATAACTTTAATGAAATTTCTAGATAGGAAAAATTTGTGTCAGAATTTAAGTTTCAGAGGGAAGTGGCCACTCCGCCTCAAACTTCTATTCTGAAGGAAGTGATGTATGGAATTAATCTGGTGGTATGGGACATCAGATTGGTTTCATATACTTACTCCAGACACATTTATGTCTTCTATCTTTCTACCATCCTATGTGTGTATATACAACGCGCCTATGTGGTATGAGACACTTAGACTTGTCTTACATGCATTCATTTAATTGGTTGCATTTTGTGTAAATCTAGTCTTCCACACCAATCATGAAGCCATCCTCTCATGCGTTTATGCAACTGTATATCGGGGACGCCCGTATATGGTATGCTATGGGCCTCCACTGTTTGTTTCAGTTGGTTTGTATTATGGAGGGGTGATTCCCGGGGTACATACACCTGGCAAACATGTGTGTGGCTATTATTTGATTATTTATGGGTTGGCTATATCTCGAGACGACGTTGGGATTAATTGATGTGTTTAATTAATTGTTTAACTAACGTGGATAGCGTCTGAGTATAGCAACGAGAAGTGCGAGGGTACCGATTGAGGTGTGCACTATACAAGGGTACCGAGATTGAGGTGTGCACTATACGAGGATACCGAGATTGAGGTGTTGTATGGCTGGTGGATTGAGAGGTGCTGTGAAGATGTTTTTCTTTTGTATTAAACTTTTTGTACATGTTATTTTTTATTTGATAATCAGTGTGATGATCACCAATTTTGGTGTCGCACGAGTTTTTCTTGATTGGTATTCCATGTCCATAAGAACCTTTGACCCATGCCTTTGTGCCTCTGAGTCATGTTCGGATCTCTAAGTTTACCTTGCAGGTTATGACATCAACAATCTTGTTCTCTTGGCATTTTTCTTACGTAACTGAGGACAGTTGCTTCCTCAAATGGGAGGACTGTTACATGATTCAGCTTAATGGAATGTGCAAGTGAGCACAAGATTAATATATGTGCAAATGTACACAAAGTTATTTTATGTAACAAGGCCCACTAGCAATTTTATTTGGCCAAAGGTTTTTATATATACAAACCTTAGGGATTTTGATATGATTAAAAATATGTAAAGCAATACCCCAAAAGTGGGAAAAGCAAGCCTAATTTGTACGCTCATCTATTCTTAGCTCCTTGGGATATTTTTATGAATAACAATTCTCTAAATACTCATGTCGGAAGTGGAGCTACACGGCATGGGGGGGGGAGATTGCGCCCAATCTTGTCTTGATGGTGATGTTATTTTAATTCTTTTGCCTTATGTTATGCTAAATTATTTATTCATCAATTTCAATTCAAGTATTTGTTTTAATTTTAATATATTTTATGAGTTTTTAATTATTTCTTCAAGAAGTACAAAAAGGGTCCCGTGACATTGTTGGTCTTCTAGTTTATAAAAAACGTGCCGTGATCAAAAGACTCCATATTTAGATTTTTTAGCTAAATAAATTATAGGAATATTTTTAGACATAACATAGCATAAGGCATAAAATCATACATAGCCATAACAAACCATATAATTTTTGTACATAACATAGCATAAGGCATAAAATCATACATAGCCATAACAAACCATATAATTTTTAAACATAACCATAGTATGCCAGAGCACACGATAGCTTCATATATATGATGGTGAAAAATGAAATGCGAGTAGTTCTTGCTACTAGCTTTATATATATGATGTTAGAAAAATGAAATGAAATTCCAACAAAACAAGGTGAAATTCCAACGTGGGAGTGGGAGGGGTGAGAGGGATTAAGAAATAATATAAGTAGGATCAAGAAGGATAATCCATTGGCATCATGACTTCTCTAGCATTAAATGTAAGGTTGAGGATACAAGTGAGCCAGTCAAAATTTTTAGAACACAAAAAATATACAAATATTTTGCTCAAAATTTTAGCAAATCTAAAATTATCATTCTTTTGGGCAAAATGAATGCTAAATGCATTTGGTATTGCCTGCTGTGCTGTAAAAAACTAAAACTGTCAAAATTTTCCTCCAAGATGCAAGAGATTGGATAGCCGTTTTTCCTTAATCCAAATATACAATAAATAGTTCAAGTACGTTGGCTTTTTCTTGATAAATAGAAGACTAAGATATATAATGTTTCTATACATAGATATCATTTTGTTAGCTGAACCTCAGAGGATTTTTATCGATTTAGCAAAATAAAAAAGAAAATGTGCAGAATCGAGCTGTATTTATGTTGATTCGAGTAATAGGTAACAAAATTGTAATTTGTGTGTTCAATGTTATGTTTTATATAGCTTTATAAGTGGTTTTTTTTTCAAAGTACCACAAGGGGTACACCCTTCCAAATATTAGCCATTTTCAAGGGAGTGGACAAGCCATGGGACGACACCCACAAGTTAGTCGTTCGACTGATTGGAGTCAACACCTTTCAACTTTGTTAGAATTGGGCATCGCAAGTCGAGTCATGTCCATAGTAACCATCATCGCTAATCTAGAGTGTGAGCTTGAAGGGCAAGCATTCAACACTATTATAATCCACATGATCATCAAAGATGAGGGTGGAAGTGAGTGCCAAAATGATCAAACGTGATGACGGCCTATGGTGTACATGTGGTAGCCCATGTGCCCAACATCCTTAGTTTTAGAAGTAGAAATTGGATTTGAGTACTTTGGTACTTAGATCTGTTTTTGGAACTTTGGTTTGATCACTTTGGTATTTAGCATATACTTTGTGTTTTTGAAACTTTGGTATATGGTTTTAAAATGATTTTTCTTGAAGATACACAAATAATATTTGTAGTTATTTATATATAAATCAATATATAAGAACTAAACCCCTAATTTGATGGGTGGCACACCTCTCCAAAAATTAAAAGATCCAAGAAACGTGTGAATAACATAAGGCAAATCTGGTCGATTCTACAGAGTTGAAGTTCAGGGATGTTAGCAATGAGGAGGGTAATCGAATGCATGCTATGGATGTGCAAAGGAAAGCTTCCTTTTTGGATGCCTCTCCAACAAAGAGGTTCCTTAGTAGCTTGAGAAGAAGCCATAGATTGCTTGGGCTGAGGAGGTGGGGGATGGCGTCTAGTGCCACAAAGAGGTAGTGGCCTCTTGCTCCCCTGTCGAGAAATGCATTTACCATGCAAGGCAAAGAACGACAAGAAGAATCTCTTCATAACGTAGAGCAACTACTCAACTCAATTGGGTGCCATGGTGGCAATGTGTAGATTACTGTGAACAAAAAGACCTCTGGCATGAATAATGAGGTTGCACAACAAGTGTCCATGAAACACCATATTAGTGAATTTGGGAATTTCCCAATTCCCATTTTTGAATACTTAAAAAAGGGAGACATGGATAACATGTTTGTAAGTTTCTCAAAACCCTATCATATGACCTATCGTTGGAAAGCGCTTGAAAAATGGAATCTAAAGAGCTATAAAGTGCTAATTTTGGATTAGTGGTGTTCAAGTTATGGTTAATGCAAACTTTTGACCACGTGTCCCAAACTTGTGGGAAATTCCCATATTTCCCAATATGGTGTTATGAGTGGAAATAAAGCAAGACGTTTTTTGAAGAAGCCAAAAAATGCCAAGATTCAACCAAGCCTTGGAACTTGTGGAAGGATTTATGCAAATGTACAACATTTGACTGCACCAATTCAAGCCTTGTAATTCTACGTGAGAAGGTTTGGTCAAACTTCAATAAGATGGTGAAACTTTTGACCAAAAGTAGGACAACCACAAAGGAGCAACAAAAATTTCAAGATGAGCTTTCTAATTTTACGAAGTCCATGGTTGATACATGGGGTGAAACCAACATTATGCACTACAAGGTAAACACATTTGCTCCTTCCTACTAGATATTAAGGAACGAGTATGAATAACTACTGACTCTCTTAATTTTTTTGCTGCACATTCTTTATGCTCATGGTGCATACTTCATGAATGAGTATGGTTCTCTGGACATGTGGAGCACACAAGGAATGGAGAAATCTCACTATCAAGCTAGAGGAGTATATTTTAAAAACACCCAGCATGGAGGAGGGAAGACTCGTACAAATTATCTCAAGGAGATGTTTAACTGATTTTACAGATACACTTTTGGGCAAAAATTATCCATGGAAAGGGCATGTATGAGTAATCTAGCAAGGGCAGCACGAAATAATGCCAAACAGAGAAGATCACTAAAGTGGAAAGCTGGCACAAGACCAGCACGTCATGTAGCATGGAGATCTTCACGAAGACGCATAGGAAGAATTTGGAAGTAGAAACAGCACTTTGAAATTGAAAGTATATGGAATAAAGTTGTAAACATTTTTGACTTAGGAAGTAAACATTTAGAAGAAAGTTGTAAAGCTTTTTGACTTGAAAAAAAAAATAATTGCACCATTCCATTATATTGAAGATTTACAGTGAAAATATTTACAACGAAAAGAGCTGATTGCTCTTGAGTCTCTTCTCTTCTTGCTCCCCCTCTTCGGTAGGCATTTTCCCTCTATAACACAAAAACCTCTTATGACTATAGCCCTGTTATATGTACATTATGTGTGCATATACTAGGAGGCTAACCCACATTAGGCTTGTGAGCATGGGAGCATGGGAACAAGCTCTAGTGGAGCATGGGTTAGGACTAACCTTAAAGGTTAAGGTTACAGGCATCCAAGGGTCACACATGGGGAATGGAAAGTCAAGAGTCACTCGAGGGCCCTCCTATATAATAGGGGCATGGGGCACACTCAAGGGGGCTTGGAGGCTTATGCTATGGTCTCTTGTGTAGAGGTCCATATCTACTCATCTACCATTTCACACTATAGCTACATGCTATTGGATTGGAATTATACCTCTTGATGGTATGGGACATCAAGGTAGAGGTATCATTTATGATTCATGTGTGCATCCTTTGGGCTCGGGGATGGTTGGGTTGTTGAGTTTATGCCTGATTTATGCATGTTTATTCCTAATTTTTAGGAATTTTTTGTGCATTTCTATGATTAAAAATGTATTTTTTATACATTTTTGCGAGTTTTTTCCGCGGGTATGCGATCAAATTTCTATCGATTTTCTACTGAAATTCAGTAGGACAGCGTGTTGATGCATGAAATGCTCTCCCGTGTGCGTGGGACTCTCTCTGCCTCTCACATCTGATTTTTCCTTCTTTTTTCCGTGAGAAATTCTCTTAAAAATGATTTTTTAAACATTAATCATAATTAATGGTTATGTTTAAGTATTGTTTAATTAAAAACTTTAATCAAAGATTAAAGTTAATCTCCCTGTGGTTAATAGAGGAGAGATAGGAGAGGAGGATTGTATTTTGGATGGAGAAAGAAAGGAGAGAGGGCAGAGGGAGGATTCACTCTCCATCACCTCCATCAGCGGGGGGACCGCTGCAGCCGCCGCCGTCGCTGGCGAAAAATTTGCCCCCCCCTAAAAAAATCAAAACCCACAAAAGCTTAATTAGGCTTTTTAAAAAAATAAGTTTTTATATTAAAAAAGCTTTTGATAATATTTCAAAAAAAGCTTGAAAAAAGCCTAAAAAATAGTGAGAAATTATGGGATTTGAGATTAAATTCTCTGAAAAATTTCTGGAAATTTTTTCTTGAAACTTTTTGGCTTTTCATCTTCTGGAAAACCTTTGGCTTTCCGTTTTCCCGAAACCTTTTGGCTTTCCGAATTCCAAAAAAACTTTTGACTTCCGTATTCCGGAAACCTTTGACCTTTCACATTCCGATTTTTTTTGTCTTTTCATTTTCTCAAAACTTTTGGCTTTCCATATTTCGGGAAACCCGTTGGAATTCTGAAATTTTTTGACCGTTCGTATTCTAAATGCGTTCGGGGTAGTTTAAAAATTTTAAAAAATTCCTGAAAATTAGTGAAAAATTAGACAAAGGTTATTTTAAATTTTGGAAAAATGTGGGGTTGGTGTTTGGCATGTGGTGTGTCCATTCGGGTGCCCGTGACCATTCAAATTCTTTTAAAAATATATTTTGGACCTAAAAAATTAAAAAATCCATTAAAATTATAAATTTTCATTGGATTTGAGAATTGTCGGGCGGAATTGGAAATTTTGTGAACGATGGGATTCTCAAGAAAAATTAGGAAATTTCTAGAAATTATTTTTAAAAATCCTAAAAATTGATATTTTTAAAATATCAATGGTATTTTGGCAAAATTAATTGCTAAAAATATTCTAAAAAAATATAAGTTTGGAATGCCATAAGATAGGTTTGGTGGAATTCAAAATTATTATATTTTGAGGCCCTAGAAAATTAGGTAAAATTAGAAAAAAATCATGATAATTCTTTTTCTCGAGAATTTAATATTTTCGAGGGTTATTTAATATTGAGGTACGTTTTCTCGTGCTGACATTAGATAGATGCAGGTTATTCGCATATTATTAATACGATTATACCTCGTATTAAATGGATATTTATGTTTAGATTAATTCTAAACGATGTATTCATGATTTTTTACCATTGTTTAGCCATTCTTTTTGGACATGTTCCTTATTTTCTTTTGATGGCTGTAATTTGCGTTCAAAGTGTGTTTCACCTTTGACACTTTTCCATGATAACTTATTTTGCACTTGTTTAAGTGTGGTTTGTGCTTAATTTCTTAAGCCTAAGATAAATTCTATCATGGGTTAGTTGATCGGTTTGTTTTGGTGGATTTTTATTGGATGTTTTTCAAGTTTTATTTGGACTCATCAGGTTCTACCTAGATCACTTGTGTCTAGGGGTTTTTTATTGAGTGCTACACACATGTGTTTCACTTGCTTACTTTGGAGTTTTGCTTGAACGACACAATGTTCATATACTCCGGATTGATGAGTTGGCCACCAATTTTAATGCTTCTTTTGGGATGATTAATGTCCATTAGATGGTATGCATTGATTTTTATAATCAACTATGGTCTTTATGGATTCGAGGAGCTTCTATGCTTTTATCCATGGTTTTATAAGGATCTTTTCATCTTTTGAATAATTACATGTGCTTTGAAGGTAGCATTTGCCTTCGTTTTTTGCACATAATTTTGGAGTATATTTCTTGTACTCTTGTATATATTCCAACTCGGATACCTAGTTGCTTATATATTTAGGCGAGTTATTTTTCTATCCTAACTTTGTTGTATTTTGGGTAGTTATCATTAGAAAGGCGCCAATAATTCAATTTCTTTTCTAATGATGTACTCAGAAGGAGTTATTCCTTGATGTAGTCTCAAGTATATAGAGACAGGTTTAGTATGTGAAAGTCTGGATAAGGCCATCTTATTCCTTTTATACAGGATTTTATTCATATTTCCTAGACGGCATACTAGGGAGTTTCAAATTGTTAAGGTATGTATGGGTGGTATCATAGTGGTATGGGACGCTAGTGATCCCTCACATATATTATCTTATGGGATAATTTGGGCTCAAGATTGTTGCTTTGCTTACATCACTTAGCATGTTGACCTCAACATTCAAAGACAATCTTATTTTCTAAATTCATTAGAAGTTATAGTGTGGGCATTCTCTAGATAAACTTCTTTTATCTATAACCTGCATGTTTTGATGGAGGGTAATCTTATTGGCATTTTCACTTGTTGAAATCTCTTTCTTTAGAGTTCAAACAAGTTTATCTTGTTGTGTTCGGATAAAGAAATTTGGATTCTTCCTTTGTTGGCATTTCTTTCTCTAGTTCCATACTTTAGGTGATTTATATAGTCAACCTGATTGTTTTCGGATGGACATATGTGACTCATCGAGATGTTGATGACTCTCTTTGTTGATATGGGTAACTCGAGACGTCGATTATTCCATATCCAGATGTGGGTATATCGGGGCGCCGATGAATCCCTGGTTTCTGCTGTTAAAATGCCATGTTTTCCTACTTTACTCCAAATGGTTTACAATGAGAAAGTTACTTTGAATGTGAATTGCTCTGATCATCCGCAGTCTGATGGGCAAACAGAGCGTATGAATCAGATTATAGTATATATGCTTCGTACATATGTCTCTAGAAAATCATCATATTGGAAAACAGATCTTCCAATGATGAAATTTGCCTATAACAGTTTTAAATATACGGCTATTGGTTTTAGTCCGTGCATACTTATGTATGGGTATCAACTCAGGGGACCTATTGATGCTGGTCTTAAGGACATTGAGCTTGATGTATCGAGGGATTTCTTGAGTGATATGCAGGAAATGCTGACCGAAGCTCGGGATTCTATCAGGAGTGCTCAAGATAGGGCACAGTTTTATGCTGATAGGAGACGCTCATCTCGGTCTTTTGAACCAGGAGCGTTGGTTTATTTTAATGTTCCTAAAGATTTTTCAGACTTTGTCAATGGAAAAATGCTCGAATTTATCTCCTAGATATTGTGGTCCATTTTCAAGTTATACATCGGATTGGCACGGTTGCGTTTGAACTTAAAACTACCTCCACATTTTAGAGTTCATCTAGTCTTTCATATCAATAGATTGAAAGGAAAACTGGGAGGTGAGGATAACACAGTTACTCCTCAAGAACTCGTTGAAGTCGAAGAATTATCCTATGTTCCACATGAACCTGATAAGGTTCTTAAATTCAGGGAGGAAAGGAAACTTTCTAGTTGACTAATCCCTGAGGTTAAAATTTGGTGGAAAGATAGGGAAATTGAGGATTCGACTTGGGAGTCGGTTAAGATTGTTCAGCGCAGTTCTCTTTCTTTTCATTGCAAGAGTGCAATGTTTTAAGAGAGGGGAAGTATGTTATATGTACATTATGTGTGCATATACTAGGGGGCTAACCCACATTAGGCTTGTGAGCATGGAAACAAGCTCTAGTGGAGCATGGGTTAGGACTAACCTTAAGGGTTAAGGTTAGGGTCAGGCATCCAAGGGAACAAGCTCTAGTGCATATACTAGGAGGCTAACCCACATTAGGCTTGTGAGCATGGGAGCATGGGAACAAGCTCTAGTAGAGCATGGGTTAGGACTAACCTTAAGGGTTAAGGTTAGGGTCAGGCATCCAAGGGTCACACATGGGGAATGGAAAGTCAAGAGTCACTTGAGGGCCCTCCTATATAATAGGGGCATGGGGCACACTCAAGGGGGCTTGGGGGGCTTGGAGGCTTATGCTATGGTCTCTTGTGTAGAGGTCCATATCTACTCATCTACCAGCACTATTGGATTAGAATTATACCTCTTGATGGTATGGGACATCAAGGTAGAGGCATGATGTATTTCATTTATGATTCATGTGTGCATCCCTTGGGCTCGGGGGTGGTTGGGTGGTTGAGTTTATGCCTGATTTATGCATGTTTATGCATAACAATTATCTAGAGAGATCTTAGGGTTTTAACAAGCCCTTGAGTGACTTTACATCCTCCACTCCTACACCTAGGACATAGCTTGAATAACATAGAAAATAACCTGCTCGCGAGGCCCAAAACCAGGGTCGTATCCAAAGATACGGATGGCAGCACACTTCTCTATAAGCATGACTTTATGTATATTATAAGGTATAAATGCATACCTTGTATACCTAGATAGGGCTTTCAGTGTAAGGAGTGAAATCTTTGCATCCCTGGAGTACTTTCTATGATATATAATAAATATATTTTTGTTGATAGAAGAGATGTAGTGTGCAAGAGCGGCATCTTGCCCAACTCTTGCACGACCAGCATCACCTCGTCCAAGAAATCCATCGGCGTCGTCAAGCTCTATCTGCATTGACAACAAAGAACCAGGAGGGAACAAACTAAAGTAAGAAATAATTCAAACAGACTAAAGCAATAAGAATTAAACCAGACTAAAGCAATAAGAATTCAAACAGACTAAAGCAATAAGAATTAAACCCGACAAACTAAAGAAATAATTAATTCAGGTAACAAAAGCAATAATTTACCTTCTAGTTTTCATCCTCCTCCAACTTCACTGCATCCCAAAGGTTGATGGATCCCTCTTCATTTTCTTGGTCAAGTTCGGGAACAGGTTCCTTACCAAACTCAAAAATGCCCATATCTTGCTGAAGGGCTTGAAATTCTTCCTCTGAAGGAAGAGAAGCTTCATTCTCCTTGGCTTTTTTAAAGCACAAGGACATTACTTCTGGGGCCTCTAAGAAGTTTTCTATCACTTATGTGTCCAATGCAAGAAATTCATCCTTATGCTCATTTTATACATCGAGAACACCGGATGCAGCTTCACAATCGTCTGCTATTATAGCAAGATAGTAATCCTCCCTAAAATTGTAGAGTTTTTGAATGTGGGAGAGGTAATACTTCCCATTAATTAGGAAGGACGGTAGCCCAGGCATGACAAAATTGGACGTCAATTGCTCCCCATAGATGGATGACATTCCTTCATCAATGATGGTGGAGGCCTTAAACTCTGCCACATCAAAATTTGTGTTGAGAAGTTCCTCCTCCTTCTCCGACACAAGGTCCAGGATCTCTTCTTCTGTAGATTGAGCACTTGAAATAAAGGACTGTTCTGATTTATCAGTCCTTCCTTTGAGCTCCTCTTTTGTGTAATCCTCCTTATCAGCATTAAGAAAGAGATAGGCAACAAGCCCAAAATGATATTCTAGCAACCTGCATTTCTTGCCATGCACTGGGCCCATGTCAACACAAATGTTAATGCGTTGATCATCTGAGTAAGTGTCTCACCTCTTCAACATGCTTGAATTCTGAGATGAGGTGACTGTGAAGCTTGACATGTGGACATACGTAATGGACCCATGAGAGATAGTCCCTCCGCTGACCAACCTAAAATAGTCTGTCCACTCTCCCTCCAAGGATGTCCTTGTCATGTCCTTGATAATCTCCTCCAGACTGAAAGGAACGTTGAACATAGGCTCTACATGGTAAAGGGATTTCTCCTACCCAGGCCTCCTCAGCAGATTAAAGAGATGATCTGTGGTGCTAAGCTCGTCCTTAATCTCCTCTAGCAATAAATCATCCACATCATCTGCAACATTGTACAAGTGAGAACCCTTAACCTTCATCGCTTCTCTGATCCAGGTGGAATCCGTTCACCATGCGATAAGGGAAAAGCAACGACGCAGGAATGCACCTATCGCACCATGAACGGTATGGCCGTGGAAAAAGCTGACTCGCACCATGGTGGATGGTATGGAAAGCGAGAAATTTTCGAGCGCAGAGAAAAGCAGAAAAAAACTCGCACCATCTTTATATAGGTCAAATAATAGGGCTGATGTCACATGATTGAGGATCGAATGCCATGTGTCAAAGGGCTTACGTCATCGTCGATTCACGAATTGCCACGTGTAGGGCTGACACAGTCAACGCATGATTGTGTTTTGCTCTATAAAAAGGAGGAATATTTTATTTTCCACGCTTTTTTCTTCACAGTTTTTTTCATGATTTTTTCCAATTGCGTTTCTCCACACTTTGCTCGTACAGCTCACTGAATCCATCCATCCTAGCCCTTTTTTCAAGTGCTTATAAGTTTTTCTCTCTCTTCCCCTTTTATTTTGCTGATTTCGTTCACGGTGCGATATGGAAGTTCTCCATGTTTTCGAATTGACATATCGCTCCGTGGGGACGGTTGGGTGAATTTTATTGATAAGTTCTCTCTTCCCCTTTTCTTTTGCTGATTTTGTTCACGGTGCAATATGGCTATTCTCCATGTGAAATCGAATTGACATATCGCTCCGTGGACGGTTGGGTGAATTTTATTGATAAGAGATTTTGTTCATGGTGCGATATATCTATTCTCCATGTTTTCGAATCAAAATATCGCTCCGTGGATGGGTCTAAAATTTTTATTGATAAAAAATCAATGATGCAACTTATAGATTAGACTTACCACCACCACCACATTGGCACATTCACAATTCATTTCATATTCACTTACTTAAACCTCATAAGGGACCACTTCCACCTACACCAATCTATGATGATCCACCACTTTTAGATAAAAATGAAGAATTATTAGAACCTCATTCCATTATTGACCACCAAAACACTACACCAAGAATTGATAAGACATGTAAAATATCTTCTATCTCTTAAAAATCATCCTAAAATGGTTTCTTGAGAGTTCCTTTTTTACCTATCCTTCAAATTTGTCTTCTTATTTATCCCCTAGTTGAGGTCAACTGCTAACTCAAGCAAGAGGAATGTGACATGTTTTGTATTTCTCTATTTTTATCAATATTTGGGGACACCTAATATTGGGGCATCATGCTGGGATTTATGTGCTAAAAAGGTTGATCCTTGTTAAATGACTAGTGTAAATGATGTGAGCTTGGGGCCATTTCTTGGTGCAATGTGTGTCACGGCATGCGGATGTGGTGTATGGGATGGTACATGATGTTATGAAAGTGCTAACATGATTTAATGATTGAAGGAATGGATGTGGCAGATATCTTGGTGAAAGCTAGCATGGAAAACACCTCTTAGGATTGTTATTGTGAAAGCTTTGTAAATGATGTAAATATTTAAACCGAAGGTCTTTGTATTAGTTGATACACTTTAGTAGTTATAGTGAGCCATGTATTTCAAACTTGGAAAGTGTAAGCGTGAGGTACAGGTGTATCTACCCACTTAGCATGTAATGAGATGTCTCATGTATGATATACTTTCCTCATGCTAATGTACACAACATACCCAAGCACTATGGGACTCATAATAATAAAGATTCCAAATACTCACGCATATTGGGCATGTGCGTGGGAGGGGGGAGATTTAACCCATTGATTGTGTTCATGCTTAATTTTAATCTCTCTTAATCTTGCATGCACGGCTTGTGTTATTGCCATCAAAAAATTTCTTTCTCCATGTGAAATTCAACAAGGCACATTACTTAATCTATGTTTAATTAATTATCTTTATGGGTTATGTGCTGCTTAATCAGATTACTTATGTATTTCTCTATTTTTCCAATATTTGGGACGCCTAATATTGGGGAATCATGCTAGCCAAGGTAAAAGAAATAAACACTGTAGACCCGGGAAAAGACCCGAGGCTAGTATACATTAGAGAAGACCTCTCTACTACAGAGGAAGAGAGTAAGCTCATCGCTCTGCTTACAGAATTCCTGGATTACTTTGCCTGGAATTACATGGATATATGAAAGGTGTACCTCCGGAAGTAGTTAAGCACACCATCTTGATGGTTGATGAAGAAAGGCCTGTCAAACAAAGGGCTTATCCTATGAACCCAAAATATTCCAAGATGATCCAAGAAGAGATCAATAGACTCATTGACGTTAGATTCATGTACAAAATAGAGCATCTGGAATGGGTATCACCCATTATGATAGTGCCCAAAAAGAATGAGAAGGTAAGGGTGTGTGTGGACCTCAAAAGGTCAATGCCGCCACCATAAGGGATCATTATCGCTTACCCTTCCTTCACTGAACATGTGCTAGAATGAGTAGCAATAAAGGAAGCCTATAACTTCCTTGATGGATTCTCAAGCTAAAACTAGGCGTTAATCGACCCCAAGGATCGACACAAAACAGCCTTCGCCACCATCGAATGGGGCACTTATGCATACCGTGTAATTCCCTTTGGGTGACCAATTCCCTTGGTACCTTCCAACATCTAATATGCATGGCCTACAAGGAATATCTTTGAGAATTCCTTGAGGTCTTTATGGAAGACCTTTGTGTCAACTTCTCATGGAAGACACACCTTGACTATTTATGTAGGGTGTTAGAAAGATGTAGGCTGTATCGCATATCATTGAACCCATTCAAATGTCAATGTTGGGTTAGGCATGGAGTTATTTTGGGACCCATTGTCTCCAGATAGGGAATCTCCACAGATGATAGAAAAGTGTGGTAGCTGCCCCCACCTACCAACTTTAAGGGAGTCCAGCGTATCATGGGACATGTGTTGAGAGATGTAATCACGGTGTTGTGTGTATGTGGGAAAGCACCCTAGAGGTACAAGATATTTTGGTAAGATAAGTATGTCACATGTGATGTTGTATGGTGTGTGAGTGTTGACCAAAAGAGTGGAAAATGAGTTGCCACATGGATGATGATGTGTAAAGTGGGATATGGCTAGAAAGCATATATCATTGTATGGCTCATTGTGAATGCAATAGAGATCTTGTGTTGAGTGTGCAATCTCTCTCTTTCTCTAGTCATGGAGTTTTTAGTATGGTATAACCCACCTTAATCTTATGCTTAATCTTGTGTCAATCACCATGATCAATCCCATTTTAGGATTGTTAACATGGTATTAGAGCTCAGGTTTGTGTGAGAGCTAAGGAGGCAAGCAAGAGGCAAGAACAAGCAAGCAAGGAAGCAGTACGGGTAAGAGTATCACCATCTCTTTTCCTTTCTTGGTTTAGGTACAACACTCCTCGATAGCTCCGAGAGCTACAGATCTCCGATTGAGGAGCTATCTTCGCCAGGCTGCTTGGACGTGACTGTGTGGTACATAGTACTTTGTACTGAAGTTTTTCGGGTAGGTGTATGATGATATGTATGTTGATATAGCTCGACCTCTTTATGGACTCTTAATCCTTTTTGAGTGGATGGAGGAATGCCAACAGGCTTATATGACCCTTAAGAAAGCCTTGGCTAGTGCTCCTATTCTCAGGTCCCCCAAACTGGGACATTACCTTTCATGTCCACATCGATGCCTCCGCTTTTGCTACTGGATGTGTGTTGGGAAAATCGGGTGAACACAAGATGGATTTTCCCATCAGTTTTTCCAGCCACCAATTCAACGAGGCTGAGGGAAAATATACCACGACCAAAAGAGAAGGGTTGGCCATGGTCTACACCATTAAAAAGTTTTTCCATTATCTTCTAGTGTGACCAAATTCATCTTCTTTGTAGACCATCAAGCTATTCTATACTTGGTAAACAAGCCCTGTACAACAGGAAGGATCACCAGGTGGTTGCTTATCTTCCTTGAGTTTGAATTCATTGTTATAGTGAGGAAAGGCTCACAAACATGTCTTGGCAGACCACATGTTAAGGATCCCTAATGGCGAGCCGCCCATGGGAGTGGATGATGATTTACCAAATGCCGCCCTATTCCAACTATGCTTAATTCTTGAGTGGGGCGAGGAGGTAGAATACTTTTTAGCCAACAGCTTACCAGTACACTCCCTCCTAAACAAGGATTGTGCTCGTCGCCTAAGTAAACAGGCAGCCCTCCAGCTTATTGCAGGCCAACTCTACAGGAAAGGGAAAGACAAGATTCTTAAATGCTATGTCCGTGAAGATTAATATGTCTTCCTTCTAGAATAGCCTCACTCTGCTTGTGCAGGTGGGCACTTTGCAACAGATATCACTACATGCAAAGTCCTCACAGCCGGGTTATGGTGGCCCACCTTAATGGTGGCGGATGCACCAAAATACGTCAAGCAATGCGATGAATGCTAATGTGTGGCGATTCCTTTCTTTAAGGACAGTGTGCCCTTGAACCTTGTCTTGTCCTTGTTGTTGCAACCATTTGAAAATTGGGGCATTGATTTCATTGGGCCCATTAATCCCACATCCAGATATATAATTGTGCTACAGACTATTACACTAAGTGGGTTGAATCTCGAGCTACCCGTAAAGCTGATGCACGATCGACTGTAAAATTCCTTTATGAATCAATTTAATACGCTTTGGTTGCCCCCTAGAGCTTGTGAGCGACAATGGAATGCATTTCATTAATGAGGAAATCCAATTTCTCTCACAAGAATTCCTTGTTACTACTCATAGAAAGTCTTCCCCCTATTACCCCCAAGTGAATGGCCAAGATGAAAGCACGAACAAGGTTTTGTGTGCCATTGTAACTAAAACTATGGAGGCCAATCACAATGATTGGGAAAAAAAGTTTACAGCAACACTCTGGGCCTATAGAACTTCCTACAAGGTAACTACCAATGCCACCCCCTTCAATTTGACTGATGGTACTGAAGCAGTTATGCCAATGGAGTTCTTGGTCCCCAGCTTACGCATTGTTGTACAAGAGAAGCTCATAAGGAATGTCTTAGGCTATCGCCTTTTCGAGCTTGAACATCTTGACAAAACATGCTTTCTATCTGTATATAACATGATTGTTGAAAAGCTAATTCGTAAACAATGGTTCAACAACCAGCTAAAAGACAAACAAATGAATGAGGGTGATATGGTCCTCCTATTTAGTACAAAAACACATAAAAAGAAACTCAAGCTTATAGGCTTAGGATCCTTCCTAGTCACGGAGATAACCCTACAAAGAGCTATGCGCAAAGAGACACTTGACAGTGTCAAAATCGTGGGCTATTTCAAACGGTAGTACATTAAAATGCTACTATGGCCCACTCACCGAGAAGCCACCGTAAGGGCCATTCATGAGTGACAAGTAACAACAAAAAAAGGGCCATGAAGACATGAAACAAGCCACCCAATAAGAGGCTAGCAAGGTAAGCCAAGCTTCGGCAAAAGAAAATCATGGTCAACATGGCCCAAGTGGTAGACCTCAAAGAGGAAGAATGGGAGGTGAAGCCTGCTCGATTGTAGCTAGGAATGACCACCCTGACGAGCTTCACCCAAAAACTAGCTCTCATAGATACAGGGGATAATTACAATTTGATGTCTCACAAAACATGGTGTTCCTTTGGGGAAAATTCATTGAAAGATACCCCTACCACTATCACAACAGTAGCATCTCAGGAAGTTCACTGCTTAGGCATAGTCACACTTTTGTTCCACATTGGAAATATTCCCTTGGAAGGGAAGTTCTATGTGATGCCTGAAGGAACAATGCATGAAGAAATACTCCTTGGAAGGGGTTGGATGGGACATAACAGCTGAAACATCAATTGGGATGCAAGGACAACTACCTTACAGTTGGGCCTTCGGCCAACTTTCAGCCAAGTTACTATCCTCATGATGGATGAAGAGCCCATATCCGTTACTCCCCCATGCCAAGAAGTCACCCCTCCACTCCCCATCATCATTCCATCCTCAAACTCCCACAAATCCATCCCGCTCAAAAAGAGGCTGATCACCCTTCCAAACACACCACTGCCTCTCACACCCTCCCCACCACCACACTCAGCCAGCAGCCCACTCCCACATCTCAAAAACCACAAAAGCTGCTGACCCACCACAAAAAACTAACCACACTAACACTTCTAACGACACTAACACATGCACATAGAGCATGCCTTCTCCCCATTGGGTTCCTAAGAAGCTCCTAAACGCGTAGGGCTACTATGAGGGCACATCTACCTTGTGGATCCCCCAACAATCCAACTCTCATCCTCATACACGGGCACCCTGAGCTCCTCACCCCCCTCATAGGCAACCAATTCGCCAACCACAAGCCCATAGGGTACGGGGCAAATGTGAGCCCAAACTCTCTCCATGGCCCACCTATCCTCAATCATACCCTCAGCCATGCCCAAAACCAACCTCGAGCAGGATCCCAAAACCTCTACTACAAGCCCAACATTTCTATGAGGGCAATCGCCACATTTGGATCCCCAAATCACCACGACACCAACTCCCACCTCATCTCACTCCACATTCACCCACCTTAGAAACCCAAGGTGGCTTTTGCCACAATGACTGCCTAGGAAAAAGGGAAGAAAAAGCTTCACCAACAACACTATGACCCCCATTCCACAGTTGACAGCCCTTACCAATGGTATACCCTCGATGTTGCAACTCCTCCACATGTTATTTTCAGGCTGCCTCGAAATACTCCCAAGAAACTATCAACCTCTCTAGTTTTAGGTACTCCCTTGTCATCAGCCTTTGCATCCCCCCAAGAATCGGATGCTGCCAACCTTGCCCTCACCTAATTGGAATACCGACTCCTCACTTTGGCGAATTGGGCACGCAGTCAATACAAACCCGGCATGGGGTGCTATAACAGCATAGCCCAAGGGTACAAAACCTGACTCAGGGTGCCCAAAAAAATAAGAAGTACTACGCCCTTACAATTCACATCCCCCTTTTCCATGGCCAGCAGACCATTCAGAACTTCAAATTTACCACGGTTGTACCAAAGATGCCATGGCCATACCGACATCCAATTGAATTTCCATGGTCGTCCCATTGAGCGTTTAAGATGCCATGGTCGTTCTGAATGTGCCACAGATGTTCCAACTTTTTCTCAAGTTACATTAGGGAAATTTTGGCCTCAACTTTGGGCCCTCTAAGAAGTGCCAACTAAGCTTAGAGAGAGAATCCAAAAAGCCTAAACAATGTGAAATTGATTTTGGTGTATTTTCTCTTGGCATTTTCTTGAGATATAAAAGATATATTTCTATTCTTAAATGTATATAAAAATGATAGAATATTGCTAGTTCTCGAAGTCTTCAATCTGTTCATGTACTATATGTACTACGTGAACAATGAATTGGTCAATTCTCCAAGTTTAATGGCTTATATCTCAAAATCTCTACGTACGAGAGCTAAAATAGAATATTTCTTGAAATTTGAACCAAGGATCATGTAAAAATAGTTCAAGTTCCCTCCTTGCAAGAAATTTCACCTCAAATTTTGAAGGTTTTGAAGTTTCCTCCCTGCAAGGAACTTTACCTCAAATTTTGAAGGTTTTACATATCAAAGTTTACAGGTATTAGTTCCTTCAAAATCAAGGTTTTTCTTGCAAATTAGTTAGACTCTTTACTTCTTTTTACTATTTTAGCACCTTTCTCTTTCCATTCAATTTTTTCTACTAATCAAGAACTACAAGGAGGAATACAAAGAAAAGAGACATTTACAACCTACACATCGAGCTTGAACATGAATAGAACCTCTAAGTAAGAGAAATAAACCTAATACTTTGTGTACTGCTTCTAAAGAAATGTTGAGGATGCAAGGGAAGAAAAACATAGATTTATGGATTGATGGGAGGTTATATCCAAAAGACCCTTTTACAAACTCCACACCCCCATTTTAGGAATACGACATCTTTGCTTAACTTTGTTGGAGATGGCTATAATGGGCTCCTAGGATATACACATCATTTGGAAGCAACAAGAAATGTTCTTAAATTAGAAAGAGATTTGTTTAAGAAGGACAACATTCATTTGAAGAAAACCATGGAGCATTGTGTGCAGAATTTATTAAGCAATAAGGAAACCATTTAAGGGCTTGAAAAACAAATGTCTGACCTCATTAGGTCTTCGTAGACGACAAGAAAAACTAAGGGATATTGAGCAAATGAAGCTAGGAGGTGCTGGCATCAAGAAGAGAATACATGCAATCAAGTAAGCTCCTTTCTATTAACTGGTTTATTGTTTCTATTGTGATATTTTATGAATAGCAATCATTATTGTATATCAATTTTTGCATTTCAATATGATATTAGATCATTATTGCACCTTGATAAAGAATCAATGATAGAACCTTCTGGCGCACATTTTAGTCTTCTTTTAGATTTTCAGTATTATGCAGAAGCACTGATGAACGAGAAGAAATATAAGAAGGTCTCAGAAAAGCAAATAGATAACTTTTTCAAAGAGAATCAACTCAATCCACAAGACATCCAAGCAATACTTGATGAGGCTGGTATATCACACAGAGGGTACTCAGCCATTTATAAGACTTTGTATGAAAAGATGAAGGATTATAGTATGAAAGGATCATTATTGCCAAATCCTTCTTTGGTAAAAAAAATGTGTAAACATGTAAACGAAGAGGTAGTGCAAGCACTGGGAACCCCATTTCATATTGAAGACACCTATGCTGCACCAACAGGAGATGTGGTCTACAATAGATACAATAATATTTTCTATGACTTGGAGGCCTTACGATCATATGATGTTCAATTGTTTGAAGTTACTCCTGAAGAATGTGATGGTGTCCTCAAATTTGTGCTAAAGCTTAATGAGTATCAAATTGTGAAGGAGCGAAAGTTAGAAAGTGTAAGATTCCTCCCCCAAACCCTTTTTGATGTCTAGCATATTCCCCTGTAATCAATTCCTTTTCTGAAATATAAGAGATCTTGTTTGTGGCTGTTTTAACCTAGAGAGAGAAAATATTCTAGAGAGAGAATATTCAGATTTTGAATATTTTTGGATAGAAAAATATCTCACCTTATTAAAATGAATCCCCCTGAAACAGAAATTCAGAAAGAATTTTCCAATGTGCAATTGGAATTAATTGGAAATAGGTATAAAAGAACCTTAGTCTAAGGGTCTAGATTTTCAGAAATTTTTGGATTATGGTCCAATTAAGGTTCCTATGGGCCAATAGCATCAATCCATGTGTAGGGAGGAGATAAATCCAATTTGTAAAAGAAGATACCCAAAAATGAGTCAATGCTCACATAAGGTGAAGAGTTGAAAATATACAAGGTTTATTAGTAAAAAAACTATGAGCAATAAAATTTTGACACATATGTAAGGAAGGGGAGTTCTTTAAAGAAGGTGCATATTTCACATAAGATGAAGAGTTGAAAATGTACAAGGTTTATTAGTAAAAAACTATGAGCAATAAAATTTTGACACATATGTAAGGAAGGGGAGTTCTTTAAAGAAGGTGCATATTTCACATAAGATGAAGAGTTGAAAATGTACAAGGTTTATTAGTAAAAAACTAGGAGCAATAAAATTTTGACACATATGTAAGGAAGGGGAGTTCTTTAAAGAAGGTGCATATTTCACATAAGATGAAGAGTTGAAAATGTACAAGGTTTATTAGTAAAAAAACTATGAGCAATAAAATTTTGACACATATGTAAGGAAGGGGAGTTCTTTAAAGGAGGTACATATTTCACATGCTTGAATGAGTTTTAAACTCAAAAATAATGTGATATTTTTATCCCTCATCTCTCTTGAACCAAACCAAATCAAAATGGAACCAAATCAAATCAAAAAGTAACCAAACTAGGTCCAAATCTAGTCCAAATTCAACCAAACTGACTTGGAAAATTCTAGAATCAGTTTGTTTGGTTAGGAGCTCAATTTTTCCTATAAATAGAAGCCTTCCCTTGTTGAAAAAAATATAGTGTCTTATGCTTTGTTACTCTACTCCACCTAAGCCAAGAACTGTGAATTCTTTAATAATTCACTAGCTTTTGACACTTCTCTCTTTCTTCAATCCCCATTGGTGGCTCCATCAACATACTAAACCAATTCAAGATTGGTTGGGGGCCTCTACCGTGATCAAAGAATCAAGCAAATTATAAGATAAGTATAGTGAATTTTGATCTTTTCTATAATTTCTCAATGATTCTCTCTTCTCAACCCCTCTCAAGCTTGAATATAAGGAACCCCAGAATAAAATTGGATCTTAAGAAAAAGAGATGTCCTCTACCTTGCGAGATGAGGACATCTCGCACTTTTTTAAGTGGGGTAGAATGTAAGATTCCTCCCCAGCCTTCGAGGTATACAGGAGTAAGAATCTCCCTTTTTGATCTTATAATTATTCCCTCTCTAAAATAAAAGAAAGTTTCTGTTTAAAAAAGGAAGACCCTTTCCCTAGAATACTTCTCAGGAGTCCCACCTGTTTTAAGGATTTAGAACAATGAGTTCAGAAGTGAGAATCGGTGTTTTGGATACCAAGGTTTTGGTTTTCATTCGAGTACGGCCCAAAAGAAGTTCTTTATCTCTTGGGGAGTATAAGAAGTTATCCCCCAGATATTGTGACCCTTATATCTGAATTCAATGAAAGTAGGTGACTTAGCCTACAAGCTTCTTTTACCTCCTCATCTCAAAATTCTTAATGCCTTCTATAGAAAAATGTGTCAAACACAAATCATGGAAAGACGGTAAAACTTCAGTGGCAAGTTACCGTTGGCTTCTAGGCTACGCTAGCTCATTCCTTTATATAAGTCATAACTTTTACTTGTCGCTCACAGTAATCTTACTTCCATCGATCCCCCTTCTTCTTAATCTCCTCCATGGCTTGGCAACAGGAATTAGTTTTATCCATGATGATTTCTCACCTTCAAGACGCAAGAGATTCTGTGAAGAAAGACTTTATAGAACAGTATGAGCGCTCACTTTTTCCTCACCTAGGAACTTCTGTAGCTCAGACCAAATGGCGGACCTATCAAAACATAACTAGGGTAACACCCTGGGGGTCAGCAGCACTTTCGTAACAATGTCCACTTAGCCATGGTTATTGAAGCTTTGGGTTTGGGTCCCCGATACTACTGCGTCATGAGATCAAGGCATCTTGGGTTTTCTGAGCAGGTCTTCTTACTGGCGTGTTTTCTTCCTTATGAGAAGATATGCCTTTATCCCGTTTTTGGCTTGCCTCTCAGAGGTCCTTTTGTTAGATCACCTCATACCACTGAGATAGGTGCGGCAATAACCAACAGAATCATTCCCATAGATGAGTTACCCTATACTTGTGCAGCTTGTGAGTGCTGCTTTTGTGACCATATGATGGACGGGCTTATGGAAGTGTAAAGAGTTCTTCTATCTTTACTGTATAAGTTCCGAGAATGAATAAAGTTTAAATCTTGTTCTTATCTTGCTTTCTTTAAGACTTTTCTTGGTGGTTAATCTTGATTAAAATTTTTCTCTAAGTCTCATATTCGTGCATCTTGCGAAATTATCCCAGTTTGCGAGATGAGGACATCTCGCATTTTTTAAGTGGGGTAGAATGTAAGATTCCTCCCCCAAACCCTTTTTGATGTCTAGCATATTCCCCTGTAATCAATTTCTTTTCTGAAATATAAGAGATCTTGTTTGTGGCTGTTTTAACCTAGAGAGAGAAAATATTCTAGAGAGAGAATATTCAGATTTTGAATATTTTTGGATAGAAAAATATCTCACCTTATTAAAATGAATCCCCCTAAAACAGAAATTCAGAAAGAATTTTCCAATGTGCAATTGGAATTAATTGGAATAGGTATAAAGAACCTTAGTCTAAGGAAGGGGAGTTCTTTAAAGAAGGTGCATATTTCACATAAGATGAAGAGTTAAAAATGTACAAGGTTTATTAGTAAAAAACTAGGAGCAATAAAATTTTGACACATATGTAAGGAAGGGGAGTTCTTTAAAGAAGATGCATATTTCACATAAGATGAAGAGTTGAAAATGTACAAGGTCTATTAGTAAAAAAACTATGAGCAATAAAATTTTGACACATATGTAAGGAAGGGGAGTTCTTTAAAGGAGGTACAGATTTCACATGCTTAAATGAGTTTTAAACTCAAAAATAATGTGATATTTTTATCCCTCATCTCTCTTGAACCAAACCAAATCAAAATGGAACCAAATCAAATCAAAAAGTAACCAAACTAGGTCCAAATCTAGTCCAAATTCAACCAAACTGACTTGGAAAATTCTAGAATCAGTTTGTTTGGTTAGGAGCTCAATTTTTCCTATAAATAGAAGCCTTCCCTTGTTGAAAAAAATTTAGTGTCTTATGCTTTGTTACTCTACTCCACCTAAGCCAAGAACTGTGAATTCTTTAATAATTCACTAGTTTTTGACACTTCTCTCTTTCTTCAATCCCCATTGGTGGCTCCATCAACATACTAAACCAATTGATTGGTTGGGGGCCTCTACCGTGATCAAAGAATCTAGCAAATTATAAGATAAGTATAGTGAATTTTGATCTTTTCTATAATTTCTCAATGATTCTCTCTTCTCAACCCCTCTCAAGCTTGAGAAGCTTAATTGATATGGTTTTTGAAATGCTATTAAAGTTAATTAATTAATGATAGTAAAGAATTACATAAAATTCTATTTATATTCAATTCTAATGGTTTTTCTCTCTCTCACTTAAGAAATGGTCATACTCATGACCCTTTTCAATCCAAATGAAGCTTTTCATAAGGCTTTTCCTTAATCCAAGATCAAGCTATGCTTGAGGTCAAATTAATGACTTTTTTCTATGCTTTTAGTTTATGTATATCGATGATTCAATCCATTATGGATTGATGATCCAATTAGAGACCATTCTAATTATTTCCTTAATGATAAGCCTTATCCCTTAGAAAAAATTGAGATTTATCAGTCATAGTAGCGGAGCTATGGCAAAATTTTTATAGAAATTACGCATAAAATAATTTCATTCAAAGCATAAAAAGAGGACTTCCTACCATATTCTAGGAACTATCATCCTAGATTAATTAAAAGAATTTTATTATGCATGTAGATGTATAGATGAGGATGTAAATGGAGATGTGGATGGATGCATGTAGATGTAGATGTATAGATGTAGATGTGAATGGAGATGTGGATGTATGCATGTAGATGTAGATGTATAGATGTAGATGTGGATGTGGAGGTGGATGTATGCATGTAGATGTGGATGTGGAGGTGGATGTATGCATGTAGATGTAGATGTATAGATGTGGATGTGAATGTGGAGGTGGATGTATACATGTAGATGTAGATGTATGGATGTGAGTGTGAATGTGGAGGTGGATGTATGCATGGAGATGTGGATGTATGCATATAGAAGTAGATGTATAGATGAGGATGTAAAGGGAGATGTGGATGGATGCATGTAGATGTAGATGTGAATGGAGATATGGATGTATTCATGTAGATGTAGATGTATAGATGTAGATGTGGATGTGGAGGTGGATGGATGCATGTAGATGTAGATGTATAGATGTAGATGTGAATGGAGATGTGGATGTATGCATGTAGATGTAGATGTATAGATGTAGATGTGGATGTGGAGGTGGATGTATGCATGTAGATGTAGATGTGGATGTGGATGTGGAGGTGGATGTATGCATGTAGATGTAGATGTATAGATGTGGATGTGGATGTGGAGGTGGATGTATGCATGTAGATGTAGATGTATGGAGGTGAATGTGAATGTGGATGTGGATGTATGCATAGAGATGTGGATGTATGCATGTAGATGTGAATGTACGCATATAGATGTGGATGTATGGAGGTGAATGTGCATGTAGATGCGGATGTATGGATGTGGATGCATGAATGTGCATGTAGATGTGGATGTGAAAATAGATTAATGGATGTAGATGTGGATGTATGGATGTGAATGTGGATGTGGATGTGGATATATGTATAGATGTGAATAAATGATATGTAATGTGAAGGAATCTGAAGTGATGAGATGGAAAATGATGTGATGGGATGAGTATACAAATAAATGGAATATGGAATAAGTAATGTAGATTGATGAGGGATAATGTGAAAAAATAAAAGTTAAAATAGAAACTGTATTGTAAACTGTTTGTAAATGCTGTTTGTAAATGACTGCCGTGACTACCCGTATATACTGAGAGTATACTGCAGCTCTTTACTGACAGTATATACGAGTAAATCTAAGACTTGAAATTATAAGCGTTAATGTTATCCAGATGATGATTTTGAATGTGATTGATATGATTTGTAATTCTGTTTGAGAATTGATGAATTGATTTGGATTCTGATTGAAAATTCTGATTGAAAAATGATGATTTTTAAAAATTAGTTGAAATATAATGAAACCACAATGAGGGGGAATGGGACAAGTCCCTATGATGATATTCATAACTAGAATGATGATAATGAATTCAGCAAATCACTATGAGATTAGTGGGTTGTGCTGTCAGATTGCTACTGTTAATACTTGATCGGTAGATAAAGTTAAGGGATGTCAAATTGAAAACTTGCTTGACTGAAATTCCGTGGAGGAATGTTCCGAAAGAAACTTTTCGGACTAATGGACCATTATCATGTTAAAGATATGAATGATATGATCTGAATGAATTGTAATTTAATGATGAGTTCTATATAGGGGATATTTATCCCAGTGTTCTATGACCAGAATATAAGGAACCCCAGAATAAAATTGGATCTTAAGAAAAAGAGCTGTCCTCTACCTTGCGAGATGAGGACATCTCGCACTTTTTTAAGTGGGGTAGAATGTAAGATTCCTCCCCAGCCTTCGAGGTATACAGGAGTAAGAATCTCCCTTTTTGATCTTATAATTATTCCCTCTCTAAAATAAAAGAAAGTTTCTGTTTAAAAAAGGAAGACCCTTTCCCTAGAATACTTCTCAGGAGTCCCACCTGTTTTAAGGATTTAGAACAATGAGTTCAGAAGTGAGAATCGGTGTTTTGGATACCAAGGTTTTGGTTTTCATTCGAGTACGGCGCAAAAGAAGTTCTTTATCTCTTGGGGAGTATAAGAAGTTACCCCCCAGATATTGTGACCCTTATATCTGAATTCAATGAAAGTAGGTGACTTAGCCTACAAGCTTCTTTTACCTCCTCATCTCAAAATTCTTAATGCCTTCTATAGAAAAATGTGTCAAACACAAATCATGGAAAGACGGTAAAACTTCAGTGGGGCAAGTTACTGTTGGCTTCTAGGTTACGCTAGCTCCTTCCTTTATATAAGTCGTAACTTTTACTTGTCGCTCACAGTAATCTTACTTCCATCGATCCCCCTTCTTCTTAATCTCCTTCATGACTTGGCAACAGGAATTAGTTTTATCCATGATGATTTCTCACCTTCAAGACGCAAGAGATTCTGTGAAGAAAGACTTTATAGAACAGTATGAGCGCTCACTTTTTCCTCACCTAGGAACTTCTGTAGCTCAGACCAAATGGCGGACCTATCAAAACATAACTAGGGTAACACCCTGGGGGTCAGCAGCACTTTCGTAACAATGTCCGCTTAGCCATGGTTATTGAAGCTTTGGGTTTGGGTCCCTGATACTACTGCGTCATGAGATCAAGGCATCTTGGGTTTTCTAAGCGGGTCTTCTTACTGGCGTGTTTTCTTCCTTATGAGAAGATATGCCTTTATCCCGTTTTTGGCTTGCCTCTCAGAGGTCCTTTTGTTAGATCACCTCATACCACTGAGATAGGTGCGGCAATAACCAGCAGAATCATTCCCATAGATGAGTTACCCTATACTTGTGCAGCTTGTGAGTGCTGCTTTTGTGACCATATGATGGACGGGCTTATGGAAGTGTAAAGAGTTCTTCTATCTTTACTGTATAAGTTTCGAAAATGAATAAAGTTTAAATCTTGTTCTTATTTTGCTTTCTTTAAGACTTTTCTTGGTGGTTAATCTTGATTAAAATTTTTCTCTAAGTCTCATATTCGTGCATCTTGCGAAATTATCCCAGTTTGCGAGATGAGGACATCTCGCATTTTTTAAGTGGGGTAGAATGTAAGATTCCTCCCCCAAACCCATTTTGATGTCTAGCATATTCCCCTGTAATCAATTCCTTTTCTGAAATATAAGAGATCTTGTTTGTGGCTGTTTTAACCTAGAGAGAGAAAATATTCTAGAGAGAGAATATTCAGATTTTGAATATTTTTGGATAGAAAAATATCTCACCTTATTAAAATGAATCCCCCTGAAACAAAAATTCAGAAAGAATTTTCCAATGTGCAATTGGAATTAATTGGAATAGGTATAAAGAACCTTAGTCTAAGGGTCTAGATTTTAAAAAATTTTTGGATTATGGTCCAATTAAGGTTCCTATGGGCCAATAGCATCAATCCATGTGTAGGGAGGAGATAAATCCAATTTGTAAAAGAAGATACCCAAAAATGAGTCAATGCTCACATAAGGTGAAGAGTTGAAAATGTACAAGGTTTATTAGTAAAAAAACTATGAGCAATAAAATTTTGACACATATGTAAGGAAGGGGAGTTCTTTAAAGAAGGTGCATATTTCACATAAGATGAAGAGTTGAAAATGTACAAGGTTTATTAGTAAAAAACTATGAGCAATAAAATTTTGACACATATGTAAGGAAGGGGAGTTCTTTAAAGAAGGTGCATAAAATTTTGACACATATGTAAGGAAGGGGAGTTCTTTAAAGAAGGTGCATATTTCACATAAGATGAAGAGTTGAAAATGTACAAGGTTTATTAGTAAAAAACTAGGAGCAATAAAATTTTGACACATATGTAAGGAAGGGGAGTTCTTTAAAGAAGGTGCATATTTCACATAAGATGAAGAGTTGAAAATGTACAAGGTTTATTAGTAAAAAAACTATGAGCAATAAAATTTTGACACATATGTAAGGAAGGGGAGTTCTTTAAAGGAGGTACATATTTCACATGCTTGAATGAGTTTTAAACTCAAAAATAATGTGATATTTTTATCTCTCATCTCTCTTGAACCAAACCAAATCAAAATGGAACCAAATCAAATCAAAAAGTCACCAAACTAGGTCCAAATCTAGTCCAAATTCAACCAAACTGACTTGGAAAATTCTAGAATCAGTTTGTTTGGTTAGGAGCTCAATTTTTCCTATAAATAGAAGCCTTCCCTTGTTGAAAAAAATATAGTGTCTTATGCTTTGTTACTCTAATCCACCTAAGCCAAGAACTGTGAATTCTTTAATAATTCACTAGTTTTTGACACTTCTCTCTTTCTTCAATCCCCATTGGTGGCTCCATCAACATACTAAACCAATTGATTGGTTGGGGGCCTCTACCGTGATCAAAGAATCATGCAAATTATAAGATAAGTATAGTGAATTTTGATCTTTTCTATAATTTCTCAATGATTCTCTCTTCTCAACCCCTCTCAAGCTTGAATATAAGGAACCCCAGAATAAAATTGGATCTTAAGAAAAAGAGCTGTCCTCTACCTTGCGAGATGAGGACATCTCGCACTTTTTTAAGTGGGGTAGAATGTAAGATTCCTCCCCAGCCTTCGAGGTATACAGGAGTAAGAATCTCCCATTTTGATCTTATAATTATTCCCTCTCTAAAATAAAAGAAAGTTTCTGTTTAAAAAAGGAAGACCCTTTCCCTAGAATACTTCTCAGGAGTCCCACCTGTTTTAAGGATTTAGAACAATGAGTTCAGAAGTGAGAATCGGTGTTTTGGATACCAAGGTTTTGGTTTTCATTCGAGTACGGCCCAAAAGAAGTTCTTTATCTCTTGGGGAGTATAAGAAGTTATCCCCCAGATATTGTGACCCTTATATCTGAATTCAATGAAAGTAGGTGACTTAGCCTACAAGCTTCTTTTACCTCCTCATCTCAAAATTCTTAATGCCTTCTATAGAAAAATGTGTCAAACACAAATCATGGAAAGACGGTAAAACTTCAGTGGCAAGTTACCGTTGGCTTCTAGGTTACGCTAGCTCCTTCTTTCAAATAAGTCGTAACTTTTACTTGTCGCTCACAGTAATCTTACTTCCATCGATCCCCCTTCTTCTTAATCTCCTTCATGGCTTGGCAACAGGAATTAGTTTTATCCATGATGATTTCTCACCTTCAAGACGCAAGAGATTCTGTGAAGAAAGACTTTATAGAACAGTATGAGCGCTCACTTTTTCCTCACCTAGGAACTTCTGTAGCTCAGACCAAATGGCAGACCTATCAAAACATAACTAGGGTAACACCCTGGGGGTCAGCAGCACTTTCGTAACAATGTCCGCTTAGCCATGGTTATTGAAGCTTTGGGTTTGGGTCCCCGATACTACTGCGTCATGAGATCAAGGCATCTTGGGTTTTCTGAGCGGGTCTTCTTACTGGCGTGTTTTCTTCCTTATGAGAAGATATGCCTTTATCCCGTTTTTGGCTTGCCTCTCAGAGGTCCTTTTGTTAGATCACCTCATACCACTGAGATAGGTTCGGCAATAACCAGCAGAATCATTCCCATAGATGAGCTACCCTATACTTGTGCAGCTTGTGAGTGCTGCTTTTGTGACCATATGATGGACGGGCTTATGGAAGTGTAAAGAGTTCTTCTATCTTTACTGTATAAGTTTCGAGAATGAATAAAGTTTAAATCTTGTTCTTATCTTGCTTTCTTTAAGACTTTTCTTGGTGGTTAATCTCGATTAAAATTTTTCTCTAAGTCTCATATTCGTGCATCTTGCGAAATTATCCCAGTTTGCGAGATGAGGACATCTCACATTTTTTAAGTGGGGTAGAATGTAAGATTCCTCCCCCAAACCCTTTTTGATGTCTAGCATATTCCCCTGTAATCAATTCCTTTTCTGAAATATAAGAGATCTTGTTTGTGGCTGTTTTAACCTAGAGAGAGAAAATATTCTAGAGAGAGAATATTCAGATTTTGAATATTTTTGGATAGAAAAATATCTCACCTTATTAAAATGAATCCCCCTGAAACAGAAATTCAGAAAGAATTTTCCAATGTGCAATTGGAATTAATTGGAATAGGTATAAAGAACCTTAGTCTAAGGGTCTAGATTTTCAGAAATTTTTGGATTATGGTCCAATTAAGGTTCCTATGGGCCAATAGCATCAATCCATGTGTAGGGAGGAGATAAATCCAATTTGTAAAAGAAGATACCCAAAAATGAGTCAATGCTCACATAAGGTGAAGAGTTGAAAATGTACAAGGTTTATTAGTAAAAAACTATGAGCAATAAAATTTTGACACATATGTAAGGAAGGGGAGTTCTTTAGAGAAGGTGCATATTTCACATAAGATGAAGCGTTGAAAATGTACAAGGCTTATTAGTAAAAAGCTATGAGCAATAAAATTTTGACACATATGTAAGGAAGGGGAGTTCTTTAAAGAAGGTGCATAAAATTTTGACACATATGTAAGGAAGGGGAGTTCTTTAAAGAAGGTGCATATTTCACATAAGATGAAGAGTTGAAAATGTACAAGGTTTATTAGTAAAAAAACTATGAGCAATAAAATTTTGACACATATGTAAGGAAGGGGAGTTCTTTAAAGGAGGTACATATTTCACATGCTTGAATGAGTTTTAAACTCAAAAATAATGTGATATTTTTATCCCTTATCTCTCTTGAACCAAACCAAATCAAAATGGAACCAAATCAAATCAAAAAGTAACCAAACTAGGTCCAAATCTAGTCCAAATTCAACCAAACTGACTTGGAAAATTCTAGAATCAGTTTGTTTGGTTAGGAGCTCAATTTTTCCTATAAATAGAAGCCTTCCCTTGTTGAAAAAAATATAGTGTCTTATGCTTTGTTACTCTACTCCACCTAAGCCAAGAACTGTGAATTCTTTAATAATTCACTAGTTTTTGACACTTCTCTCTTTCTTCAATCCCCATTGGTGGCTCCATCAACATACTAAACTAGTTCAAGATTGGTTGGGGGCCTCTACCGTGATCAAAGAATCAAGCAAATTATAAGATAAGTATAGTGAATTTTGATCTTTTCTATAATTTCTCAATGATTCTCTCTTCTCAACCCCTCTCAAGCTTGAATATAAGGAACCCCAGAATAGAATTAGATCTTAAGAAAAAGAGCTGTCCTCTACCTTGCGAGATGAGGACATCTCGCACTTTTTTAAGTGGGGTAGAATGTAAGATTCCTCCCCAGCCTTCGAGGTATACAGGAGTAAGAATCTCCCTTTTTGATCCTATAATTATTCCCTCTCTAAAATAAAAGAAAGTTTCTGTTTAAAGAAGGAAGACCCTTTCCCTAGAATACTTCTCAGGAGTCCCACCTGTTTTAAGGATTTAGAACAATGAGTTCAGAAGTGAGAATCGGTGTTTTGGATACCAAGGTTTTGGTTTTCATTCGAGTACGGCCCAAAAGAAGTTCTTTATCTCTTGGGGAGTATAAGAAGTTATCCCCCAGATATTGTGACTCTTATATCTGAATTCAATGAAAGTAGGTGACTTAGCCTACAAGCTTCTTTTACCTCCTCATCTCAAAATTCTTAATGCCTTCTATAGAAAAATGTGTCAAACAGAAATCATGGAAAGACGGTAAAACTTCAGTGGGGCAAGTTACCGTTGGCTTCTAGGTTACGCTAGCTCCTTCCTTTATATAAGTCGTAACTTTTACTTGTCGCTCACAGTAATCTTACTTCCATCGATCCCCCTTCTTCTTAATCTCCTTCATGGCTTGGCAACAGGAATTAGTTTTATCCATGATGATTTCTCACCTTCAAGACGCAAGAGATTCTATGAAGAAAGACTTTATAGAACAGTATGAGCGCTCACTTTTTCCTCACCTAGGAACTTCTGTAGCTCAGACCAAATGGCGGACCTATCAAAACATAACTAGGGTAACACCCTGGGGGTCAGCAGCACTTTCGTAACAATGTCCGCTTAGCCATGGTTATTGAAGCTTTGGGTTTGGGTCCCTGATACTACTGCGTCATGAGATCAAGGCATCTTGGGTTTTCTGAGCGGGTCTTCTTACTGGCGTGTTTTCTTCCTTATGAGAAGATATGCCTTTATCCCGTTTTTGGCTTGCCTCTCAGAGGTCCTTTTGTTAGATCACCTCATACCACTGAGATAGGTTCGGCAATAACCAGCAGAATCATTCCCATAGATGAGCTACCCTATACTTGTGCAGCTTGTGAGTGCTGCTTTTGTGACCATATGATGGACGGGCTTATGGAAGTGTAAAGAGTTCTTCTATCTTTACTGTATAAGTTCCGAGAATGAATAAAGTTTAAATCTTGTTCTTATCTTGCTTTCTTTAAGACTTTTCTTGGTGGTTAATCTTGATTAAAATTTTTCTCTAAGTCTCATATTCGTGCATCTTGCGAAATTATCCCAGTTTGCGAGATGAGGACATCTCGCATTTTTTAAGTGGGGTAGAATGTAAGATTCCTCCCCCAAACCCTTTTTGATGTCTAGCATATTCCCCTGTAATCAATTCCTTTTCTGAAATATAAGAGATCTTGTTTGTGGCTGTTTTAATCTAGAGAGAGAAAATATTCTAGAGAGAGAATATTCAGATTTTGAATATTTTTGGATAGAAAAATATCTCACCTTATTAAAATGAATCCCCCTGAAACAGAAATTCAGAAAGAATTTTCCAATGTGCAATTGGAATTAATTGGAATAGGTATAAAGAACCTTAGTCTAAGGGTCTAGATTTTCAGAAATTTTTGGATTATGGTCCAATTAAGGTTCCTATGGGCCAATAGCATCAATCCATGTGTAGGGAGGAGATAAATCCAATTTGTAAAAGAAGATACCCAAAAATGAGTCAATGCTCACATAAGGTGAAGAGTTGAAAATGTACAAGGTTTATTAGTAAAAAACTATGAGCAATAAAATTTTGACACATATGTAAGGAAGGGGAGTTCTTTAAAGAAGGTGCATATTTCACATAAGATGAAGAGTTGAAAATGTACAAGGTTTATTAGTAAAAAAACTATGAGCAATAAAATTTTGACACATATGTAAGGAAGGGGAGTTCTTTAAAGAAGGTGTATATTTCACATAAGATGAAGAGTTAAAAACGTACAAGGTTTATTAGTAAAAAACTAGGAGCAATAAAATTTTGACACATATGTAAGGAAGGGGAGTTCTTTAAAGAAGGTGCATATTTCACATAAGATGAAGAGTTGAAAATGTACAAGGTTTATTAGTAAAAAAACTATGAGCAATAAAATTTTGACACATATGTAAGGAAGGGGAGTTCTTTAAAGGAGGTACATATTTCACATGCTTGAATGAGTTTTAAACTCAAAAATAATGTGATATTTTTATCTCTCATCTCTCTTGAACCAAACCAAATCAAAATGGAACCAAATCAAATCAAAAAGTAACCAAACTAGGTCCAAATCTAGTACAAATTCAACCAAACTGACTTGGAAAATTCTAGAATCAGTTTGTTTGGTTAGGAGCTCAATTTTTCCTATAAATAGAAGCCTTCCCTTGTTGAAAAAAATTTTAGTGTCTTATGCTTTGTTACTCTACTCCACCTAAGCCAAGAACTGTGAATTCTTTAATAATTCACTAGTTTTTGACACTTCTCTCTTTCTTCAATCCCCATTGGTGGCTCCATCAACATACTAAACCAATTGATTGGTTGGGGGCCTCTACCGTGATCAAAGAGTCATGCAAATATAAGATAAGTATAGTGAATTTTGATCTTTTCTATAATTTCTCAATGATTCTCTCTTCTCAACCCCTCTCAAGCTTGAATATAAGGAACCCCAGAATAAAATTGGATCTTAAGAAAAAGAGCTGTCCTCTACCTTGCGAGATGAGGACATCTCACACTTTTTTAAGTGGGGTAGAATGTAAGATTCCTCCCCAGCCTTCGAGGTATACAGGAGTAAGAATCTCCCTTTTTGATCTTATAATTATTCCCTCTCTAAAATAAAAGAAAGTTTCTGTTTAAAAAAGGAAGACCCTTTCCCTAGAATACTTCTCAGGAGTCCCACCTGTTTTAAGGATTTAGAACAATGAGTTCAGAAGTGAGAATCGGTGTTTTGGATACCAAGGTTTTGGTTTTCATTCGAGTACGGCGCAAAAGAAGTTCTTTATCTCTTGGGGAGTATAAGAAGTTATCCCCCAGATATTGTGACCCTTATATCTGAATTCAATGAAAGTAGGTGACTTAGCCTACAAGCTTCTTTTACCTCCTCATCTCAAAATTCTTAATGCCTTCTATAGAAAAATGTGTCAAACACAAATCATGGAAAGACGGTAAAACTTCAGTGGTGGCAAGTTACCGTTGGCTTCTAGGTTACGCTAGCTTCTTCTTTTATATAGGTCGTAACTTTTACTTGTCGCTCACAGTAATCTTACTTCCATCGATTCCCCTTCTTCTTAATCTCCTTCATGGCTTGGCAACAGGAATTAGTTTTATCCATGATGATTTCTCACCTTCAAGACGCAAGAGATTCTGTGAAGAAAGACTTTATAGAACAGTATGAGCGCTCACTTTTTCCTCACCTAGGAACTTCTGTAGCTCAGACCAAATGGCAGACCTATCAAAACATAACTAGGGTAACACCCTGGGGTCAGCAGCACTTTCGTAACAATGTCTGCTTAGCCATGGTTATTGAAGCTTTGGGTTTGGGTCCCCGATACTACTGCGTCATGAGATCAAGGCATGTTGGGTTTTCTGAGCAGGTCTTCTTACTGGCGTGTTTTCTTCCTTATGAGAGGATATGCCTTTGTCCCGTTCTTGGCTTGCCTCTCAGAGGTCCTTTTGTTAGATCACCTCATACCACTGACATAGGTGCGGCAATAACCAGCAGAATCATTCCCATAGATGAGTTACCGTATAATTGTGCAGCTTGTGAGTGCTGCTTTTGTGACCATATGATGGACGGGCTTATGGAAGTGTAAAGAGTTCTTCTATCTTTACTGTATAAGTTTCGAGAATGAATAAAGTTTAAATCTTGTTCTTATCTTGCTTTCTTTAAGACTTTTCTTGGTGGTTAATCTTGATTAAAATTTTTCTCTAAGTCTCATATTTGTGCATCTTGCGAAATTATCCCAGTTTGCGAGATGAGGACATCTCGCATTTTTGAAGTGGGGTAGAATGTAAGATTCCTCCCCCAAACCCTTTTTGATGTCTAGCATATTCCCCTGTAATCAATTCCTTTTCTGAAATATAAGAGATCTTGTTTGTGGCTGTTTTAACCTAGAGAGAGAAAATATTCTAGAGAGAGAATATTCAGATTTTGAATATTTTTGGATAGAAAAATATCTCACCTTATTAAAATGAATCCCCCTAAAATAGAAATTCAGAAAGAATTTTCCAATGTGCAATTGGAATTAATTGGAATAGGTATAAAGAACCTTCGTCTAAGGGTCTAGATTTTAAGAAATTTTTGGATTATGGTCCAATTAAGGTTCCTATGGGCCAATAGCATCAATCCATGTGTAGGGAGGACATAAATCCAATTTGTAAAAGAAAATACCCAAAAATGAGTCAATGCTCACATAAGGTGAAGAGTTGAAAATGTACAAGGTTTATTAGTAAAAAAACTATGACCAATAAAATTTTGACACATATGTAAGGAAGGGGAGTTCTTTAAAGAAGGTGCATATTTCACATAAGATGAAGAGTTGAAAATGTACAAGGTTTATTAGTAAAAAACTATGAGCAATAAAATTTTGACACATATGTAAGGAAGGGGAGTTCTTTAAAGAAGGTGCATAAAATTTTGACACATATGTAAGGAAGGGGAGTTCTTTAAAGAAGGTGCATGTTTCACATAAGATGAAGAGTTGAAAATGTACAAGGTTTATTAGTAAAAAACTAGGAGCAATAAAATTTTGACACATATGTAAGGAAGGGGAGTTCTTTAAAGAAGGTGCATATTTCACATAAGATGAAGAGTTGAAAATGTACAAGGTTTATTAGTTAAAAAACTATGAGCAATAAAATTTTGACACATATGTAAGGAAGGGGAGTTCTTTAAAGGAGGTACATATTTCACATGCTTGAATGAGTTTTAAACTCAAAAATAATGTGATATTTTTATCCCTCATCTCTCTTGAACCAAACCAAATCAAAATGGAACCAAATCAAATCAAAAAGTAACCAAACTAGGTCCAAATCTAGTCCAAATTCAACCAAACTGACTTGGAAAATTCTAGAATCAGTTTGTTTGGTTAGGAGCTCAATTTTTCCTATAAATAGAAGCCTTCCCTTGTTGAAAAAAATATAGTGTCTTATGCTTTGTTACTCTAATCCACCTAAGCCAAGAACTGTGAATTCTTTAATAATTCACTAGTTTTTGACACTTCTCTCTTTCTTCAATCCCCATTGGTGGCTCCATCAACATACTAAACCAATTGATTGGTTGGGGGCCTCTACCGTGATCAAAGAATCATACAAATTATAAGATAAGTATAGTGAATTTTGATCTTTTCTATAATTTCTCAATGATTCTCTCTTCTCAACCCCTCTCAAGCTTGAATATAAGGAACCCCAGAATAAAATTGGATCTTAAGAAAAAGAGCTGTCCTCTACCTTGCGAGATGAGGACATCTCGCACTTTTTTAAGTGGGGTAGAATGTAAGATTCCTCCCCAGCCTTCGAGGTATACAGGAGTAAGAATCTCCCATTTTGATCTTATAATTATTCCCTCTCTAAAATAAAAGAAAGTTTCTGTTTAAAAAAGGAAGACCCTTTCCCTAGAATACTTCTCAGGAGTCCCACCTGTTTTAAGGATTTAGAACAATGAGTTCAGAAGTGAGAATCGGTGTTTTGGATACCAAGGTTTTGGTTTTCATTCGAGTACGGCCCAAAAGAAGTTCTTTATCTCTTGGGGAGTATAAGAAGTTATCCCCCAGATATTGTGACCCTTATATCTGAATTCAATGAAAGTAGGTGACTTAGCCTACAAGCTTCTTTTACCTCCTCATCTCAAAATTCTTAATGCCTTCTATAGAAAAATGTGTCAAACACAAATCATGGAAAGACGGTAAAACTTCAGTGGCAAGTTACCGTTGGCTTCTAGGTTACGCTAGCTCCTTCTTTTATATAAGTCGTAACTTTTACTTGTCGCTCACAGTAATCTTACTTCCATCGATGCCCCTTCTTCTTAATCTCCTTCATGGCTTGGCAACAGGAATTAGTTTTATCCATGATGATTTCTCACCTTCAAGACGCAAGAGATTCTGTGAAGAAAGACTTTATAGAACAGTATGAGCGCTCACTTTTTCCTCACCTAGGAACTTCTGTAGCTCAGACCAAATGGCGGACCTATCAAAACATAACTAGGGTAACACCCTGGGGTCAGCAGCACTTTCGTAACAATGTCCGCTTAGCCATGGTTATTGAAGCTTTGGGTTTGGGTCCCCGATACTACTGCGTCATGAGATCAAGGCATCTTGGGTTTTCTGAGCATGTCTTCTTACTGGCGTGTTTTCTTCCTTATGAGAAGATATGCCTTTATCCCGTTCTTGGCTTGCCTCTCAGAGGTCCTTTTGTTAGATCACCTCATACCACTGAGATAGGTGCGGCAATAACCAGCAGAATCATTCCCATAGATGAGTTACCGTATAATTGTGCAGCTTGTGAGTGCTGCTTTTGTGACCATATGATGGATGGGCTTATGGAAGTGTAAAGAGTTCTTCTATCTTTACTGTATAAGTTTCGAGAATGAATAAAGTTTAAATCTTGTTCTTATCTTGCTTTCTTTAAGACTTTTCTTGGTGGTTAATCTTGATTAAAATTTTTCTCTAAGTCTCATATTCGTGCATCTTGCGAAATTATCCCAGTTTGCGAGATGAGGACATCTCGCATTTTTTAAGTGGGGTAGAATGTAAGATTCCTCCCCCAAACCCTTTTTGATGTCTAGCATATTCCCCTGTAATCAATTCCTTTTCTGAAATATAAGAGATCTTGTTTGTGGCTGTTTTAACCTAGAGAGAGAAAATATTCTAGAGAGAGAATATTCAGATTTTGAATATTTTTGGATAGAAAAATATCTCACCTTATTAAAATGAATCCCCCTGAAATAGAAATTCAGAAAGAATTTTCCAATGTGCAATTGGAATTAATTGGAATAGGTATAAAGAACCTTCGTCTAAGGGTCTAGATTTTAAGAAATTTTTGGATTATGGTCCAATTAAGGTTCCTATGGGCCAATAGCATCAATCCATGTGTAGGGAGGACATAAATCCAATTTGTAAAAGAAAATACCCAAAAATGAGTCAATGCTCACATAAGGTGAAGAGTTGAAAATGTACAAGGTTTATTAGTAAAAAAACTATGAGCAATAAAATTTTGACACATATGTAAGGAAGGGGAGTTCTTTAAAGAAGGTGCATATTTCACATAAGATGAAGAGTTGAAAATGTACAAGGTTTATTAGTAAAAATCTATGAGCAATAAAATTTTGACACATATGTAAGGAAGGGGAGTTCTTTAAAGAAGGTGCATAAAATTTTGACACATATGTAAGGAAGGGGAGTTCTTTAAAGAAAGTGCATATTTCACATAAGATGAAGAGTTGAAAATGTACAAGGTTTATTAGTAAAAAACTAGGAGCAATAAAATTTTGACACATATGTAAGGAAGGGGAGTTCTTTAAAGAAGGTGCATATTTCACATAAGATGAAGAGTTGAAAATGTACAAGGTTTATTAGTAAAAAAACTATGAGCAATAAAATTTTGACACATATGTAAGGAAGGGGAGTTCTTTAAAGGAGGTACATATTTCACATGCTTGAATGAGTTTTAAACTCCAAAATAATGTTATATTTTTATCCCTCATCTCTCTTGAACCAAACCAAATCAAAATGGAACCAAATCAAATCAAAAAGTAACCAAACTAGGTCCAAATCTAGTCCAAATTCAACCAAACTGACTTGGAAAATTCTAGAATCAGTTTGTTTGGTTAGGAGCTCAATTTTTCCTTTAAATAGAAGCCTTCCCTTGTTGAAAAAAATATAGTGTCTTATGCTTTGTTACTCTAATCCACCTAAGCCAAGAACTGTGAATTCTTTAATAATTCACTAGTTTTTGACACTTCTCTCTTTCTTCAATCCCCATTGGTGGCTCCATCAACATACTAAACCAATTGATTGGTTGGGGGCCTCTACCGTGATCAAAGAATCATGCAAATTATAAGATAAGTATAGTGAATTTTGATCTTTTCTATAATTTCTCAATAACTTCATTCGAGTATGGCCCAAAAGAAGTTCTTTATCTCTTGGGGAGTATAAGAAGTTATCCCCCAGATATTGTGACCCTTATATCTGAATTCAATGAAAGTAGGTGACTTAGCCTACAAGCTTCTTTTACCTCCTCATCTCAAAATTCTTAATGCCTTCTATAGAAAAATGTGTCAAACACAAATCATGGAAAGACGGTAAAACTTCAGTGGCAAGTTACCGTTGGCTTCTAGGTTACGCTAGCTTCTTCTTTTATATAAGTCGTAACTTTTACTTGTCGCTCACAGTAATCTTACTTCCATCCATTCCCCTTCTTCTTAATCTCCTTCATGGCTTGGCAACAGGAATTAGTTTTATCCATGATGATTTCTCACCTTCAAGACGCAAGAGATTCTGTGAAGAAAGACTTTATAGAACAGTATGAGCGCTCACTTTTTCCTCACCTAGGAACTTCTGTAGCTCAGACCAAATGGCGGACCTATCAAAACATAACTAGGGTAACACCCTGGGGTCAGCAGCACTTTCGTAACAATGTCCGCTTAGCCATGGTTATTGAAGCTTTGGGTTTGGGTCCCCGATACTACTGCGTCATGAGATCAAGGGATCTTGGGTTTTCTGAGCAGGTCTTCTTACTGGCGTGTTTTCTTCCTTATGAGAAGATATGCCTTTATCCCGTTTTTGGCTTGCCTCTCAGAGGTCTTTTTGTTAGATCACCTCATACCACTGAGATAGGTGCGGCAATAACCAGCAGAATCATTCCCATAGATGAGTTACCCTATACTTGTGCAGCTTGTGAGTGCTGCTTTTGTGACCATATGATGGACGGGCTTATGGAAGTGTAAAGAGTTCTTCTATCTTTACTGTAAAAGTTTCGAGAATGAATAAAGTTTAAATCTTGTTCTTATCTTGCTTTCTTTAAGACTTTTCTTGGTGGTTAATCTTGATTAAAATTTTTCTCTAAGTCTCATATTCGTGCATCTTGCGAAATTATCCCAGTTTGCGAGATGAGGACATCTCGCATTTTTTAAGTGGGGTAGAATGTAAGATTCCTCCCCCAAACCCTTTTTGATGTCTAGCATATTCCCCTGTAATCAATTCCTTTTCTGAAATATAAGAGATCTTGTTTGTGGCTGTTTTAACCTAGAGAGAGAAAATATTCTAGAGAGAGAATATTCAGATTTTGAATATTTTTGGATAGAAAAATATCTCACCTTATTAAAATGAATCCCTCTGAAACAGAAATTCAGAAAGAATTTTCCAATGTGCAATTGGAATTAATTGGAATAGGTATAAAGAACCTTAGTCTAAGGGTCTAGATTTTCAGAAATTTTTGGATTATGGTCCAATTAAGGTTCCTATGGGCCAATAGCATCAATCCATGTGTAGGGAGGAGATAAATCCAATTTGTAAAAGAAAATACCCAAAAATGAGTCAATGCTCACATAAGGTGAAGAGTTGAAAATGTACAAGGTTTATTAGTAAAAAACTATGAGCAATAAAATTTTGACACATATGTAAGGAAGGGGAGTTCTTTAAAGAAGGTGCATATTTCACATAAGATGAAGAGTTGAAAATGTACAAGGTTTATTAGTAAAAAACTATGAGCAATAAAATTTTGACACATATGTAAGGAAGGGGAGTTCTTTAAAGAAGGTGCATAAAATTTTGACACATACGTAAGGAAGGGGAGTTCTTTAAAGAAGGTGCATATTTCACATAAGATGAAGAGTTGAAAATGTACAAGGTTTATTAGTAAAAAACTAGGAGCAATAAAATTTTGACACATATGTAAGGAAGGGGAGTTCTTTAAAGAAGGTGCATATTTCACATAAGATGAAGAGTTGAAAATGTACAAGGTCTATTAGTAAAAAAACTATGAGCAATAAAATTTTGACACATATGTAAGGAAGGGGAGTTCTTTAAAGGAGGTACATATTTCACTTGCTTGAATGAGTTTTAAACTCAAAAATAATGTGATATTTTTATCCCTCATCTCTCTTGAACCAAACCAAATCAAAATGGAACCAAATCAAATCAAAAAGTAACCAAACTAGGTCCAAATCTAGTCCAAATTCAACTAAACTGACTTGGAAAATTCTAGAATCAGTTTGTTTGGTTAGGAGCTCAATTTTTCCTATAAATAGAAGCCTTCCCTTGTTGAAAAAAATATAGTGTCTTATGCTTTGTTACTCTACTCCACCTAAGCCAAGAACTGTGAATTCTTTAATAATTCACTAGTTTTTGACACTTCTCTCTTTCTTCAATCCCCATTGGTGGCTCCGTTCTTTAAAGAAGGTGCATATTTCACATAAGATGAAGAGTTGAAAATGTACAAGGTTTATTAGTAAAAAACTAGGAGCAATAAAATTTTGACACATATGTAAGGAAGGGGAGTTCTTTAAAGAAGGTGCATATTTCACATAAGATGAAGAGTTAAAAATGTACAAGGTTTATTAGTAAAAAAACTATGAGCAATAAAATTTTGACACATATGTAAGGAAGGGGAGTTCTTTAAAGGAGGTACATATTTCACATGCTTGAATGAGTTTTAAACTCAAAAATAATGTGATATTTTTATCCCTCATCTCTCTTGAACCAAACCAAATCAAAATGGAACCAAATCAAATCTAGTCCAAATTCAACCAAACTGACTTGGAAAATTCTAGAATCAGTTTGTTTGGTTAGGAGCTCAATTTTTCCTATAAATAGAAGCCTTCCCTTGTTGAAAAAAATATATTGTCTTATGCTTTGTTACTCTACTCCACCTAAGCCAAGAACTGTGAATTCTTTAATAATTCACTAGTTTTTGACACTTCTCTCTTTCTTCAATCCCCATTGGTGGCTCCATCAACATACTAAACCAATTGATTGGTTGGGGGCCTCTACCGTGATCAAAGAATCAAGCAAATTATAAGATAAGTATAGTGAATTTTGATCTTTTCTATAATTTCTCAATGATTCTCTCTTCTCAACCCCTCTCAAGCTTGAATATAAGGAACCCCAGAATAGAATTGGATCTTAAGAAAAAGAGTTGTCCTCTACCTTGTGAGATGAGGACATCTCGCACTCTTTTAAGTGGGGTAGAATGTAAGATTCCTCTCCAGCCTTCGAGGTATACAGGAGTAAGAATCTCCCTTTTTGATCTTATAATTATTCCCTCTCTAAAATAAAAGAAAGTTTCTATTTAAAAAAGGAAGACCCTTTCCCTAGAATACTTCTCAGGAGTCCCACCTGTTTTAAGGATTTAGAACAATGAGTTCAGAAGTGAGAATCGGTGTTTTGGATACCAAGGTTTTGGTTTTCATTCGAGTACGGCCCAAAAGAAGTTCTTTATCTCTTGGGGAGTATAAGAAGTTATCCCCCAGATATTGTGACCCTTATATCTGAATTCAATGAAAGTAGGTGACTTAGCCTACAAGCTTCTTTTACCTCCTCATCTCAAAATTCTTAATGCCTTCTATAGAAAAATGTGTCAAACACAAATCATGGAAAGACGGTAAAACTTCAGTGGGGCAAGTTACCGTTGGCTTCTAGGTTACGCTAGCTCCTTCCTTTATATAAGTCGTAACTTTTACTTGTCGCTCACAGTAATCTTACTTCCATCGATCCCCCTTCTTCTTAATCTTCTTCATGGCTTGGCAACAGGAATTAGTTTTATCCATGATGATTTCTCACCTTCAAGACGCAAGAGATTCTGTGAAGAAAGACTTTATAGAACAGTATGAGCGCTCACTTTTTCCTCACCTAGGAACTTCTGTAGCTCAGACCAAATGGCGGACCTATCAAAACATAACTAGGGTAACACCCTGGGGGTCAGCAGCACTTTCGTAACAATGTCCGCTTAGCCATGGTTATTGAAGCTTTGGGTTTGGGTCCCCGATACTACTGCGTCATGAGATCAAGGCATCTTGGGTTTTCTGAGCGGGTCTTCTTACTAGCGTGTTTTCTTCCTTATGAGAAGATATGCCTTTATCCCGTTTTTGGCTTGCCTCTCAGAGGTCCTTTTGTTAGATCACCTCATACCACTGAGATAGGTGCGGCAATAACCAGCAGAATCATTCCCATAGATGAGTTACCCTATACTTGTGCAGCTTGTGAGTGCTGCTTTTGTGACCATATGATGGACGGGCTTATGGAAGTGTAAAGAGTTCTTCTATCTTTACTGTATAAGTTCCGAGAATGAATAAAGTTTAAATCTTGTTCTTATCTTGCTTTCTTTAAGACTTTTCTTGGTGGTTAATCTTGATTAAAATTTTTCTCTAAGTCTCATATTCGTGCATCTTGCGAAATTATCCCAGTTTGCGAGATGAGGACATCTCGCATTTTTTAAGTGGGGTAGAATGTAAGATTCCTTCCCCAAACCCTTTTTGATGTCTAGCATATTCCCCTGTAATCAATTCCTTTTCTGAAATATAAGAGATCTTGTTTGTGGCTGTTTTAACCTAGAGAGAGAAAATATTCTAGAGAGAGAATATTCAGATTTTGAATATTTTTGGATAGAAAAATATCTCACCTTATTAAAATGAATCCCCCTGAAACAGAAATTCAGAAAGAATTTTCCAATGTGCAATTGGAATTAATTGGAATAGGTATAAAGAACCTTAGTCTAAGGGTCTAGATTTTCAGAAATTTTTGGATTATGGTCCAATTAAAGTTCCTATGGGCCAATAGCATCAATCCATGTGTAGGGAGGAGATAAATCCAATTTATAAAAGAAGATACCCAAAAATGAGTCAATGCTCACATAAGGTGAAGAGTTGAAAATGTACAAGGTTTATTAGTAAAAAACTATGAGCAATAAAATTTTGACACATATGTAAGGAAGGGGAGTTCTTTAAAGAAGGTGCATATTTCACATAAGATGAAGAGTTGAAAATGTACAAGGTTTATTAGTAAAAAAACTATGAGCAATAAAATTTTGACACATATGTAAGGAAGGGGAGTTCTTTAAAGAAGGTGTATATTTCACATAAGATGAAGAGTTAAAAACGTACAAGGTTTATTAGTAAAAAACTAGGAGCAATAAAATTTTGACACATATGTAAGGAAGGGGAGTTCTTTAAAGAAGGTGCATATTTCACATAAGATGAAGAGTTGAAAATGTACAAGGTTTATTAGTAAAAAAACTATGAACAATAAAATTTTGACACATATGTAAGGAAGGGGAGTTCTTTAAAGGAGGTACATATTTCACATACTTGAATGAGTTTTAAACTCAAAAATAATGTGATATTTTTATCAATCGCAACGAGGCTGGTCAAGACCTCGGCCGACCTTGCTACGCGAGACGTCCTTCATTGACTCTCCGTCAGCAGTTGCAACTTTATCAGTTAGGTCTCCACGACCTTAATCACAAGATGGTCAAAATGCTCCCCCAGCATTGTTGACATAAAACAGTCATTTACAAACAGCATTTACAAACAGTTTACAATACAGTTTCTATTTTAACTTTCATTTTTCCACATTATCCCTCATCAATCTACATTACTTATTCCATATTCCATTTATATGTATACTCATCCCATCACATCATTTTCCATCTCATCACTTCAGATTCCTTCACATTACATATCATTTATTCACATCCATACATATATCCACATCCACATCCACATTCACATCCATACATCCACATCTATATCCATACATCTATTTTCACATCCACATCTACATGCACATTCATGCATCCACATCCATACATCCGCATCTACATGCACATTCACATCCATACATCCACATCTATATGCGTACATTCACATCTACATGCATACATCCACATCTCTATGCATACATCCACATCCACATTCACATTCACCTCCATACATCTACATCTACATGCATACATCCACCTCCACATTCACATCCACATCTTTACATCTACATCTACATGCATACATCCACCTCCACCTCCACATCCACATCTACATCTAGATGCATACATCCACCTCCACATCCACATCTACATCTATACATCTACATCTACATGCATACATCCACATCTCCATTCACATCTGCATCTATACATCTACATCTACATGCATACATCTATACATCTACATCTCCATCTACATCTACATCTACATCTACATCTACATCTATACATCTACATCTACATGCATCCATCCACCTCCACATCCACATCTACATCTACATGAATACATCCATATCTCCATTCACATCTACATCTATACATCTACATCTACATGCATCCATCCACATCTCCCTTTACATCCTCATCTATACATCTACTTCTATATGCATACATCCACATCTCCATGCATACATCCACCTCCACATTCACACTCACATCCATACATCTACATCTACATGTATACATCCACCTCCACATTCACATCCACATCTATACATCTACATCTACATGCATACATCCACCTCCACATCCACATCCACATCTACATCTACATGCATACATCCACCTCCACATCCACATCTACATCTATACATCTACATCTACATGCATACATCCACATCTCCATTCACATCTACATCTATACATCTACATCTACATGCATCCATCCACATCTCCATTTACATCCTCATCTATACATCTACATGCATAATAAAATTCTTTTAATTAATCTAGGATGATAGTTCCTAGAATATGGTAGGAAGTCCTCTTTTTATGCTTTGAATGAAATTATTTTATGCGTAATTTCTATAAAAATTTTGCCATAGCTTCGCTACTATGACTGATAAATCTCAAATTTTTTTAAGGGATAAGGCTTATCATTAAGGAAATAATTAGAATGGTCTCTAATTGGATCATCAATCCATAATGGATTGAATCATCGATATACATAAACTAAAAGCATAGAAAAAAGCCATTAATTTGGCCTCAAGTATAGCTTAATCTTGGATTAAGGAAAAGCCTTATGAAAAGCTTCATTTGGATTTAAAAGGGTCATGAGTATGACCATTTCTTAAGTGAGAGAGAGAAAAACCATTAGAATTGAATATAAATAGAATTTTATGTAATTCTTTACTATCATTAATTAATTAACTTTAATAGCATTTCAAAAACCATATCAATTAAGCTTCTCAAGCTTGAGAGGAGTTGAGAAGAGAGAATCATTGAGAAATTATAGAAAAGATCAAAATTCACTATACTTATCTTATAATTTGCTTGATTCTTTGATCACGGTAGAGGCCCCCAACCAATCAATTGGTTTAGTATGTTGATGGAGCCACCAATGGGGATTGAAGAAAGAGAGAAGTGTCAAAAACTAGTGAATTATTAAAGAATTCACAGTTCTTGGCTTAGGTGGAGTAGAGTAACAAAGCATAAGACACTATATTTTTTTCAACAAGGGAAGGCTTCTATTTATAGGAAAAATTGAGCTCCTAACCAAACAAACTGATTCTAGAATTTTAGAATTTTCCAAGTCAGTTTGGTTGAATTTGGACTAGATTTGGACCTAGTTTGGTTACTTTTTTATTTGATTTGGTTTGGTTCAAGAGAGATAAGGGATAAAAATATCACATTATTTTTGAGTTTAAAACTCATTCAAGCATGTGAAATATGTACCTCCTTTAAAGAACTCCCCTTCCTTACATATGTGTCAAAATTTTATTGCTCATAGTTTTTTTACTAATAAACCTTGTACATTTTCAACTCTTCATCTTATGTGAAATATGCACCTTCTTTAAAGAACTCCCCTTCCTTACATATGTGTCAAAATTTTATTGCTCCTAGTTTTTTACTAATAAACCTTGTACGTTTTTAACTCTTCATCTTATGTGAAATATACACCTTCTTTAAAGAACTCCCCTTCCTTACATATGTGTCAAAATTTTATTGCTCATAGTTTTTTTACTAATAAACCTTGTACATTTTCAACTCTTCATCTTATGTGAAATATGCACCTTCTTTAAAGAACTCCCCTTCCTTACATATGTGTCAAAATTTTATTGCTCATAGTTTTTTACTAATAAACCTTGTACATTTTCAACTCTTCACCTTATGTGAGCATTGACTCATTTTTGGGTATCTTCTTTTACAAATTGGATTTATCTCCTCCCTACACATGGATTGATGCTATTGGCCCATAGGAACCTTAATTGGACCATAATCCAAAAATTTCTGAAAATCTAGACCCTTAGACTAAGGTTCTTTATACATATTCCAATTAATTCCAATTGCACATTGGAAAATTCTTTCTGAATTTCTGTTTCAGGGGGATTCATTTTAATAAGGTGAGATATTTTTCTATCCAAAAATATTCAAAATCTGAATATTCTCTCTCTAGAATATTTTCTCTCTCTAGGTTAAAACAGCCACAAACAAGATCTCTTATATTTCAGAAAAGGAATTGATTACAGGGGAATATGCTAGACATCAAAAAGGGTTTGGGGGAGGATTCTTACATTCTACCCCACTTAAAAAATGCGAGATGTCCTCATCTCGCAAACTGGGATAATTTCGCAAGATGCACGAATATGAGACTTAGAGAAAAATTTTAATCAAGATTAACCACCAAGAAAAGTCTTAAAGAAAGCAAGATAAGAACAAGATTTAAAGTTTATTCATTCTCGGAACTTATACAGTAAAGATAGAAGAACTCTTTACACTTCCATAAGCCCGTCCATCATATGGTCACAAAAGCAGCACTCACAAGCTGCACAAGTATAGGGTAACTCATCTATGGGAATGATTCTGCTGGTTATTGCCGCACCTATCTCAGTGGTATGAGGTGATCTAACAAAAGGACCTCTGAGAGGCAAGCCAAAAACGGGATAAAGGCATATCTTCTCATAAGGAAGAAAACACGCCAGTAAGAAGACCCGCTCAGAAAACCCAAGATGCCTTGATCTCATGACGCAGTAGTATCGGGGACCCAAACCCAAAGCTTCAATAACCATGGCTAAGCGGACATTGTTACGAAAGTGCTGCTGACCCCAGGGTGTTACCCTAGTTATGTTTTGATAGGTCCGCCATTTGGTCTGAGCTACAGAAGTTCCTAGGTGAGGAAAAAGTGAGCGCTCATACTGTTCTATAAAGTCTTTCTTCACAGAATCTCTTGCGTCTTGAAGGTGAGAAATCATCATGGATAAAACTAATTCCTGTTGCCAAGCCATGAAGGAGATTAAGAAGAAGGGGGATCGATGGAAGTAAGATTACTGTGAGCGACAAGTAAAAGTTACGACTTATATAAAGGAAGGAGCTAGCGTAACCTAGAAGCCAACGGTAACTTGCCACTAAAGTTTTACCGTCTTTCCATGATTTGTGTTTGACACATTTTTCTATAGAAGGCATTAAGAATTTTGAGATGAGGAGGTAAAAGAAGCTTGTAGGCTAAGTCACCTACTTTCATTGAATTCAGATATAAGGGTCACAATATCTGGGGGATAACTTCTTATACTCCCCAAGAGATAAAGAACTTCTTTTGGGCCGTACTCGAATGAAAACCAAAACCTTGGTATCCAAAACACCGATTCTCACTTCTGAACTCATTGTTCTAAATCCTTAAAACAGGTGGGACTCCTGAGAAGTATTCTAGGGAAAGGGTCTTCCTTTTTTAAACAGAAACTTTCTTTTATTTTAGAGAGGGAATAATTATAAGATCAAAAAGGGAGATTCTTACTCCTGTATACCTCGAAGGCTGGGGAGGAATCTTACATTCTACCCCACTTAAAAAAGTGCGAGATGTCCTCATCTCGCAAGGTAGAGGACAGCTCTTTTTCTTAAGATCCAATTTTATTCCGGGGTTCCTTATATTCTGGTCATAGAACACTGGGATAAATATCCCCTATATAGAACTCATCATTAAATTACAATTCATTCACATCATATCATTCATATCTTTAACATGATAATGGTCCATTAGTCCGAAAAGTATCTTTCGGAACATTCCTCCACGGAATTTCAGTCAAGCAAGTTTTCAATTTGACATCCCTTAACTTTATCTACCGATCAAGTATTAACAGTAGCAATCTGACAGCACAACCCACTAATCTCATAGTGATTTGCTGAATTCATTATCATCATTCTAGTTATGAATATCATCACAGGGACTTGTCCCATTCCCCCTCATTGTGGTTTCATTATATTTCAACTAATTTTTAAAAATCATCATTTTTCAATCAGAATTTTCAATCAGAATCCAAATCAACTCATCAATTCTCAAACAGAATTAAAAATCATATCAATCACATTTGAAATCATCATCTGGATAGCATTAACGCTTATAATTTCAAGTCTTAGATTTACTCGTATATACTGTCAGTAAAGAGCTGCAGTATACTTTTGGTATATACGGGTAGTCACGGCCCTTGGAATTATAAGGTAAATACTATCATGTCTAGGCCTCAAGCAAGTCAGGGATTCTATATAATTGCGGTACTTCCATCTGAAGTCCCAATTACCAAATTATGAATTTCAGTTTGAATATCAAATTGTATGAATTATCTCACACATGTGTAACCTTTTTGTGTTTCTTGATAAATTTTTGATATATTTGTCTTCTCAGTTGATCTTTATTAACCAAATGCTTTGATACCAACTGTAAGATCCCTGTTCCCACCGAGCAACGGATTCAGGATACTGGCAGCGGAAGTAGCACTTCTCGCGTGGGACAGGGGTCCCACATTCGGACCTCGCCCACGGATATCCGGACAAAAGACTAATCCGTCGGTTGTTCTAAAACCGAACCCGGAAAAACTTCCTTTACGGAAGGCACGGGCGATTCCACCAGGATAACTTTTTACTCTAACGTAGTCAAGATCATTTCTGATCGAGCTGATCCAATTACATCTATAAGATACTTGGTCAGATCAAGGAAGAAACTTGCACTTGGATCATTGGGATCAACGCTTTTTTCCCCATTCAAGAGGCACAGCCGTTGATTCCTATCCATAGAATAATTACTGTCCGGGATTTATTTTATCTATCGTAAAAACAAAAGTTTGAGTCTTGATTTACGGATCCATCAGTCCAGCCTAACCCCATCCAGTCCCATGGATTAGCCAACCGCCCAACCACTGTAGTGATGGGATCCAATTAAGAATTTGGTTAGGTTTTGTCCCGGGTACCAAGGAAAAGAGTTCCAAGGCCCCCTAGCCAGATGTTCATGCAAAATAAAACTAGTCACACCACTCACACACCCAATATGAAATTGCCTTTTCACAAATTCAACCAGTTTAAAACAATCCTTTAATAAAACCATAGTATCACTGATCACCATCTTCCAATTTATCTGGTTGATTCTTAATTTTCCCATCATTCCTTCATCAGAGTATCTATGGCATCATTGGTAACTAGGACGGTCACCACCTGTCCACTCAGGGGCCGTTTCCTAATCCCTAGCCCATAATACTCGGCAATATAATCACTTATCAAGATGGACTCTCGTTGAAGATCAGCAGCAAGATCAACCAACAGATCCATATAAAGAGCCATGGACTCATCCATTGAAGACCAGCAAGGTCAATCAACCAGATCCATGCCCGATTTCAGAAAACAACTCCTACTCTTGTTCCAAGATCTTCCTCGACGCACGCGTGGTATCCTAGGCGACCTAGAGCCCGAGCACCGTATGGTCAGCACCCTTTAGGATCCTTCGCAGGTGACCTAGCGCTTCACTTATAGGCCGCTTCCTTGGCCCCTCATCCACCGTACCGGAAGCTCACCATTTTAATCGCACCGAGGCTGGTCAAGACCTCGGCCGACCTTGCTACGCGAGACGTCCTTCATTGACTCTCCGTCAGCAGTTGCAACTTTATCAGTTAGGTCTCCACGACCTTAATCACAAGATGGTCAAAATGCTCCCCCAGCATTGTTGACATAAAACAGTCATTTACAAACAGCATTTACAAACAGTTTACAATACAGTTTCTATTTTAACTTTCATTTTTCCACATTATCCCTCATCAATCTACATTACTTATTCCATATTCCATTTATATGTATACTCATCCCATCACATCATTTTCCATCTCATCACTTCAGATTCCTTCACATTACATATCATTTATTCACATCCATACATATATCCACATCCACATCCACATTCACATCCATACATCCACATCTACATCCATACATCTATTTTCACCATTCTTTGATCACGGTAGAGGCCCCCAACCAATCAATTGGTTTAGTATGTTGATGGAGCCACCAATGGGGATTGAAGAAAGAGAGAAGTGTCAAAAACTAGTGAATTATTAAAGAATTCACAGTTCTTGGCCTAGGTGGAGTAGAGTAACAAAGCATAAGACACTATATTTTTTTCAACAAGGGAAGGCTTCTATTTATAGAAAAAATTGAGCTCCTAACCAAACAAACTGATTCTAGAATTTTCCAAGTCAGTTTGGTTGAATTTGGACTAGATTTGGACCTAGTTTGGTTACTTTTTGATTTGATTTGGTTCCATTTTGATTTGGTTTGGTTCAAGAGAGATGAGGGATAAGAATATCACATTATTTTTGAGTTCAAAACTCATTCAAGCATGTGAAATATGTACCTCCTTTAAAGAACTCCCCTTCCTTACATATGTGTCAAAATTTTATTGCTCATAGTTTTTTTTACTAATAAACCTTGTACATTTTCAACTCTTCATCTTATGTGAAATATGCACCTTCTTTAAAGAACTCCCCTTCCTTACATATGTGTCAAAATTTTATTGCTCATAGTTTTTTACTAATAAACCTTGTACATTTTTAACTCTTCACCTTATGTGAGCATTGACTCATTTTTGGGTATCTTCTTTTACAAATTGGATTTATCTTCTCCCTACACATGGATTGATGCTATTGGCCCATAGGAACCTTAATTGAACCATAATCCAAAAATTTCTGAAAATCTAGACCCTTAGACTAAGGTTCTTTATACCTATTCCAATTAATTCCAATTGCACATTGGAAATATCTTTCTGAATTTCTGGTTCAGGGGGATTCATTTTAATAAGGTGAGATATTTTTCTATCCAAAAATATTCAAAATCTAAATATTCTCTCTCTAGAATATTTTCTCTCTCTAGGTTAAAACAGCCACAAACAAGATCTCTTATATTTCAGAAAAGGAATTGATTACAGGGGAATATGCTACACATCAAAAAGGGTTTGGGGGAGGAATCTTACATTCTACCCCACTTAAAAAATGCGAGATGTCCTCATCTCGCAAACTGGGATAATTTCGCAAGATGCACGAATATGAGACTTAGAGAAAAATTTTAATCAAGATTAACCACCAAGAAAAGTCTTAAAGAAAGCAAGATAAGAACAAGATTTAAACTTTATTCATTCTCGGAACTTATACAGTAAAGATAGAAGAACTCTTTACACTTCCATAAGCCCGTCTATCATATGGTCACAAAAGCAGCACTCACAAGCTGCACAAGTATAGGGTAACTCATCTATGGGAATGATTCTGCTGCTTATTGCCGCACCTATCTCAGTGGTATGAGGTGATTTAACAAAAGGACCTCTGAGAGGCAAGCCAAAAACGGGATAAAGGCATATCTTCTCATAAGGAAGAAAACACGCCAGTAAGAAGACTCGCTCAGAAAACCCAAGATGCCTTGATCTCATGACGCAGTAGTATCGGGGACCCAAACCCAAAGCTTCAATAACGATGGCTAAGCGAACATTGTTACGAAAGTGCTGCTGACCCCAGGGTGTTACCCTAGTTATGTTTTGATAGGTCCGCCATTTGGTCTGAGCTACAGAAGTTCCTAGGTGAGGAAAAAGTGAGCGCTCATACTGTTCTATAAAGTCTTTCTTCACAGAATCTCTTGCGTCTTGAAGGTGAGAAATCATCATGGATAAAACTAATTCCTGTTGCCAAGCCATGAAGGAGATTAAGAAGAAGGGGGATCGATGGAAGTAAGATTACTGTGAGCGACAAGTAAAAGTTACGACTTATATAAAGGAAGGAGCTAGCGTAACCTAGAAGCCAACGGTAACTTGCCACTGAAGTTTTACCGTCTTTCCATGATTTGTGTTTGACACATTTTTCTATAGAAGGCATTAAGAATTTTGAGATGAGGAGGTAAAAGAAGCTTGTAGGCTAAGTCACCTACTTTCATTGAATTCAGATATAAGGGTCACAATATCTGGGGGATAACTTCTTATACTCCCCAAGAGATAAAGAACTTCTTTTGGGCCGTACTCGAATGAAAACCAAAACGTTGGTATCCAAAACACCGATTCTCACTTCTGAACTCATTGTTCTAAATCCTTAAAACAGGTGGGACTCCTGAGAAGTATTCTAGGGAAAGGGTCTTTCTTTTTTAAACAGAAACTTTCTTTTATTTTAGAGAGGGAATAATTATAAGATAAAAAAGGGAGATTCTTACTCCTGTATACCTCGAAGGCTGGGGAGGAATCTTACATTCTACCCCACTTAAAAAAGTGCGAGATGTCCTGATCTCGCAAGGTAGAGGACAGTTCTTTTTCTTAAGATCCAATTTTATTCTGGGGTTCCTTATATTCTGGTCATAGAACACAGGGATAAATATCCCCTATATAGAACTCATCATTAAATTACAATTCATTCAGATCATATCATTCATATCTTTAACATGATAATGGTCCATTAGTCCGAAAAGTTTCTTTCGGAACATTCCTCCACGGAATTTCAGTCAAGCAAGTTTTCAATTTGACATCCCTTAACTTTATCTACCGATCAAGTATTAACAGTAGCAATCTGACAGCACAACCCACTAATCTCATAGTGATTTGCTGAATTCATTATCATCATTCTAGTTATGAATATCATCACACGGACTTGTCCCATTCCCCCTCATTGTGGTTTCATTATATTTCAACTAATTTTTAAAAATCATCATTTTTCAATCAGAATTTTCAATCAGAATCCAAATCAATTCATCAATTCTCAAACAGAATTAAAAATCATATCAATCACATTCGAAATCATCATCTGGATAGCATTAACGCTTATAATTTCAAGTCTTAGATTTACTCGTATATACTGTCAGTAAAGAGCTGCAGTATACTCTCGGTATATATGGGTAGTCACGGCCCTTGGAATTATAAGGTAAATACTATCATGTCTAGGCCTCAAGCAAGTCAGGGATTCTATATAATTGCGGTACTTCCATCTAAAGACCCAATTACCAAATTACGAATTTCAGTTTGAATATCAAATTGTATGAATTATCTCACACAATTATAACCTTTTTGTGTTTCTTGATAAATTTTTGATATATTTGTCTTCTCAGTTGATCTTTATTAACCAAATGCTCTGATACCAACTGTAAGATCCCTGTTCTCACCGAGCGACGGATTCAGGATACTGGCAGCGGAAGTAGCACTTCTCGCGTGGGACAGGGGTCCCACATTCGGACCTCGCCCACGGATATCCGGACAAAAGACTAATCCGTCGGTTGTTCTAAAACCGAACCCGAAAAAACTTCCTTTATTGGAAGGCACGGGCGATTCCACCAGGATAACTTTTTACTCTAACGTAGTCAAGATCATTTCTGATCGAGCTGATCCAATTACATCTATAAGATACTTGGTCAGATCAAGGAAGAAACTTGCACTTGGATCATTGGGATCAACGCTTTTTTCCCCATTCAAGAGGCACAGCCGTTGATTCCTATCCATAGAACAATTACTGTCCGGGATTTATTTTATCTATCGTAAAAACAAAAGTTTAAGTCTCGATTTACGGATCCATCAGTCCAGCCTAACCCCATCCAGTCCCATGGGTTAGCCAACCGCCCAACCACTGTAGTGATGGGATCCAATTAAGAATTTGGTTAAGTTTTGTCCCGGGTACCAAGGAAAAGAGTTCCAAGGCCCCCTAGCCGGATGTTCATGCAAAATAAAACTAGTCACACCACTCACACACCCAATATGAAATTGCCTTTTCACAGATTCAACCAGTTTAAAATAATCCTTTAATAAAACCATAGTATCACTGATCACCATCTTCCAATTTATCCAGTTGATTCTTAATTTTCCCATCATTCCTTCATCAGAGTATCTATAGCATCATTGGTAACTAGGACGCTCACCACCTGTCCACTCAGGGGCCGTTTCCTAATCCCTAGCCCATAATACTCGGCAATATAATCACTTATCAAGATGGACTCTCGTTGAAGATCAGCAAGATCAACCAACAGATCCATATAAAGAGCCATGGACTCATCCATTGAAGACCAGCAAGATCAATCAACCAGATCCATGCCCGATTTCAGAAAACAACTCCTACTCTTGTTCCAATATCTTCCTCGACGCACGCATGGGTATCCTAGGCGACCTAGAGCCCGAGCACCGTATGGTTAGCACCCTCTAGGATCCTTCGCAGGTGACCTAGCGCTTCACTCATAGGCCGCTTCCTTGGCCCCTCATCCATCGTACCGGAAGCTCACCATTTTAATCGCACCGAGGCTGGTCAAGACCTCGGCCGACCTTGCTACGCGAGACGTCCTTCATTGACTCTCCGTCAGCAGTTGCAACTTTATCAGTTAGGTCTCCACGACCTTAATCACAAGATGGTCAAAATGCTCCCCCAGCATTGTTGACATAAAACAGTCATTTACAAACAGCATTTACAAACAGTTTACAATACAGTTTCTATTTTAACTTTCATTTTTCCACATTATCCCTCATCAATCTACATTACTTATTCCATATTCCATTTATATGTATACTCATCCCATCACATCATTTTCCATCTCATCACTTCAGATTCCTTCACATTACATATCATTTATTCACATCCATACATATATCCACATCCACATCCACATTCACATCCATACATCCACATCTACATCCATACATCTATTTTCACATCCACATCTACATGCACATTCATGCATCCACATCCATACATCCGCATCTACATGCACATTCACATCCATACATCCACATCTATATGCGTACATTCACATCTACATGCATACATCCACATCTCTATGCATACATCCACATCCACATTCACATTCACCTCCATACATCTACATCTACATGCATACATCCACCTCCACATCCACATCTACATCTATACATCTACATCTACATGCATACATCCACCTCCACATCCACATCTACATCTATACATCTACATCTACATGCATACATCCACATCTCCATTCACATCTACATCTATACATCTACATCTACATGCATCCATCCACCTCCACATCCACATCTACATCTATACATCTACATCTACATGAATACATCCATATCTCCATTCACATCTACATCTACATGCATCCATCCACATCTCCCTTTACATCCTCATCTATACATCTACTTCTATATGCATACATCCACATCTCCATGCATACATCCACCTCCACATTCACACTCACATCCATACATCTACATCTACATGTATACATCCACCTCCACATTCACATCCACATCTATACATCTACATCTACACCTCCACATCCACATCCACATCTACATGCATACATCCACCTCCACATCCACATCTACATCTATACATCTACATCTACATGCATACATCCACATCTCCATTCACATCTACATCTATACATCTATATCTACATGCATCCATCCACATCTCCATTTACATCCTCATCTATACATCTACATGCATAATAAAATTCTTTTAATTAATCTAGGATGATAGTTCCTAGAATATGGTAGAAAGTCCTCTTTTTATGCTTTGAATGAAATTATTTTATGCGTAATTTCTATAAATCTCAATTTCTAGGATGATAGTTCCGCTACTATGACTGATAAATCTCAATTTTTTCTAAGGGATAAGGCTTATCATTAAGGAAATAATTAGAATGGTCTCTAATTGGCTCATCAATCCATAATGGATTGAATCATCGATATACATAAACTAAAAGCTTAGAAAAAAGCCATTAATTTGGCCTCAAGCATAGCTTAATCTTGGATTAAGGAAAAGCCTTATGAAAAGCTTCATTTGGATTGAAAAGGGTCATGAGTATGACCATTTCTTAAGTGAGAGAAAGAAAAACCATTAGAATTGAATATAAATAGAATTTTATGTAATTCTTTACTATCATTAATTAATTAACTTTAATAGCATTTCAAAAACCATATCAATTAAGCTTCTCAAGCTTGAGAGGGGTTGAGAAGAGAGAATCATTGAGAAATTATAGAAAAGATCAAAATTCACTATACTTATCTTATAATTTGCTTGATTCTTTGATTACGGTAGAGGCCCCCAACCAATCAATTGGTTTAGTATGTTGATGGAGCCACAATGGGGATTGAAGAAAGAGAGAAGTGTCAAAAACTAGTGAATTATTAAAGAATTCACAGTTCTTGGCCTAGGTGGAGTAGAGTAACAAAGCATAAGACACTATATTTTTTTCAACAAGGGAAGGCTTCTATTTATAGGAAAAATTGAGCTCCTAACCAAACAAACTGATTCTAGAATTTTCCAAGTCAGTTTGGTTGAATTTGGACTAGATTTAGACCTAGTTTGGTTACTTTTTTATTTGATTTGATTTGGTTCAAGAGAGATGGATAAAAATATCACATTATTTTTGAGTTTAAAACTCATTCAAGCATGTGAAATATGTACCTCCTTTAAAGAACTCCCCTTCCTTACATATGTGTCAAAATTTTATTGCTCATAGTTTTTTTACTAATAGACCTTGTACATTTTCAACTCTTCATCTTATGTGAAATATGCACCTTCTTTAAAGAACTCCCCTTCCTTACATATGTGTCAAAATTTTATTGCTCCTAGTTTTTTACTAATAAACCTTGTACATTTTTAACTCTTCATCTTATGTGAAATATGCACCTTCTTTAAAGAACTCCCCTTCCTTACATATGTGTCAAAATTTTATTGCTCCTAGTTTTTTACTAATAAACCTTGTACATTTTTAACTCTTCATCTTATGTGAAATATGCACCTTCTTTAAAGAACTCCCCTTCTTTAAAGAACTCCCCTTCCTTACATATGTGTCAAAATTTTATTGCTCATAGTTTTTTACTAATAAACCTTGTACATTTTCAACTCTTCATCTTATGTGAAATATGCACCTTCTTTAAAGAACTCCCCTTCCTTACATATGTGTCAAAATTTTATTGCTCATAGTTTTTTACTAATAAACCTTGTACATTTTTAACTCTTCACCTTATGTGAGCATTGACTCATTTTTGGGTATCTTCTTTTACAAATTGGATTTATCTCCTCCCTACACATGGATTGATGCTATTGGCCCATAGGAACCTTAATTGGACCATAATCCAAAAATTTCTGAAAATCTAGACCCTTAGACTAAGGTTCTTTATACCTATTCCAATTAATTCCAATTGCACATTGGAAAATTCTTTCTGAATTTCTGTTTCAGGGGGATTCATTTTAATAAGGTGAGATATTTTTCTATCCAAAAATATTCAAAATCTGAATATTCTCTCTCTAGAATATTTTCTCTCTCTAGGTTAAAACAGCCATAAACAAGATCTCTTATATTTCAGAAAAGGAATTGATTACAGGGGAATATGCTAGACATCAAAAAGGGTTTGGGGGAGGAATCTTACATTCTACCCCACTTAAACAATGCGAGATATCCTCATCTCGCAAACTGGGATAATTTCGCAAGATGCACGAATATGAGACTTAGAGAAAAATTTTAATCAAGATTAACCACCAAGAAAAGTCTTAAAGAAAGCAAGATAAGAACAAGATTTAAACTTTATTCATTCTCGGAACTTATACAGTAAAGATAGAAGAACTCTTTACACTTCCATAAGCCCGTCCATCATATGGTCACAAAAGCAGCACTCACAAGCTGCACAAGTATAGGGTAACTCATCTATGGGAATGATTCTGCTGGTTATTGCCGCACCTATCTCAGTGGTATTAGGTGATCTAACAAAAGGACCTCTGAGAGGCAAGCCAAAAACGGGATAAATACATATCTTCTCATAAGGAAGAAAACACGCCAGTAAGAAGACCTGCTCAGAAAACCCAAGATGCCTTCATCTTATGACGCAGTAGTATCGGGGACCCAAACCCAAAGCTTCAATAACCATGGCTAAGCGGACATTGTTACGAAAGTGCTGCTGACCCCAGGGTGTTACCCTAGTTATGTTTGATAGGTCCGCCATTTGGTCTGAGCTACAGAAGTTCCTAGGTGAGGAAAAAGTGAGCACTCATACTGTTCTATAAAGTCTTTCTTCACAGAATCTCTTGCATCTTGAAGGTGAGAAATCATCATGGATAAAACTAATTCCTGTTGCCAAGCCATGAAGGAGATTAAGAAGAAGGGGGATCGATGGAAGTAAGATTACTGTGAGCGACAAGTAAAAGTTACGACTTATATAGAAGAAGGAGCTAGCGTAACCTAGAAGCCAACGGTAACTTGCCACTGAAGTTTTACCATCTTTCCATGATTTGTGTTTGACACATTTTTCTATAGAAGGCATTAAGAATTTTGAGATGAGGAGGTAAAAGAAGCTTGTAGGCTAAGTCACCTACTTTCATTGAATTCAGATATAAGGGTCACAATATCTGGGGGATAACTTCTTATACTCCCCAAGAGATAAAGAACTTCTTTTGGGCCGTACTCGAATGAAAACCAAAACCTTGGTATCCAAAACACCGATTCTCACTTCTGAACTCATTGTTCTAAATCCTTAAAACAGGTGGGACTCCTGAGAAGTATTCTAGGGAAAGGGTCTTCCTTTTTTAAACAGAAACTTTCTTTTATTTTAGAGAGGGAATAATTATAAGATCAAAAAGGGAGATTCTTACTCCTGTATACCTCGAAGGCTGGGAAGGAATCTTACATTCTACCCCACTTAAAAAAGTGCGAGATGTCCTCATCTCGCAAGGTAGAGGACAGCTCTTTTTCTTAAGATCCAATTTTATTCTGGGGTTCCTTATATTCAAGCTTGAGAGGGGTTGAGAAGAGAGAATCATTGAGAAATTATAGAAAAGATCAAAATTCACTATACTTATCTTATAATTTGCATGATTCTTTGATCACGGTAGAGGCCCCCAACCAATCAATTGGTTTAGTATGTTGATGGAGCCTCCAATGGGGATTGAAGAAAGAGAGAAGTGTCAAAAACTAGTGAATTATTAAAGAATTCACAGTTCTTGGCTTAGGTGGAGTAGAGTAACAAAGCATAAGACACTATATTTTTTTCAACAAGGGAAGGCTTCTATTTATAGGAAAAATTGAGCTCCTAACCAAATAAACTGATTCTAGAATTTTCCAAGTCAGTTTGGTTGAATTTGGACTAGATTTGGACCTAGTTTGGTTACTTTTTGATTTGATTTGGTTCCATTTTGATTTGGTTTGGTTCAAGAGAGATGAGGGATAAAAATATCACATTATTTTTGAGTTTAAAACTCATTCAAGCATGTGAAATATGTACCTCCTTTAAAGAACTCCCCTTCCTTACATATGTGTCAAAATTTTATTGCTCATAGTTTTTTTACTAATAGACCTTGTACATTTTCAACTCTTCATCTTATGTGAAATATGCACCTTCTTTAAAGAACTCCCCTTCCTTACATATGTGTCAAAATTTTATTGCTCCTAGTTTTTTACTAATAAACCTTGTACATTTTCAACTCTTCATCTTATGTGAAATATGCACCTTCTTTAAAGAACTCCCCTTCCTTACATATGTGTCAAAATTTTATGCACCTTCTTTAAAGAACTCCCCTTCCTTACATATGTGTCAAAATTTTATTGCTCATAGTTTTTTACTAATAAACCTTGTACATTTTCAACTCTTCATCTTATGTGAAATATGCACCTTCTTTAAAGAACTCCCCTTCCTTACATATGTGTCAAAATTTTATTGCTCATAGTTTTTTACTAATAAACCTTGTACATTTTCAACTCTTCACCTTATGTGAGCATTGACTCATTCTTGGGTATTTTCTTTTACAAATTGGATTTATCTACTCCCTACACATGGATTGATGCTATTGGCCAATAGGAACCTTAATTGGACCATAATCCAAAAATTTTTGAAAATCTAGACCCTTAGACTAAGGTTCTTTATACCTATTCCAATTAATTTCAATTGCACATTGGAAAATTCTTTCTGCATTTCTGTTTCAGGGGGATTCATTTTAATAAGGTGAGATATTTTTCTATCCAAAAATATTCAAAATCTGAATATTCTCTCTCTAGAATATTTTCTCTCTCTAGGTTAAAACAGCCACAAACAAGATCTCTTATATTTCAGAAAAGGAATTGATTACAGGGGAATATGCTAGACATCAAAAAGGGTTTGGGAGAGGAATCTTACATTCTACCCCACTTAAAAAATGCGAGATGTCCTCATCTCGCAAACTGGGATAATTTCGCAAGATGCACGAATATGAGACTTAGAAAAAAATTTTAATCAAGATTAACCACCAAGAAAAGTCTTAAAGAAAGCAAGATAAGAACAAGATTTAAACTTTATTCATTCTCGAAACTTTTACAGTAAAGATAGAAGAACTCTTTACACTTCCATAAGCCCGTCCATCATATGGTCACAAAAGCAGCACTCACAAGCTGCACAAGTATAGGGTAACTCATCTATGGGAATGATTCTGCTGGTTATTGCCGCACCTATCTCAGTGGTATGAGGTGATCTAACAAAAGGACCTCTGAGAGGCAAGCCAAAAACGGGATAAAGGCATATCTTCTCATAAGGAAGAAAACACGCCAGTAAGAAGACCTGCTCAGAAAACCCAAGATGCCTTGATCTCATGACGCAGTAGTATCGGGGACCCAAACCCAAAGCTTCAATAACCATGGCTAAGCGGACATTGTTACGAAAGTGCTGCTGACCCCAGGGTGTTACCCTAGTTATGTTTTGATAGGTCCGCCATTTGGTCTGAGCTACAGAAGTTCCTAGGTGAGGAAAAAGTGAGCGCTCATACTGTTCTATAAAGTCTTTCTTCACAGAATCTCTTGCGTCTTGAAGGTGAGAAATCATCATGGATAAAACTAATTCCTGTTGCCAAGCCATGAAGGAGATTAAGAAGAAGGGGAATGGATGGAAGTAATCTTAAGATTACTGTGAGCGACAAGTAAAAGTTATGACTTATATAAAAGAAGGAGCTAGCGTAACCTAGAAGCCAACGGTAACTTGCCACTGAAGTTTTACTGTCTTTCCATGATTTGTGTTTGACACATTTTTCTATAGAAGGCATTAAGAATTTTGAGATGAGGAGGTAAAAGAAGCTTGTAGGCTAAGTCACCTACTTTCATTGAATTCAGATATAAGGGTCACAATATCTGGGGGATAACTTCTTATACTCCCCAAGAGATAAAGAACTTCTTTTGGGCCGTACTCGAATGAAAACCAAAACCTTGGTATCCAAAACACCGATTCTCACTTCTGAACTCATTGTTCTAAATCCTTAAAACAGGTGGGACTCCTGAGAAGTATTCTAGGGAAAGGGTCTTCCTTTTTTAAACAGAAACTTTCTTTTATTTTAGAGAGGGAATAATTATAAGATCAAAAAGGGAGATTCTTACTCCTGTATACCTCGAAGGCTGGGGAGGAATCTTACATTCTACCCCACTTAAAAAAGTGCGAGATGTCCTCATCTCGCAAGGTAGAGGACATCTCTTTTTCTTAAGATCCAATTTTATTCTGGGGTTCCTTATATTCAAGCTTGAGAGGGGTTGAGAAGAGAGAATCATTGAGAAATTATAGAAAAGATCAAAATTCACTATACTTATCTTATAATTTGCATGATTCTTTGATCACGGTAGAGGAACCAACCAATCAATTGGTTTAGTATAGTGATGGAGCCACCAATGGGGATTGAAGAAAGAGAGAAGTGTCAAAAACTAGTGAATTATTAAAGAATTCACAGTTCTTGGCTTAGGTGGAGTAGAGTAACAAAGCATAAGACACTATATTTTTTTCAACAAGGGAAGGCTTCTATTTATAGGAAAAATTGAGCTCCTAACCAAACAAACTGATTCTAGAATTTTCCAAGTCAGTTTGGTTGAATTTGGACTAGATTTGGACCTAGTTTGGTTACTTTTTGATTTGAATTGGTTCCATTTTGATTTGGTTTGGTTCAAGAGAGATGAGGGATAAAAATATCACATTATTTTTGAGTTTAAAACTCATTCAAGCATGTGAAATATGTACCTCCTTTAAAGAACTCCCCTTCCTTACATATGTGTCAAAATTTTATTGCTCATAGTTTTTTTACTAATAAACCTTGTACATTTTCAACTCTTCATCTTATGTGAAATATGCACCTTCTTTAAAGAACTCCCCTTCCTTACATATGTGTCAAAATTTTATTGCTCCTAGTTTTTTACTAATAAACCTTGTACATTTTCAACTCTTCATCTTATGTGAAATATGCACCTTTTTTAAAGAACTCCCCTTCCTTACATATGTGTCAAAATTTTATGCACCTTCTTTAAAGAACTCCCCTTCCTTACATATGTGTCAAAATTTTATTGCTAGTAGTTTTTTACTAATAAACCTTGTACATTTTCAACTCTTCATCTTATGTGAAATATGCACCTTCTTTAAAGAACTCCCCTTCCTTACATATGTGTCAAAATTTTATTGCTCACAGTTTTTTTACTAATAAACCTTGTACATTTTCAACTCTTCACCTTATGTGAGCATTGACTCATTTTTGGGTATTTTCTTTTACAAATTGGATTTATCTCCTCCCTACACATGGATTGATGCTATTGGCCCATAGGAACCTTAATTGGACCATAATCCAAAAATTTCTGAAAATCTAGACCCTTAGACTAAGGTTCTTTATACCTATTCCAATTAATTCCAATTGCACATTGGAAAATTCTTTCTGAATTTCTATTTCAGGGGGATTCATTTTAATAAGGTGAGATATTTTTCTATCCAAAAATATTCAAAATCTGAATATTCTCTCTCTAGAATATTTTCTCTCTCTAGGTTAAAACAGCCACAAACAAGATCTCTTATATTTCAGAAAAGGAATTGATTACAGGGGAATATGCTAGACATCAAAAAGGGTTTGGGGGAGGAATCTTACATTCTACCCCACTTAAAAAATGCGAGATGTCCTCATCTCGCAAACTGGGATAATTTCGCAAGATGCACGAATATGAGACTTAGAGAAAAATTTTAATCAAGATTAACCACCAAGAAAAGTCTTAAAGAAAGCAAGATAAGAACAAGATTTAAACTTTATTCATTCTCGAAACTTATACAGTAAAGATAGAAGAACTCTTTACACTTCCATAAGCCCATCCATCATATGGTCACAAAAGCAGCACTCACAAGCTGCACAATTATAGGGTAACTCATCTATGGGAATGATTCTGCTGGTTATTGCCGCACCTATCTCAGTGGTATGAGGTGATCTAACAAAAGGACCTCTGAGAGGCAAGCCAAGAACGGGATAAAGGCATATCTTCTCATAAGGAAGAAAACACGCCAGTAAGAAGACCTGCTCAGAAAACCCAAGATGCCTTGATCTCATGACGCAGTAGTATCGGGGACCCAAACCCAAAGCTTCAATAACCATGGCTAAGCGGACATTGTTACGAAAGTGCTGCTGACCCCAGGGTGTTATCCTAGTTATGTTTTGATAGGTCCGCCATTTGGTCTGAGCTACAGAAGTTCCTAGGTGAGGAAAAAGTGAGCGCTCATACTGTTCTATAAAGTCTTTCTTCACAGAATCTCTTGCGTCTTGAAGGTGAGAAATCATCATGGATAAAACTAATTCCTGTTGCCAAGCCACGAAGGAGATTAAGAAGAAGGGGAATCGATGGAAGTAAGATTACTGTGAGCGACAAGTAAAAGTTACGACTTATATAAAAGAAGGAGCTAGCGTAACCTAGAAGCCAACGGTAACTTGCCACTAAAGTTTTACCGTCTTTCCATGATTTGTGTTTGACACATTTTTCTATAGAAGGCATTAAGAATTTTGAGATGAGGAGGTCAAAGAAGCTTGTAGGCTAAGTCACCTACTTTCATTGAATTCAGATATAAGGGTCACAATATCTGGGGGATAACTTCTTATACTCCCCAAGAGATAAAGAACTTCTTTTGGGCCGTACTCGAATGAAAACCAAAACCTTGGTATCCAAAACACCGATTCTCACTTCTGAACTCATTGTTCTAAATCCTTAAAACAGGTGGGACTCCTGAGAAGTATTCTAGGGAAAGGGTCTTCCTTTTTTAAACAGAAACTTTCTTTTATTTTAGAGAGGGAATAATTATAAGATCAAAAAGGGAGATTCTTACTCCTGTATACCTCGAAGGCTGGGGAGGAATCTTACATTCTACCCCACTTAAAAAAGTGCGAGATGTCCTCATCTCGCAAGGTAGAGGACAGCTCTTTTTCTTAAGATCCAATTTTATTCTGGGGTTCCTTATATTCAAGCTTGAGAGAGGTTGAGAAGAGAGAATCATTGAGAAATTATAGAAAAGATCAAAATTCACTATACTTATCTTATAATTTGCATGATTCTTTGATCACGGTAGAGGCCCCCAACCAATCAATTGGTTTAGTATGTTGATGGAGCCACCAATGGGGATTGAAGAAAGAGAGAAGTGTCAAAAACTAGTGAATTATTAAAGAATTCATAGTTCTTGGCTTAGGTGGAGTAGAGTAACAAAGCATAAGACAATATATTTTTTTCAACAAGGGAAGGTTTCTATTTATAGGAAAAACTTAGCTCCTAACCAAACAAACTGATTCTAGAATTTTCCAAGTCAGTTTGGTTGAATTTGGACTAGATTTGGACCTAGTTTGGTTACTTTTTGATTTGATTTGGTTTGGTTCAAGAGAGATGAGGGATAAAAATATCACATTATTTTTGAGTTTAAAACTCATTCAAGCATGTGAAATATGTACCTCCTTTAAAGAACTCCCCTTTCTTACATATGTGTCAAAATTTTATTGCTCATAGTTTTTTTACTAATAAACCTTGTACATTTTCAACTCTTCATCTTATGTGAAATATGCACCTTCTTTAAAGAACTCCCCTTCCTTACATATGTGTCAAAATTTTATTGCTCCTAGTTTTTTACTAATAAACCTTGTACATTTTCAACTCTTCATCTTATGTGAAATATGCACCTTCTTTAAAGAACTCCCCTTCCTTACATATGTGTCAAAATTTTATGCAACTTCTTTAAAGAACTCCCCTTCCTTACATATGTGTCAAAATTTTATTGCTCATAGTTTTTTACTAATAAACCTTGTACATTTTCAACTCTTCATCTTATGTGAAATATGCACCTTCTTTAAAGAACTCCCCTTCCTTACATATGTGTCAAAATTTTATTACTCATAGTTTTTTTACTAATAAACCTTGTACATTTTCAACTCCACCTTATGTGAGCATTGACTCATTTTTGGGTATTTTCTTTTACAAATTGGATTTATCTCCTCCCTACACATGGATTGATGCTATTGGCCCATAGGAACCTTAATTGGACCATAATCCAAAAATTTCTGAAAATCTAGACCCTTAGACTAAGGTTCTTTATACCTATTCCAATTAATTCCAATTGCACATTGGAAAATTCTTTCTGAATTTCTATTTTAGGGGGATTCATTTTAATAAGGTGAGATATTTTTCTATCCAAAAATATTCAAAATTTGAATATTCTCTCTCTAGAATATTTTCTCTCTCTAGGTTAAAACAGCCACAAACAAGATCTCTTATATTTCAGAAAAGGAATTGATTACAGGGGAATATGCTAGACATCAAAAAGGGTTTGGGGGAGGAATCTTACATTCTACCCCACTTAAAAAATGCGAGATGTCCTCATCTCGCAAACTGGGATAATTTCGCAAGATGCACGAATATGAGACTTAGAGAAAAATTTTAATCAAGATTAACCACCAAGAAAAGTCTTAAAGAAAGCAAGATAAGAACAAGATTTAAACTTTATTCATTCTCGAAACTTATACAGTAAAGATAGAAGAACTCTTTACACTTCCATAAGCCCGTCCATCATATGGTCACAAAAGCAGCACTCACAAGCTGCACAATTATAGGGTAACTCATCTATGGGAATGATTTTGCTGGTTATTGCCGTACCTATCTCAGTGGTATGAGGTGATCTAACAAAAGGACCTCTGAGAGGCAAGCCAAGAATGGGATAAAGGCATATCTTCTCATAAGGAAGAAAACACGCCAGTAAGAAGACCTGCTCAGAAAACCCAAGATGCCTTGATCTCATGACGCAGTAGTATCGGGGACCCAAACCCAAAGCTTCAATAACCATGGCTAAGCGGACATTGTTACGAAAGTGCTGCTGACCCCAGGGTGTTACCCTAGTTATGTTTTGATAGGTCCGCCATTTGGTCTGAGCTACAGAAGTTCCTAGGTGAGGAAAAAGCGAGCGCTCATACTGTTCTATAAAGTCTTTCTTCACAGAATCTCTTGCGTCTTGAAGGTGAGAAATCATCATGGATAAAACTAATTCCTGTTGCCAAGCCATGAAGGAGATTAAGAAGAAGGGGAATCGATGGAAGTAAGATTACTGTGAGCGACAAGTAAAAGTTACGACTTATATAAAAGAAGGAGCTAGCGTAACCTAGAAGCCAACGGTAACTTGCCCCACTGAAGTTTTACCGTCTTTCCATGATTTGTGTTTGACACATTTTTCTATAGAAGGCATTAAGAATTTTGAGATGAGGAGGTAAAAGAAGCTTGTAGGCTAAGTCACCTACTTTCATTGAATTCAGATATAAGGGTCACAATATCTAGGGGATAACTTCTTATACTCCCCAAGAGATAAAGAACTTCTTTTGGGCCGTACTCGAATGAAAACCAAAACCTTGGTATCCAAAACACCGATTCTCACTTCTGAACTCATTGTTCTAAATCCTTAAAACAGGTGGGACTCCTGAGAAGTATTCTAGGGAAAGGGTCTTCCTTTTTTAAACAGAAACTTTCTTTTATTTTAGAGAGGGAATAATTATAAGATCAAAAAGGGATATTCTTACTCCTGTATACCTCGAAGGCTGGGGAGGAATCTTACATTCTACCCCACTTAAAAAAGTGCAAGATGTCCTCATCTCGCAAGGTAGAGGACAGCTCTTTTTCTTAAGATCCAATTTTATTCTGGGGTTCCTTATATTCAAGCTTGAGAGGGGTTGAGAAGAGAGAATCATTGAGAAATTATAGAAAAGATCAAAATTCACTATACTTATCTTATAATTTGCATGATTCTTTGATCACGGTAGAGGCCCCCAACCAATCAATTGGTTTAGTATGTTGATGGAGCCACCAATGGGGATTGAAGAAAGAGAGAAGTGTCAAAAACTAGTGAATTATTAAAGAATTCACAGTTCTTAGCTTAGGTGGAGTAGAGTAACAAAGCATAAGACACTATATTTTTTTCAACAAGGGAAGGCTTCTATTTATAGGAAAAATTGAGCTTCTAACCAAACAAACTGATTCTAGAATTTTCCAAGTCAGTTTGGTTGAATTTGGACTAGATTTGGACCTAGTTTGGTTACTTTTTGATTTGGTTTGGTTCAAGAGAGATGCTGGTTGATTGACCTTGCTAGTCTTCAATGGATGAGTCCATGGCTCTTTACATGGATCTGTTGGTTGATCTTGCTGATCTTCAACGAGAGTCCATCTTGATAAGTGATTATATTGCCGAGTATTATGGGCTAGGGATTAGGAAACGGCCCCTGAGTGGACAGGTGGTGAGCGTCCTAGTTACCAATGATGCCATAGATACTCTAATGAAGGAATGATGGGAAAATTAAGAATCAACTGGATAAATTGGAAGATGGTGATCAGTGATACTATGGTTTTATTAAAGGATTATTTTAAACTGGTTGAATCTGTGAAAAGGCAATTTCATATTGGGTGTGTGAGTGGTGTGACTAGTTTTATTTTGCATGAACATCCGGCTAGGGGGCCTTGGAACTCTTTTCCTTGGTACCCGGGACAAAACCTAACCAAATTCTTAATTGGATCCCATCACTACAGTGGTTGGGCGGTTGGCTAACCCATGGGACTGGATGGAGTTAGGCTGGACTGATGGATCCGTAAATCGAGACTCAAACTTTTGTTTTTACGATAGATAAAATAAATCCCGGACAGTAATTGTTCTATGGATAGGAATCAACGGCTGTGCCTCTTGAATGGGGAAAAAAGCGTTGATCCCAATGATCCAAGTGCAAGTTTCTTCCTTGATCTGACCAAGTATCTTATAGATGTAATTGGATCAGCTCGATCAGAAATGATCTTGACTACGTTAGAGTAAAAAGTTATCCTGGTGGAATCGCCCGTGCCTTCCGATAAAGGAAGTTTTTCCGGGTTCGGTTTTAGAACAACTGACGGATTAGTCTTTTGTCCGGATATCCGTGGGCGAGGTCCGAATGTGGGACCCCTGTCCCACGCGAGAAGTGCTACTTCCGCTGCTAGTATCCTGAATCCGTTGCTCGGTGGGAACAGGGATCTTACAGAAAGGGTTACCATCACACTGATGAACAAGGCACTTGATACATCTATTGTAAAAGATGATCCTAGATGGTTTAGTGTTCAGTCTGAAAACAATATATTGTCGTTGGGATCGTTTAAGGTAAAATTTATTAGACTCGGATATGTTTGTGAAAAAAGAATTACATATAAAAAACACTAATGGGTGTTGCATTCCTATGTTTTTATAAATTTTCATTGGATTTGAGAATTGCCGGGCGAAATCGGAAATTTCGTGAATGATGGGATTCTGCATTCCACCTAACGGGATGTGCCCCAAGGTATCTGGACAATGTCTTGATTACAAACAAAGGAAATTCTGCATTGTCTTTCAAGAATTTCTTGTGGAATATAATGAATTGTGGAAACTTCAATCGGTTTATGTACTCTCCTAGTGCTACGTCCATTACGAGTCCTCCCACGCGTTTGCCTACTCTGTGCCCAAGAAACTCATCCTCAAACACAACCTGCTACAAAACAATATTGTCGAGATGAGCCAACACAACAAATAGAAGAACCTACTCAGCCACACCACGATAAAAAGTAATTAACAAGTAAACACACCTTTTGATTTTTGTCATTAACAAGTAAATCATATGTCCATATATTGATTGTTGAGTAAGTGTCCTGGACCGCCGATGAGGATGCCCCTTCCCTTCCCATGTGTGAAATATTAAGTCTTTGCTGAATAGCCTGAAATTCCCCTTCAGTGGTGGGAAGGTTGGATTCATAGCTTTTTGCATCCTTGTACATCATAAATAATGTGTCGGCAGCAAAATGGAACTCACTGTCCTTGACATTTGAATCCAATAAGAGATACTTATCCAAATCTGGATCGACAAAATCTTCATCTTCCTCAAGATTCTATGCAATGATGACCAGATAGTACTCTTCCCTTATGTCAAACATACCTTGAATATCTGTAGTTAACAAATATTCTTTGTCACCAATAGGAATTGTGGGGAGTGGGGCTGAAATGTCCCCTGCTTCCTCTTTCATAGAGGGCTACTCATCACCTGTAACCACTAAGGTGTCTTCTCTTTTGAGTGTGTCAATATCCAACTGCTCACTTAAGTCCCTCTCCATAGCCAAGTTTATCTCCTCCGCAATCTCTTGAACTTCATCTTCTGCTCTTGGAGGTTCCTCTACCTTCTCCTCAATTTCTTCATTTGAAACTTTTTCATCCTCAAGGAGCACATGCAGATAGCAGATAAATCCATAGTGGTAATAAGCAATTGTGAATGGGACACTTATTGTGTGTCTTCTTCTTATCATCTGGCACCTTCTTCTTATCATCTGGCACCTTTAAAATATCCATGTTTAACTTTTGTCTCAGGGTTGTTGAAGGCACAATATCATTCACGTGCACGTACTGGACGCTATCAAACATGACTGTACCACTCAAAGTGATCTGCTGAAATTGTTGCCCTTTCTCCTCAAGATACAAACAAGCAGAAATGATCATGTCTTCAATGGAGAAATTGAAATTAAACATGAATGAGATTTCATGATGGCGATGATGCTATTGAACTTTATAAAGGAAGTTAAACAACTTTTCATTTGGGGTTTCTTGAAGGCCACCATCAGACTCAACCTCAATCCCGAAAGGTTCCATCTACAAGCCAAGAAATATGTCAGGTCAATGAAAGTTGTGTGTAAGATAATAAAGGATTAGGCAAGATCAATATAACGTGATAAGCGTTGGAGAAATCTCATTGACATCTCTAGTTGCGTTGTAGTAATTTGATGAAATATTAGTGAGAAAATGAATTGCAAAGAAAAATGTGCCAAAATCACTGTAACGTGATACGTATGGGAGAATTCCCAACAAGGAGCCCTCTCTTCACGTTATAGTGATTTGATGCAATATTTCAAAGGCAATGATGATTGTAAGAAAAATCACTACAAGAACAACAGTAGGACAAATCACTAACGTGATATGGGTGGGAGAGTTCTCACCGACTCCCCTCTTCGCGCTGTAGTAATTCGATCAAATATTTGTAAGAAAAAAATCAATTTCTTAAAAATCTAAACGACGAAATCTTTGAAAAAGCAAAAAAAAGAACGGTAGTAGGACAAATCACTATAACGCGATATGCTTGAGAGAGTTCGCACCCGAGACCTCTTCTCGTGTTGTAGTGATTTCAAGAAATTTATGCAAGCAAATTACCATTGTGCGCAAAATCACTACAACGCGATATGGGTACGTTAGTTCTCACCGAGATCCCTCTTCGCGTTGTAGTGATTTGATGAAATATTTGTGAGAAATAAATTAAATTCTTAAAAATCTAAAAGCAGTAATCTTTGATGGAATATTTACAAAACAATTATACAACTTCGGCAAAATTGAAACACGAAAACATTTGAAAACATACCATGAAATTCACTGGGAGAGCAAGAAGCAACCAATGAAATTGACTGTAGGAGAGCAAGATGCAACTTGAAGGTGTGATGACTACGAGAAAAATTGCACAAGAGCAAGAAGCAATGAATAATGAATGTTGGTCCACGGAAACTAACGGTCTCTGTACACGTGGCAGACATGCATGATGGCACACCACGTGCTCTGTGCACATATGATGACACGTGTTAAAAATTGATTGATCGTAATCATCCTGAGTATGACCCCGCATCCTCCTTCGCACGTGTTGACATGCCCTTTTGCACGTGCGTCGTGCTTGTCCTCGGTAAATGTGGTACTCATCCTCGATAAATGTCAAGTGTCCTTATCTTTTGCTCCCGTTTCATTCTACCTCCTTCAGTTGCGTGTATTCCTCTGTGTCGTGCCTCATCTATGCCATCTCTGCGATTTATCAAGCAAGCGTCCCATCACTTCAACATTTTCCTTGCGTAATTATTTTGTGAGTTATCAAGTAATCAACTGGTCTTAAATGTTATATTCAATCATATATATCATGTTTTACCTACGTTCATTAGATATTGGGTCAAACAAAAGGCAATGTCTGACAAATCACCACGATGCGAAGAATGAATTACGATTTTTTCTGATGTAGCCAAGCGCGTAATAGTTTTTTGGACATACTTTCTTGTCCTATACATTGTTCTATGTCGTGTATGTTATCTATGACTTATTTCCATGACCTACTTTGTGAAATGAAATGCTCTGTGCAAGAAATCACTACTACAACGCGAGGAGGGTGTGACGATTAGGTCTGATGTGCATGTATCACGTTGTAGTGATTTGGACCTATTTTATCGTCATAGGTGTTGTTAGGTGTATTGTTCTTGTGTTATTTTGTCAAATGAAAGGGTCTCTTTGAGAAATCAATATACAACGCGAGGAGTTGATGTAGATTTTGTCTGAAGTACCCATATCGCATTGTAGTGATTTGAAGCTAATTTGTTATCAAAGTTAACTTTTTCAATAGTTTTTGTATTATTGTCCTATGTAGTTATTGAGAGAAACTTATCATGTAACATTATGACTATTTTCAGATGGCACGTATGAAGAAGACCGCAAGGCTCTCATCTACAGATGATCCTCAATTAGGTAGAGAAGCTAGTTTGGGAAAGAAAATGTCTGCACTGTGCTCAATGAGGAGACGCAGGTATAACCAACATAGATCCGTCCTTCTTGAACTAAGGAAGGTGGAGAAACATATACATTGCATGATTCCAAAGTTGCCATTCCAGCGCGTAGTCCGGTCTACATGCGAGAATTTTGGCATTAATATGCGTTGGCAGGCCTCTGCCCTAGGATGTTTGCAAGAGGCCTCTGCCCTAGGATGTTTGCAAGAGGCTGCGGAAGACTGGCTTGTCGAATTTTTTCAAGATAGCTATGTCCTTGCTGTGCATGCACATATAATCACTATGATGCCAAAAGGCATGAACTCGCTTCGTTTGCTCAGGTTCAGATATGACCGTACGCTGGAGCCCATCCTACTTAGTGACAAGAGAATGAAAGGAATTTTGGAAATCCCTCCTTTGATGAAGAAAGTTAAGATAATAGAAGTGACAGAGTCTAGTCATTCATGTGACACAAGGCTCAACGTAAGGCTCAATGCACAAAGGATTGGTGACCAAGCCAGGATGCAAGAGCTCTAAGAATTGCGGTTGAAGAAAGCGGCTATTCAGGAAATGCATAAGTCGAATGTGAGAGCTTTGAGTTATTCTGTCCCCTCGTTTCACGTTAGACTTCCAGTGTGAGACACTAGGCAATTTTTCCCTTTCGATGCGGAGGAGATTGATGTTTTATTCAATGTTTTAAGGGAGTTCAACGATAGAATTATCATAGCAGTTCTAAGGTTTGCTATGTCTTTTTCATCATCTTGATTATAAAGTGGGTTGCTTGTCCAAAGTAACTAATATAATGTAATTTTCTTGTGCAGCTTGGTTATATCAAATCTCCCATTTGATGTTCAAAAATCGTGTATATATTATAGATTCCCTTCTTTCCTCGGTTCTTACTGCACAACATACTTCATTGGTTAATGTATGTCTGTGGTTTAGTTCGATAAATTTTGATGTAGCTCAAAAAATTCTAATGGCATACAATGAAGAGTAAGTGACATGCAATCTCATTTATAGTCTTAGTATTGTGACCTAAATTTACTATATATTTTTTATGTTACTTCTGATACTCCTAATTGCATGTTGTAGTTCACACTGGAGTTTGATCCTTTACGATATGGAATCCAAGACTTGTTACTTGGCCAAATCAGGTGAAGAATTCCATGTCACCGTGGTGAGCGTCCCAAAGAGCAACCAACCCAAGAGCATCCCGAAGAGCAAGCACCCCCTCAACAACAAGCCTCATCACCCCCTCAACACAACAACAAGAATCATCCCACACACAATAGCACGCTTCGTAGGAAAAAATAAGAACATATCAATATTTTAAATATCCAATAAGAAAATGTAAAATATTTGTCTTAGTTTCTATTGCTCTGAGAAATACAAAATGTTGTCATGATTGATGTAACTATATGCTGTCAAAAATACATTTATCCCCATTTATCTCTATGTGATGATCGTTTGCACCATGAAAACTTGCTTCCTTATAATGTCTTTACATTGAATGGTCCTGTCTTTTCTCCTTGGTACCTATTTCCAAAATCAAAGTAATGTATATAAGTAATAATGATTATGGCGTAGTTTTGGAATGAATACTTTTTTGAGGTTAGATTGAATAACATACCTTATGGTCGTTGCACTTAGTAATCCAATACCATGTGGTGACCTAATCACCTCAATGCCCAAGAAATATCTGAGCTCCCCCAGATCCTTCATCTCGAACTTATGTCTAAGAAAGATCTTTACATCAAAGATCTCTGCATCATGTCCCCCGTAATGATCAAGTCATCTACATAGATGACAACAAGCACAACCCCTCTATCACCATGTCTCACATACAGTGAGAAATCTGCATTGGCTACATGAAAGCCAATAGTGACAAGATATTCAGAAATCTTGTCAAACCATGCTCTTGGTGCTTGTTTTAAGCCATACAAGGCTTTCTTCAACCTGCAAACATGCTCAGGGTGACTCACATCCTCATATCCAGGTGGCTGCAACATATACACCTCTTCCTGCAAATCCCCATGCAAGAATGCATTCTTTACATCCATCTGATGTAAAGACCATTGCTTTGACGCAGCCACTGCTATCACAACTCTCACTGTTGCCATCTTAGCAACTGGGCTGAAAGTTTCCTCATAATCAATGCCATATGTCTGCGCATATCCTTTGGCTACCAATCTAGCCTTGTACCTGTTTATGCTTCCATCACTGTTATGTTTAACTTTGTACACCCACTTGCATCCAATGGCTTTCTTACCTTCAGGCAATTGCACTAAATCCCAAGTCTCATTTTTTTTCCATAGAGTGCATTCATCTCCTCATCCATTTCTCCCAATACACATTTCCAACAGCCTCATCAATGCATGTGGGCTCAACAACCTGCACAACCTTTGCCATATATGCATAGTGATGTGCCACATAACCATCATAGGTAAATCTCTGCACATGATTTTTCACTCTCCCAGATCTTCGCAGCTTTTCATTCATGGCTTCCATAGCCTTCTTTACACCAGGTGTTCTCATAGCTGGGATCCCAAGCTCCTCATCAAGGCTTATATCTGAGCCACTAGACTCTCCATCAACATGAGAATGCCCTGCAGAAATGTCAGGCAGACCAAGGGGCTCAACCACTTTCTCTTTTCCTTTACGTGATGTACTAATCACATTTGCAGGACTGGTATTATGACGCAGCCTCCCACTCCATGGTCTATCAACAGACCCAGTAGATGAGGACTCTCCTGGTCCACTCAAAAACTGTGATTGCTGACCTGCATTCTGTGCAACCACACTTCCACTCACATCAGCCCCAACAGCTTCTTTTTCAGTAGCATACCAGCTGCTCATCTCATCAAAGACAACATCCCTGCTTACCCTCAACTCACGTGTAGCAGGGTTATAACACCTGTATCCCTTTTGCTCAAGGGAATATCCAATAAACACACATTTTTCAGCTTTTGGATCCAGCTTAGTTCTCAGCTCATCTGGCACATGCACATATGCAATGCATCCAAAGACTTTCAGATGAGACAAATCTGGTTTTCTGCCAGTAAACCTCTCCTCTGGTCATGTATGGCTGCAGTTGGAGTCCTGTTCATGATGTATACTGCTATAGAAACAGCCTCATCCCAATAGCTATGCGGCATATTCTTCTCTTCCATCAATGCTCGCGCAATCTCAGCAATGTGCCTGTTTTTTCGCTCAGCAACTCCATTTTGCTACGGAGTGTATCTACATGTAAACTAACTCCGAATACCATTCTTCTTCAAAAATTCAGAGAACTCATTGGAGAAGTACTCTCCCCCTCCATCTGACCTTAGGCACTTTACATATTTCCCTGTTTGCTTTTCAACCAAAACTCTGAAATTCTGAAAGTGAGTGAACACCTCACTCTTCTCCTTCATGAAATATACCCACACTTTCCTTGTGTGGTCATCAATGAATGTCACATAATACCTGCAGCCTCCCATAGACATGGTCTTCGTAGGACCCCATACATCTAAATGCACAACATCTAGTGCATTTCTGCTCACATATCTGTTACGTGGAAATACATGCTTTGTTTGCTTTCCAAATTGCCATGCTTCACATATTCTCTGCATACCTTCCACTTTAAATTTTGGCAGCCCTGTCACAATTCCTTTAGTCTGCATAGACTTCATTCTCTACACATTCACATGTCCGATTCTTTTATGCCAAATGTCTGTGTCTGCAACAATCCCTGAACCATTTGTAAACATCGCAGCACTCACTTCAGGCATGTCTACATAATATAAACCAACTGAAACAAACAGTGGAGGCCCATATACGGGCGTCCCCGATATACAATTGCATAAACGCATGAGAGGATGGCTTCATGATTGGTGTGGAAGACTAGATTTACACAAAATGCAACCAATTAAATGAATGCATCTAAGACGAGTCTAGGTGTCTCATACCACATAGGCGCGTTGTATATACACACATAGGATGGTAGAAAGATAGAAGACATAAATGTGTCTGGAGTAAGTATATGAAACCAATCTGATGTCCCATACCACCAGATTAATTCCATACATCACTTCCTTCAGAATAGAAGTTTGAGGCGGAGTGGCCACTTCCCTCTGAAACTTAAATTCCGACACAAATTTTTCCTATCTAGAAATTTCATTAAAGTTATTGAACTTGAACTAATTTTAATGTTGCGTCTATGGTTTATTAATTAGGTTCTTAGTTTGGAAAAATATTATAAAAATATTATAATTAGGTTCTTAGTTTAGAAAAATATTATATATATATATATATATATATATATATATATATGTGTGTGTGTGTGTGTACATATATATATGTATATATATATATATGTATGTATGTATGTATGTATGTATAGCATTAAGCTTTAATTAAAGCCTAATATAAAGCGTTCCAAAAATCGATCAGATGAAGCATATATATATATATATATATAATTAAATCTTAAGTATTAATTGTTGAAAGGTAGCGATTGCGGTTGTGCAATGCTACATTGATATGGGTGATGGATGATGGGTGAGTTGTGGAACACCTCGATTAAGAGGGGGTGTTGAGAGATGTAATCGTGGTGTTGTGTGTATGTGAGAAAGCACCCTAGAGGTGCAAGATATTGTGTGTATGTGTATATGTGGGAAAGCACTCTAGAAGTGCAAGATATTGTGGTGAGATGGAATGCCACATGTAATATTGTATGGTGTGTGAGTGTTGACCAAAAGAAGTGGAAAAGGAGTTGCCACATGGATGATGATGTGTAAAGTGGGATAAGGCTTGAGAGCCTATATCATTGTATGGTTCATTGTGATATGCAATACAAGGGAATAGTGTTGAGTGTGCAATCTCCCTCTCTCTCTTATGGAGTTTTTAGTGTGGTTTAATCCACCTTAATCTTATGCTTAATCTATGTCCTTCACCATGACCAATCCCATTTCTAGAATCTTAACATGGTATCAGAGCCAAATGGGCTCTTGGTCATGGGTGATTATTATGTATATTAGTTTGGTTGTGTGTTTGTTTAATTAAGCATTATATTTTCAGTTTATTATGAAAAAAAATTATGCACACTCATATTATCATTTGGATTTGCATTTGTGATGAGGATTTGAGAGGAGATTTGCATTTGTGAGGATTTGAGAGAGATTTGGAGCTACCATTCTCAAGTTAGAGAGGAGATTTGCAACAAGGAAGTTGCATAGAAGCTGCCCAAGAGAGTTGCAAATGGAGTTTTGCAACATGGAGAGTTTGCTCATCATCAAGGAAGCTGAAAATGGAGATTTCAGCATTATGAAGGCTATGGAGTCTTCATCATCGTCAAGGAGAAGCTGCCAAGAGAAGATATGCTGCTGATTATGCCTCAAGAAGGTTGGTTTTGTGAAGTTTTGCCTCAAAGTTTGTATTTGAGCATGGAAGAATGTTCATATTTGAGAAGGGTTGCTATGTGTGGGATTTGTGGATCCCATGGTTCTTTGCATTTGGGCAAAGAGTGTAAGAGGTGCAATGCTTGTCTAAGAAGGGACAAGCAGTTATGGGCTTAGAAGAAGTCCATGGTTGAGCACATTGGAAAGAGTGATGCTCATGGTTTTGCTCATAAAAGATGGGCAATGTTTGGTGGAAGCTTTTAGAGTTTTCACATTGGTTTGCACCTTGGTTTCTTGAGAGAAACCAAAATGAAAAGCACCCTTGAATGGATGCATGCATTGAAGGAAGAGCATGCTGATTTGGAGGCCAATGAAGGCCATTTATTCTATTTTGGCACCTTTGGTTTCAAGAGAAACCGTGTTAAGAAGCAGCCTTGAAAGTTTAGCATGCAAAGAGGAGGAGCATGCAAATTTTGAGCTCAATTGGGAGCTCGTGGTGGCCTAATTAGTGGTCACATTGAACCTCATTGTGGAGGTTGGTTGAGCCATGTTAATGGCTTGTTATGGAATATGAAAGAATGGTGACTACAAGAACCTATGTGGCAAATGAGGTTGCAGGTTCAACAAAGCAAGAGGAGCAACAACGCTGTGCAGAAGCAGAGCGTGTACAGATAGAGCATCGCCAGCAGCCCGAGCAGATAGCTGCCTCTGTAGCATGCTCTTGGAGGCAAGAGACGGCAGCAGCAGCACCAGTGACACGACATCTCCCACCAAGAAGCTCGAGTAGGAAGCACGACAATGTGGGCAGCAACAAGCATAACAAGGCACTGCAGCAGGCACTGGTGCGCAGTGTGGAGCAAAAGGCCATAACAGGGCTACTGTGGCGACCTCTGATGACAGTAGCTAGAGAAGAGGTAAGGAGCATAGTTGAGAGGAGGCAGGCGAACGTCTTCAGCAATAACACAGTATGAGCGAGGCGGCGATCGAAGTTAAGGCTGCGCTATGGAAGAGACACAGGGAGAGGGCTATATTAGGTCGCCTTGAGAGCTTGATTAAAGCTTTGTTCAGAGAAAGCAAAAGAGACGGTGACCTCGTGATGCGAGAGCCCAAGGTGCAGAACATTTACTACCAAAGCTGAAGACAGACAAATTGGACAGTATTCGCTGCATTGCATTCAATGCGTGCAGCGGGCAGGGCGGCAAGCGTTTCAGAGACAAACGTTAAATTTCTTTTAAAATCTAAGGTTTTTTAACCCTTAGACTTTGATTCCACACACTTTATATGTTCCCACTAGGTGGTGTTCACATGGTTAAAGAATTTATGCATGCATGTATGGAGATCACTCAGCCACACTCGGGTCCGCTGCCCGGCTTTGGCCAAAAAGGCTTTGTAATTTGTTTCACCCAAAAATGATGATGGACAAACGTCCACGGGCATGCGTGCTCAAAACAAAAATTTTGTAATCATCCATGGTATGAGGGTAACCCTGCCCAAGCTCACCTAGAAGCTCAAAATGGTTGTTGTGTGATGTGTGCAAAAGCGATGCACGTGTGAGGTGCATGCGCATGGGTTGGATCCCACCCGAAACTTCCATGTTCAAATCGGACTCAGTGGTTCCGCTGTGAGCGATGAGTCGGCTCAAAATGGACTAGGTGTCTAAGATGGTAGACACGGGCACACATGTTTGGTTGATGGACACTCCAATGTATCATTGAGGGGGAGTATTGAAAGGTAGCGATTGCGGTTGTGCAATGCTACATTGATATGGGTGATGGATGATGGGTGAGTTGTGGAACACCTCGATTAAGAGGGGGTGTTGAGAGATGTAATCGTGGTGTTGTGTGTATGTGAGAAAGCACCCTAGAGGTGCAAGATATTGTGTGTATGTGTATATGTGGGAAAGCACTCTAGAAGTGCAAGATATTGTGGTGAGATGGAATGCCACATGTAATATTGTATGGTGTGTGAGTGTTGACCAAAAGAAGTGGAAAAGGAGTTGCCACATGGATGATGATGTGTAAAGTGGGATAAGGCTTGAGAGCCTATATCATTGTATGGTTCATTGTGATATGCAATACAAGGGAATAGTGTTGAGTGTGCAATCTCCCTCTCTCTCTTATGGAGTTTTTAGTGTGGTTTAATCCACCTTAATCTTATGATTAATCTATGTCCTTCACCATGACCAATCCCATTTCTAGAATCTTAACATTAATTAATGCAGGCACCTCTATCACGCAGCGCACGTTTTGGAAAGGAGGAGGAATTTTCGGTCATGTGCACTGCCGGGAAATAATAAAAGATAAAGCTTTATATATGTATATATCTATATATTAACAAAGCTTTGGTAAAAGCTTTACTCTTCAAATCTCATTATTGTGAGCTCAGGGACGGCCACCGAAACAACACACAGCTATTGTGTGAATGGAGAGTAAAATTGCTGGCTGCAGAGCCGCTTTGGTCTAAATGCAAACTTTTTCAATATGCTGCACCGAAATTAGAGCAAGAGAATATATATATATATATATATATATATATATATATATATATAATTAAATCTTAAGTATTAATTAATGCTTAATTAAGACAGGCACCTCTATCACGCAGCGCACGTTTTGGAAAGGAGGAGGAATTTTCGATCATGTGCGCTGCCGGGAAATAATAAAAGATAAAGCTTTATATATGTATATATCTATATATTAACAAAGCTTTGGTAAAAGCTTTACTCTTCAAATCTCATTATTGTGAGCTCAGGGACGGCCACCGAAACAACACACAGCTATTGTGTGAATGGAGAGTAAAATTGCTGGCTGCAGAGCCGCTTTGGTCTAAATGCAAACTTTTTCAATATGCTGCACCGAAATTAGAGCAAGAGAATATATATATATATATATATAAGAGGGTGATTATTAAGCTTTATTTAAAGCTTAGATTAAAGTTTTTTTAAAGCTACAAGAAATAGCGTGCAACTTGTGGTAACCTATATATATATATATATATATATATATATATATATATATATATATATATATATATAGATTTGTCTCCACCCATCCTTCTTCACGGGCAAGGCAGTTTTGGAGGCGGGCTGCAATGAGGCGGTTTGGCGCTGCTGAATTTCTTCTTCCATCGACCGTTTAAAGCGCTTTGGCAGAGAAATTTACGCCCAGCGCTAAACTGAGGAGGAGAAAAATAAAAATCCCAAAAGTAATTTTGAAAAACAAATTCTCAGAACAATCCTCATCCCTCCATGATGGAATTCTTGACGTTGCAGCAGTTTGCTCTCCATGCTCCTCTCCTTGTTGATTCAATCCATACGGACTGATTATGAAACATATTAGTAAAATTAAAGGTGATTTTGTGGTTTTACAAACCCACTAATGGTTTTCTCCCTTGCTTTACCCTTTGGACAATAGATTGATTATCCTTTGGACAATAGATTGATTATCCTTGCTTATCCAATGATTAAAAACAAAGTCTTTTTTCAACCATACATAAACATAAATCGATAAAGGTGTTCTTCTTTAATTAAAATTCAAAAAATTTACCAAAATCACATGTTCCTTGGTCTCTTTCACCTCTTTGTCCATAAGTCTTTGATAGCCTTCAAGAAGATTAAATTAAACCAAAACTTTGATACCACTGTCACGGGACTTTTTTTTACTTCTTGAAGAAATAATTAAAAACTCATAAAATATATCAAAATTAAAATAAAGACTTGAATTAAAATTGATGAATAAATAATTAAGCATAACATAAGACAAAAGAATTAAAATAACATCACCATCAAGACAAGATTGGGTACAATCTCCCGACATGAATATTTCAAAAAAATTATTCATAAAAATAACCCAAGGAACTAAGAATAGATGAACGTACAAATTGGGCTTGCTTTTTTCACTTTTGGGGTATTGCTTTACAAATTTTAAATCATATCAAAATCCTTAAGTTTTGTACATATAAAAACTTTTGTCTAAATAAAATTACTAGTAAGCCTTGTTACATAAAATAACTTTATGCACATTTGCACATATATTAATTTTGTGCTCACTTGCACATTCCATTAAGCTGAATCTTGTAACAAACAATGCAACAAGAAATCTACATGCCTCAAAATTTCCTTTACAAATGGACATGAAAGTGTTCTCTCATTTTTGCACCTGTTCACGAGGCATGGTTTGGAGCAATCCATTAAGTAGTATGACTATCTCCTTGCCTTATTACGAAACATATAAGAAGAAGACTCGTCAATCTTACCTCCTTGCCTTATTATGCAAAGGACATGGAAAAAGATGAAATCTAGTCAAATGGAGAGCCCTTGTGTGATGATTTCAAACTTTTGTTTAATTTTTAAATTATAGTTATGATGGATTTCCTTTTTCAATGGACTACTCTTTCTCTAATACATACACAAGAGAAACTTGTTATTTTTTTCGATTTTAGGAACTGTCATGTGATTTTGATAAAACTCCAAATAAATGAATGACAAACTTGTTTATTTGGCTTCATTTAAAAAAGTGACCTAGACGTAACATACAATATATTATCCACTTTGTTTGCAATAGTGTTAAAGTTTAGATTTACTTATAGTTACTCACAATAGATATTTACGAGCGAGGCACTATTTTTCTGTGGAAATCTACCTCAACTTGATTAAAGAGCTTAGTAAGTATCTACACAATTATTGACATCAAATGATTTATAAGCCTTGCAATAGATATTGGGTTATATCAAAATGTATGCAGGTGTATTCACATGCACATGATATGAAACACCACCACCTTGCACACCACACAATCACCCCCTTTTGCAAATTTTGCGGAACGGACCCCTTTATCTCAAGATGGACGGTTCGGATGCATCCCAGATCGACGGACTGGATGTCTCCAAAATGGGCTGAAGCGAAGTTCAACAAATTTTTTTTTAAAAAAAAACTCATTAATGGTATGTTAAGATTTCTCTGCAATCATCAATGCTAATTTGAGATGGATTAAAGGAATCCACATTATGTGGAGAAGGGCATAGATAAAAGGAAAACATGGATGGGTTGATGACTTACATGGCAGTATGTGGGTGGAGAACTCTTCCTGCGAGTAAGAATACAAAGCTTTCCGTTTAAAGAATCTCCTGTGTGAGTGATGGCACTTGTGTGGGCGGGTGTGGGGGTCCGGGGATAATGTGTGTACTTTCTACTTTCCAGCCAAGTTCAACAGAAAAAAAACTCATTGATGGTATGTTAAGATTCCTTTGCAATCATCAATGCTAATTTGAGATGGATGACAGGAATCCACATTAGGTGGAGAAGGGCATCGATGATGACTTACATGGCAGTATGTGGGTGGTGAACTGTTCCTGTGAATAAGCATACAAATGTTTTTAAGCTTTAGGTTTAAAGAAGCTTCTCTTGTTTTAGAGATAAGCAATGTTAAGCCTTCAAGAGCAGCTTACGGGCTCTTGGCTGAACCTTTTCTGTTTGCACAACAAAGCACAGACCACTATCTCCTACCAGCTTCTGCATGGCATTTGCCATGACATATTTGCCACCCTAAACACCACCATTTGTAACCTCCTTAATCTCTGACGACATACCATTCATGGGCTCAGAGTAAGTATCTGCCTGGTCCCAAAATGCTTTCTTCTTAACATCATCTTCTTGCATCATTTGCCCATACTCTGTGTGATTATAATGGCCATGGAAGTCCAGCTGTATACTCTCTTTGTCAAAAAGGTCCTCTATGATATTCAAGCTGCTGGAATCACTCGTGTATACAAACCTGGCCTTCCGATAAGTGTTTGGATCAATGAAAGGTTTCCATAGCTGCAAGATTCAAGCAATCTAGTTATCATCACATGAAAATGGCAGCTCTCAAAAAGAGTCCAAACAAACAAAAAAACCTTTTTGCATTTGAGCAGTTCTACCTTCCAAGTATACTCAAATAACTTGGGTGCATTTAGCATGATGCCCAAAGCAAGCCTCTCTGGATAGTCGTTTTGCAAAATGTGTGCCGTTTCCCGCACTGTTCTGATTGGAGAGGATTTGGAGAGTGACCAGCCCTCAAAATCAATTATAAACAAGAGTTGATCTTGATCTGGAGGCAAATGGAAGGTAGCATCCTCCATTGTGTAAACCAGATGTCGCAATTGCCCATCATGTGAGCTCGTATTCTGCAGCACAAAAGCTCAGGGGAGTTATCATGCATTATAATCACAAACTTGAGAAACTCCCAACACATCTGCAAAAAGGACCTGATTTCTGGGGATCATTATGATCACTGGCCTCCCGAGCCTATCGGTGAAATTACCTCTATACATCTTTCCTGTTTCAAATTCCACTGCAACTTCTTCCTGAAATACCAAACAAAACAATAATGGCAATGTTTTTATCAATGGTGTACGTGAAAAGAAGCAAGGGAGAAGAGAGCTTGAGCTCTTGCAAGCACACACACACTCACAAAACCCTAAAAGAGAACACACAAGGTGAGAGGCTGAAAATCTTCTTCTTCTTCACACAACACTCAACACACCATATACAAAGATAAGAGTACACACAATATGAAAAGGTACTCAACCAAATACATACTAGGGTTTTCTATAGTGTGAACCCAACTAAATGAGTTGGCGCTATAACTATGCCAGTCTCTAGAATGGCTGTCACACAGCCTGTCATCCCACTGGCCGCATATCACCCATGATCTCACCAACCATGCCAGTGGTGTAAGTGTGGGGCCTATCCCCCACACGGGTCATCAGTGTCCACCGCCTCACTAGATGAGCTCGAAATCTCAACACTCCCCCTCGAGCTCAACTCCATCTCATGTACACCAAGCGAAGCCCTGAATCTGCGGAGCTTCTCTTTACCCAATGCTTTGGTGAAGATATCAACGACCTGATCCTGTGTGCTGACATAAACAAGGTCAACGTCTCCTGCCAAAACCTTCTCTCTGACAAAATGGTAGTGGACCTCTATATGCTTCGTGCGAGCATGAAAAACTGGGTTCCTGGCCAACTGTATACTGCTAATGTTGTCATAGAAAATGACAACTAGTCTATCCACTGATAGACCCAAATCTACAAGTAGCTTTCTCAACCAAGCTACCTCACATGCTGCCATAGCAGCACCTCTGTACTTGGCCTCTGTACTGGATAGAGCAACCGTAGGCTGCTTCTTGCTGCTCCAAGTCACAGCAACACTCCCCAAAGAAAACATGAAGCCACTAGTAGATCTTCTATCTGAGATACTACCAGCCCAATCAGCAAGTGTACCCATGTACACATATCTTTGTCGCAGTTTCATAAAATAGTCCACAATGCAAAGTAGACCTCACATACCTCAGTATACGTCTCAATGCATCCAAATGCAGCTTCCGAGGAACCTGCATAAACTGACTCACCAACCCAACAGCATAGCTCAAATCTGGCCTGGTGATCGTCATGTAGATCAACCTTCCTACTATGCGCCTACACATAGTAGGATCCCCCAAAATCTCTCCTGAATCTGCACTCAACTTGCCATTTTGATCCAATGGCACTGAGATAGACTTACAGCCTGTCATACCATACTTGGACAACATGTCCAAGCCATACTGTCTCTATAGTAATCCAATACCATGTGGTGACCTAATCACCTCAATGCCCAAGAAATATCTGAGCTTCCCCAGATCCTTCATCTCAAACTTCTGTCTAAGCAAGATCTTTACATCAAAGATCTCTGCATCATGGTCCCCCGTAATGATCAAGTCATCTACATAGATGACAACAAGCACAACCCCTCTATCACTGTGTCTCGCATACAGCAAGAAATCTACATTGGCTACATGAAAGCCAATAGTGACAAGGTATTCAGAAATCTTGTCAGACCATGCTCTTGGTGCTTGTTTAAAGCCATACAAGGCTTTCTTCAACCTGCAAACATGCTCGGAGTGACCCACATCCTCATAACCAGGTGGCTGCAACATATACACCTCTTCCTGCAAATCCCCATGCAAAAATGCGTTCTTTACATCCATCTGATGTAAAGACCATTGCTTTGACGCAGCCACTGCTATCACAACTCTCACTGTTGCCATCTTGGCAACTGGGCTGAAAGTTTCCTCATAATCAATGCCATATGTCTGCGCATATCCTTTGGCTACCAATCTAGCCTTGTACCTGCGTATGCTTCCATCACTGTTATGTTTTACTTTGTACACCCACTTGCATCCAATGGCTTTCTTGCCTTCAAGCAATTGCACTAAATCCCAAGTCTCATTTCCATATAGTGCATCCATCTCCTCATCCATAGCTTTCTCCCAACACACATTTCCAACAACCTCATCAATGCATGTGGGCTCTACAGCCTGTACAACTTTTGCCATGTATGCATAGTGATGTGCCACATAACCATCATAGGTAAACCTCTGCACAGGATTCTTCACTCTCCCATATCTTCGCAGCTTTGCATTCACCTTCTTTACACCAGGTGTTCTCATAGCTGGTATCCCAAGATCCTCATCAAGGCTCATCTCTGAGCCACTAGACTCTCCATCAACATGAGAATGCCCTGCAAAAATGTCAGGCATATTAAGGGGCTCAATCACTCTCTCTTTGCCTTTATGTGATGTACTAATCACATTTGCAGGACTGACGCAGCCTGCCACTCCATGGTCTATCAACTGAACCACTAGATGAGGACTCTCCTGGTCCACTCAAAGACTGTGATTGCTGACTTGTATTCTGTGCAACCACATTTCCACTCACATCAATCCCAACAGCTTCTTTTTCAGCAGCATACGAGCTGCTCATCTCATCAAAAACAACATCCCTGCTTACCCTCAACTCACGTGTAGCAGGGTTATAACACCTGTATCCCTTTTGCTCAAGGGAATACCCAATAAACGCACATTTTTCAGCTTTTGGATCTAGCTTAGTTCTCAGCTCATCTGGCACATGCACATATGCAATGCATCCAAAGACTTTCAGATAGGACAAATCAAGTTTTCTACCAGTAAACCTCTCCTTTGGAGTTACATCATGTATGGCTACAGTTGGAGTCCTGTTCATGATGTAAACTGCTGTAGAAATAACCTCCGCCCAATAGCTATGCGGCATATTCTTCTCTCCCATCAATGCTCGCGCAATCTCAGCAATGTGCCTGTTTTTCCGCTCAGTAACTCCATTTTGCTCTGCGGAGTGTATCTGCATGTAAACTGTCTCCGAATATCATTCTTCTTCAAAAATTCAGAGAACTCATTGGAGAAGTACTCTCCCCCTCCATCTGACCTTAGACACTTTACATATTTCCCTGTTTGCTTTTCAACCATAACTTTGAAATTCTCAAAATGAGTGAACACCTCACCCTTCTCCTTCATGAAGTATACCCACACTTTCCTTGTCTGGTCATCAATAAATGTCACTTAATACATGCAGCCTCCCATAGACATGGTCTTCATAGGACCCCATACATATGAATGCACAACATCTAGTGCATTTCTACTCACATTTCAGTCACGTGGAAATACATGCTTTGTTTGCTTTCCAAATTGCATGCTTCACATATTTTCTGCATACCTTCAACTTTAAACTTTGGCAGCCCTGTCACAATTCCTTTAGTCTGCATAGACTTCATTCTCTGCACATTCACATGTCCATTTCTTTTATGCCAAATGTTTGTGTCTGCAACAATTCCTGAACCATTTGCAAACATCGCAGCACTCACTTCTGGCATGTTAACATTCA